>NC_091435.1:1795986-2135986 GCF_964237555.1 Oryctolagus cuniculus | reverse complement strand
CCAGGGACCCCCAGCAAGGCTGCAGACACAGCAGAGGGGCTGGGCGAGGAATCCCGCGGTCGACCCCAGGCCTGTGGAAGCGGCGGCCATGCTCGCCCCGCCCACATGACACTGTTGTTGTGAGCTGAGCCTCCCCACGCACGTGCTGCCGGGCCAGCTAAATCAGGAAGCCTGGATGCGGCGCGGGGCAGCGGAGCAGAGCGGACGGGGCCCAGGGGAGAGGGGCCGCCACCTGCAGACGGACAGGGACCCCGGTGTTCCCCTCCCCCTCCCCCCTTCCGCACCAGCAGAGGCCGACCGGACGTGGCACCCCGTGGACCACACGCAGGATGCGAGGCCCGGGGACGTGGGCTTTGGCTCTCGGATGCACCTGCGCCTGTGCTGGCCCTGCCCTCTTCTTAGTACCTGACCAGAGGGCGGGGCTGCTGGACAGGAACAAGGAGAGGCCAGGCAGTGTACGTCTGACCCTCGGGGCTGCCCCCTCCCCCGCTGGCCTGCACACAGATAAACCCCCGAGGGCGGCTGGACGTGCCGGCCGCTGCTGGCCCCAGACGGGTGGTCATGGGTCCCCCACAGGGCCTCAGTGAGGGTCCGGGAGAGATGAGTGTTCCACCCTCGGCCTCACGGTGTTGACCCCTGTGTGGGGACCCAGGTGGCCGGCCTAGAGGATGCTGGGAACCCTTGCTCAGCGCAAGCTGCGCCCGGGACTCAGCGTGGAGTCCAAGTGTGCCTCGAGCCGCTGGGGTGGAGTGGACCCCAGTCGACGACGGGGCCTGCCTGGGCCGGGAGGGGACTGGAAATACTGCAGTGCGAACCCGCCGTCCTGCACTGACCCTCCGAGCTGGCCACGCGGCCATAGAGGGGCTGGGTGGGGGAGGGGGCCGCGGGCACTGCTTCTTGCGGAGCCTGTGGGCACGGGGTCTCCCGTGGCTCCCCCGAGGCAGGGGCACCAGCAGACAGGAAGCAGGAGCCGCTGCTTCCTCTGTCGGGGGGGTTTTGTCTTTTTCCGCTGAGCCATCGGCCTGCCCCGGTCCGCAGGGACCTCGGGCAGCCGGGGGCCGGGAGCAGCTGCGGCGGGGTCGGCCCCCCTGCGGCACCAGGCTCTGCAGCTCTGGGTTCCCGTCAGGGTTCTTCACGCCACCCCTGGACCCCGAGCCCGGCCTGGCCGCCCTGCGCTGTGACCACGGCCGTCTCTGCCCTGCCTGCCGCACGCCGCTGCCCAAGGCTGCACTGCTGAGTGCGGACTGGGGGAACCCGGGGTTTGATGCATTTCTAACTTATTTTTATTTATTTTATTTGCATTTGAAAGGCAGAGAGAGCTCTCCCGTCTGCTGGCTCACTCCCCAAATGCCCACAACAGCCGGGTCCCCCACTCTGAGCCACCACCTGCTGCCCCCCAGGGGGGTCAGCAGGGAGCAGGGTCTGGAGTGGCCGAGCTGGGACTCGAACCCGGCACTGTGAGGCGAAGTCGAGGCGGGAGTCGGACGGGGCTCCCTGGGGAAGTCGAGGCGGGAGAGGGACGGGGCTCCCTGAGCAAGCAGACAGGGGGGGAGAGGGACGGGGCTCCCTGGGGAAGTCGAGGCGGGAGTCGGACGGGGCTCCCTGGGGAAGTCGAGGCGGGAGTCGGACGGGGCTCCCTGGGGAAGTCGAGGCGGGAGTCGGACGGGGCTCCCTGGGGAAGTCGAGGCGGGAGTCGGACGGGGCTCCCTGGGGAAGTCGAGGCGGGAGACGGGCGGGGCGGGAGCTAAGAAACCGTGGCTCTGAGCGCTCGGCTGAGGGTCAGACGCCAGCCTGCAAAAGCCTCCACCTGGAAGCCGGTGTGCAGGGGTGATGCCGGCCAGGTCCCCAGCCTCATCAGGGGCCCCTCACCCGGTGCCTGTAGCCCCTGTGCCCCGCGGTCCCTCCACTGGCCCCTGCACCCTCTCGAGAGCGAGCTTTCTGTCTCGGAACAAACGTCCACTGTGACAATCGCGGCCCCTCTGGCCTCGGGAGCCAGCAGCCCCGGTCCACGTCTGCTGGGAGCCGGGATGGAGTCCCGGGTGTGTGTGTGGGGGCGGGGCACAGCCGGCTCTGCCGCACAGCCGTCCGGGGATGGCCACGAGCGTCTCGGCTGTCTCCTGACCTTGGGTCTGGACTGAAGCCCCCGTGTGCGAGTCGCTCCCGTGCGGGCCTGGGTCACGGCTGCTCCTCCATGGGTTGTGCGGTGCCTGCGTGTCAGGGGCTCCTGGGCCTGCCTCCAGCTGCCCCTCCGTCCACTGACCCTGCTGGCCAGCTCCCTCCTGCACCCCACAGCCCCCCAGCCTCCGCCTGAGCTCCCTGACAAGAGCCCCACGCACGCTGTGCCCGTCCTGGGGTGGGACCCAGAGGTCTGAGCGGTGGGGAGGGAGCGCAGGCCGCACCCACGGCCCAGAGGAAGGTGGGGGAGCCCAGCGCGGCCCAGGCCCCTCTGCTGCCTCGGAAGGCTTGGCCGTGAGCTGTGCTCACTCGGGAGAGGCGACCGCGGTCGTGGAGGGCACGGACAGACTGCGCAACTGTGGACAGCGGCGTCCTGCACAGGCACCGAGGGCTTGCGCTGCCCGGGGAGGAGGGGACAAGCAGGCACCGCCTTGTCAGGGGGTGGGGACCTTTGTGCTGCCACGGCCATCTGGATTTTTCTATCAGACCAGGACCACTCAAAATTGTCACCTGAAAAATTAAGCTGCCAGGGCTGGCGCCGTGGCATAGTGCCGCCTGCAGTGCCGGCACCCCACAGGGGCACTGGATCGAGTCCTGGCTGCTCCACTTCCCATCCAGCTCTCTCCTAACGGCCTGGGTAAGCAGCAAAGGCGGCCCAAAGTGCTTGGTCCACTGCACCTGCGTGGGAGACCTGGCTGGAGCCCCTGGCCATTGCAGCCACTTAGGGAGTGAACCAGCGGGTGGAAGATTCTTTTTCTTTTCTCTGTCTTTTCCTCTTTCAAATAAATAAATCTTTTAAAAAACATAAGAGTGCTGTTCTAAAAACAAAAATATTAGCTGGCTACAGATCTCCCGAGTTTCCAGTCTCGCCCGCAGCTGCCTTGGCTGCACAGAGCCGCAGGCCAGGGGCGCAGGAGGACAGGCAGGCCCCGGGCGGCCGCCGGCTTGGACGCTCCACAGGCCTAAGGCCAAGGCCAAGGCCAAGGCCCTGGGTCAAGACCGCCCCTCTGGCCCCAGCTGCTTAACAGCCATGACCCCTCAGGAACCCGGGGCGGCCGCGGCAGGCGGGGCTCCTGACGCTGCTGTCAACTGCCAGGCCGGCGCAGGGCCCCAGGGGCCCCCAGAGCTAAGCTGACAGGGACTCCGACCTCAGAACCTGGGGCCAGCCCCTCCTCCCCAGCTGGAGGCGAGTGGGTGGGGCGGCTGCGGGGGAGGGGCAGGGACAGCTGCTCGAGGCTGGTGGCCCGGTGCCGGGCGTTCCAGAGTGCTGGCGAGGTCGGCCATGCTGGGGTCACAAGTCCACCCCAGATGGCCCCCTGGTGCCGAGGAGCAGCTGGGGCGCTCCCCTAAGAGGCAGGGGCTGGAGGGAGGCAAAGACGAGTGGCAGTCCACTGCCCTCTGCCCCCGACCAGGACCCAGGGC
Organism: Oryctolagus cuniculus; assembly: GCF_964237555.1. Classification (NCBI taxonomy): domain Eukaryota; kingdom Metazoa; phylum Chordata; class Mammalia; order Lagomorpha; family Leporidae; genus Oryctolagus; species Oryctolagus cuniculus. Next base: position 2,132,389 of record NC_091435.1, on the reverse strand, counting down.
CTGGCCAGGCTGGCGGGGGAGGGGGTGGAGGCAGTGCCCAGGCCTGGACAGTGGCACTGCATCCTGGCTTCCAGGAGGGGAAACCAAGGCACAGCACAGCGAGGAGCTCGGGGTCATTGGTCAGCGGCTGCCCTCCTGTCCCCTGCCCTGGTGACAGCCCGCCCACCGCCCTGGCTGGTGCTTGCCAGAGCCACGGACACCCTGACGGCTGAGCCAGGGAGTGCCAGGAGGCCTCTGCCCTGGTGCTGATGCCTGGGACTCCAAGTGCAGTGGAGGAGGGGCCTGGGCCCTGCCTGCCCGCCAGACAGCCGTGAGCGGGAGCCAAGGGGAGGCAGGGGCGGGGATGCTGGCCCTGGGCTGCGGCAGGCCACACTGGGTGCTGGTGCCCGTCACACCCGGAGTGTGCCACGGTCAGCCCCAACCGCGGCCTCTGGGGCATCACGGACAGCAGTGCTGGGGACACGTGGCCCTGCCGCCGCCGGACGCAGGGCTGAGCACAGCTCTGACACAGGCGTGGTTCACGGCTTGTATTCTCCGCACAGTTCTGAGAGCCGCAGCCGAGGGGCTGGGACCCGGGCGAGCCTCGGAAACGCACAAGCGCAGGCTCTTCCCCAGCCCCAGGTCCCAGGGGCTGCTAGGACCCCAGGGAGACAGGGCTGGGGCGGCCACTGCATTCAGGGTGCACGCTGCGCCCGCAGGGGAGTGGTGGGGGAGGAGCCGGGGGGGCGGGTAAAGCTGACAGCCACCGCTGCCCAGCCCCAGTCTCTCCAGGGGACGCTCAGGCTGAGGGGGGAGCGAGCGCGCAGTCCTGCTGCGGGGGCCCTGGGTGGCACCGGCTCCTCCCCACTGCGGCTCATGACAACCGCGGAGCTCTGGCATGGCGCACGGCCACCTCCTACTGCTTTGCTGTCCCTCGCCGCGCCCGCCCGCGGGAGGTATCCTGCAGAGACGCCGTCTCTCGGAGCTCTGGGCTTGGTCTGCACAGCAGAGGCGTCCGGCGGCGATGGACCCAGTGGCCTGAGCCTGACCGGTCCTGGGATGGGCAGGGACGCAGCCCGGGGGCCAGTGCTGCGTCTGAGACAGAGGCCAAGCTGCCCACCGTGTCCCGCCTTGGTCCAGTGCCCGTGTCACCCGCAGCCGCCTCCCAGAGTCTGCCGGCCGTGGGCCGCCCACCCTGTGGCTGTGGAGAGGCTTCCTGGGGCAAAGCCACTCTCGGGGCCTCTAGGGGGACGGCGTCCTCCCAGCGAACGTCCCGGAAGAGAAGGAAGCTCCCGTGTCCGGCGTTTCCTGCACTCCCACACACACGCGTGTGCACACGCGGGAGCGCCTGTGACAGGCGCTGCAAATGTCCTAGTGGGAGCAGCCACGCCCTCTTCCCAGGAATCCGGAGTCCCTCGTTCCGTCTCAGAATGGCCCGTGTCCTCGCCTGCTCGGCACGCTGAGCAGGGCCTGTGCCGGCCGCAGCCGCTCCTGGGCTCTGGGCGGGAGAGCGCGTGGCCAGGTGAGGCCCACTCGCCTGGGGCCTCGGCCGCGGGGCTGCTGACCCTCCGGGCGGGCCTCCCTCAGGGCCCTGGGGTCAGCGCTGGGCGCTCGCCGGCAGCACTCCTGGGGCAGGGAGCTCTGGTCCCCTTTGCCACCTGGCCTACGCCTGTCCCTTCTCAAGTGGCTGACACCCTCTCACCGACGCCTCTGTGTCCCGGGCGCTGAGTTCCAATCAGGCACGGTCTTGGATGGAAAGAGAGGAGAGAGGAACGTGAGCCGGCTTCCTGGGGCTCTGCGGGGGGATGGGTCCGGCGAGGATGCAGCCGGGGAGCCTGGCCTCTGGGGAGGGTCAGCGGGCAAACAGGCAGTGAGCCTGGGGTGGCCTGGCTGCTAGGCCCACTGCCCATGTAGGTGGCTGGTGACCGCGTGTGGATATGTTCCCAGATGGGGTGAGGGTGTGTGAGTGTGTGTGTGTGTGTGTGTGACACCCCGCCCCCGCCCCAGTCCTGAGGAGGGGGGGCAGCGCCTGTCCCAATGCAGGGAGGAACCGGGGCACCGGCGTCCCAGGGGGGTCTGGCGTGCCGCCCGGGGTGCGCACTGTCTCTGTTCCGAGCACAGGGAGGACGCCCACCTCCAACTCACCTGTGAACTCCAGTGTGGACCCCACAGTCTGGGCACCTGCGGGACAAACCAAGGGGTTCAAGGAGGCAGCAGGGGCGGGGCTCTGAGCTCAGGGCAGCCCTGCCCCCACTGTCCCCAGGCCTCCAGGGGGAGGGGCCGCTGTCCTATGTCCTAGGCTCAGGGGTCCCGACCCAGCCGAGCCGGGTGGGCAGTGCTGGGACAACTGGTGGAAACGCACGGGAGCCACAAATCAACTTCCGATGGGAGCGGAGCCCTCCACCCAGTGGACGCTGCGTCCCCATAACCCCCACGCCTGCCCCTGCCCTCCCGGCCTCCCCAGGAAGAGCCCCCGCTGGGCGTGCGGACTTTCCCGCCCCAGCAGGCTCTGCCGCTCCACCTCACACGTCCCCGTGCTTGGCGGCCGAACCCCAGAGAGGGAGCAGCCAGACGCCACCTCTAGTTTAGAATCCATCACTCCCGGGGACTGGGACTCTGGGATTCTCACGGCACCCCCATGGCTCGGCCGGCCCAGGACCCACAGCCCAGCGCGTCCGAGCTGCTCAGCCTGCCATTTCCAATGGAAGCCCCGGGCCACGGGGCGAGGGACGTCCCGGAAGCCGAAACGCTGACATGCCCCTCCCCCCCCCACCTCGGCGTCGGCCGTACCTGCGTAGCCGCCCCGCGGACACCTGCTTCTGCACACCCAGGCCCCGACCCCGACCCCTGCCATGCACAGCACAGCCAGGATGATGAGCGCGGCTGCTCCCTTCTCCTCCGGGGGACCGGCCGGGTGCTCTGTGATCCTGTCTGTGGTCCCGACGAAAGTTTCTGCAAGAACAGGAAACAACCCAATTCCCTCAGGGCCTCGGAGAGAGAGGGGCTCTCTCCACCCCTAGGGGGCGCCCCCACGGCGGCCCCGCCCCACGCAGCCCCCGGGGGCCCGCGGCAGGTTCTGCTGGATCTCTTGTCATCAGGGGGAAATTCATGAACCGTCTCAAAAGCACAACTGAGTGACACCTGTTGCCTCCAGGGCGTGGCGTGGCCAGGGCATCCGCTCATTCCAGAACTTTCCTCACCCCAGAGGAAGCCCCGCGCCTCCCAGCAGCCATGGCCCCTCTCTCCCCGCTCCGTGGGGCGGCAGCGGCTGTGTGCCACATGGCACACGCGGGGGCTCATGCGTGGCGTGGCCCCCGGCTCCTGCCCCACGTGTCCCTTGTCCCAGCCTGGACCCCGCTGTGTTAATCCACCATGCTGGGTGCTGTGAGCACGTGTGCAGGTCTCTGGGGCCCTGCTTTGGAGCCTTCCGGGGGGGTTCCTGGGAGGGACATTTCCTCGCCATGGCCTCCACCCCAGGGCGCACGAGGCTCCTGCCCTCTGTCAGCTCTGCCCCGCAGAGCCATGGCAGCCCTGGGGGCAGCAGGCACACATGGAAGGTGCCTTGGCCCTGCGGCATCCTGGGAAAACCCGGGCCAAGGCTCGGAGCTGCTGGTCCCGGGCACGGGGCAGCACAGGCTCTGAGAGAGGCCGCTGTGCGCTGGGGCGGAGACGGCGGCCCTGGGGGCACCTGCAGGTGCAGAGAGAAAGCAGGGCCAGTGCCCAGTCATGTCCAGGAGGGGCCAGCAGGTCCTGAGCTCGGGACCGGGGGGCCCTGTGTTCCTGCTGGGCCTCGGGCCCCACAGGACCCCGCCCCACAGCTGGCAGGGGCATCCAGCGCCCCATCTGCTGCTGCCGACAGGGACCCAGCCCCCTGTGGCTCTGCTCAGGCCCGCGGAGGGCGGCTTTCTGCCCGCGAGGCCCCGCCGCAGCCCGGCCGGCCGTACCTGTGCGGCTGCTGCCCGTGAGGTTCTGCTGCAGCACCACGTTCTCTATCCAGCAGCCGACGTCCACGCTGGGGGCCTGAGGGACCCTCAGGATGCTGAGCACGTCGTAGAGGCCCCGCGCGTTCCGGGACACCGTGCTGTTGTGCAGAGCCTCGTCCAGCAGGCTGTTGTCCGTCCTGTTGATCCAGTACACGTTGGGCCGCGGGTAGCCGTCGCTGGACATGCAGGTGAAGGTCAGGGCCCCGTCCGGGGAGGCGCCGCTGGCCGTGCTGACCACGGGCAGGCTGTAGTTGGCTGGGGGAGCGAGGCAGGCAGTCAGCGAGGGTGGGGACCCGCCGGCTGAGAACGGGCGGGGAGGGCAGGGCCAGGCTGCAGGGGAGGGGCTGCCCAGCCCCTGACCCTGGGTGGCTGCAGGATGGGGCTGTGGACTGAGCAGTGGCACAGGCAAGTTCTACCCCGGACTGGTTCCCCCAACCACCTCCAGGAGGGTGGCGGCTGAGCCTGGTGGGTGGCAACCGGGCCCCTGCTGGGCTCTGCACTTCCCACGGGCGGCGTGGACGGCCCGGCAGTGGGCACAGCCACCTCCCTGCTGGGCTGTGCCCTGGGCTCCCTGTTGCCCCTCTTGAATTCTGATCTCGCCCAAGCTGCCAGGGGGTGGCAGAGCGCGGATCTGGGAGTGCCACAGGCCCAGGGCTTTCCCCTCGACCCCTCCCTTCAGCGTCCGGGGTGGGCAGAAGCCCCCTGCAGAGCTGAGGCCCCTTTCCGGCCGGCAGGCGCGCGCCTCACCTGCCACGTGCAGCGTGACCTTGGCCTCCAGCATCTTCTCCAGCACGGACTTGCGGAACACCAGGCAGTCGAACGTGTGCCCGTCCTGCGGGGTGACGTTGCGCAGGTGCAGCGAGAAGTCGCCCCGCCTCATGGCGGCCAGCGACAGCGAGGCCCGGTTCCGGTACTGGCCGTCCTGGTGGCTGGCGGAGCTGTTCTCGGGGAAGTAGTAGGCCACCACGGTGTGCGAGCCGCCGACTTGCCAGTAGACCATGAGGTCGCTGAGGTCGAAGCTGCCCCCTCTGGGGTCCACACAGCCGAGCTGCACGTCGCTGCCCACCATCGCCCTCACCTCCTGCTCCGCGGCACCTGCAGGCACCGACATGCGCGGAGCTCACTCTCCCGCGCTGACTCCCAGCGCCGAGGCCATGCGGCCAGGCAGCCTGACACGCCAGTTCTGACTCATCCGAGCAGAAGGGAATCGGGCGAGACACGTGCAGGGCTGCAGTGGCACTGCCACAGTGCACACGCGTGTGTGCCAGACCTGCCATGGTGCACATGCATGTGTGCTGCCAGACCTGCCACGGTGCACATGCATGTGTGCTGCCAGACCTGCCACGGTGCGCACGTGTGTGTGCCAGACCTGCCACAGTGCACACGTGTGTGTGCCAGACCTGCCACAGTGCACATGCGTGTGTGCCAGACCTGCCACGGTACACACGTGTGTGTGCTGCCAGACCTGTCATGGTGCGCACGCGTGTGTGCTGCCAGACCTGCCACAGTGCACACCCACGTGCGGCCAGACCCGGGATTTCCTGCCCTGACAGGCGCCCGCTGGGAGAAGCAGGGGTGGCGCCTACGCCCACCACGCCCTTTTGCTGCTTCTTGGAACTGTGTCAAGAGTGAGCGTGGAACAGTCCAGGACACATCGCTGGGGCCAGCACTCAGCGCAGCAGGGCGGTTTCTCGCTTGCGACCACTCAATGCCTGCGTGCGAAGGGGCCACGCTGCCAGCGGGAGGCGCCCCAGGCCTCGGCCCTGCTCGGCTCTGCGGGCCGCTCCTGCTTAAAGACCCGGGGAGTCCACGGCAGAGAGGCGCGGCCTCCTGCCCCAGCCGGGGCGCGGAGCTAAACCTGAACACGGCCCATGCCCTGTGCTGGCCGGGGCGCAGGCTGGACACTCGAGGGGGGCAGCTGTGTGGGGCGCTGGCTGCACTTACCAGCCTGCAGGCCGCTGACCAGCAGCACGAACAGTCCAGCGCTGCAAAACAAACGCGAGAAAGGCAGGTGAGACGGGTGGCAGGTGAGAGGGCCCCCAGGTGAGAGGGGCCCCAGGTGAGACGGGTGGCAGGTGAGACGGGTGGGCCGCAGGTGAGAGGGGCCGCAGGTGAGACAGATCCCAGGTGAGACGGGTGGCAGGTGAGACGGGTGGGCCCCAGGTGAGACGGGTGGCAGGTGAGAGGGGCCCCAGGTGAGACAGGCCCCAGGTGAGACGGGTGGCAGGTGAGACGGGTGGCAGGTGAGACGGGTGGGCCGCAGGTGAGACAGGCCCCAGGTGAGAGGGGCCCCAGGGGAGAGGGGCCCCAGGGGAGACAGGCCCCAGGTGAGAGGGGCCCCAGGGGAGACAGGCCCCAGGTGAGAGGGGCCCCAGGGGAGACAGGCCCCAGGTGAGACAGGCCCCAGGTGAGAGGGGCCCCAGGTGAGACGGGCCCCAGGTGAGAGGGGCCCCAGGTGAGACAGGCCCCAGGGGAGACAGGTCCCAGGGGAGAGGGGCCCCAGGTGAGAGGGGCCCCAGGGGAGACAGGCCCCAGGTGAGACGGGCCCCAGGTGAGAGGGGCCCCAGGTGAGACAGGCCCCAGGGGAGACAGGTCCCAGGGGAGAGGGGCCCCAGGTGAGAGGGGCCCCAGGGGAGAGGGGCCCCAGGTGAGAGGGGCCCCAGGTGAGACGGGCCCCAGGTGAGAGGGGCCCCAGGTGAGACAGGCCCCAGGGGAGACAGGTCCCAGGGGAGAGGGGCCCCAGGGGAGACGGGCCCCAGGGGAGACACGCCCCAGGTGAGAGGGGCCCCAGGTGAGAGGGGCCCCAGGGGAGAGGGGCCCCAGGGGAGAGGGGCCCCAGGGGAGACGGGCCCCAGGGGAGACGGGCCCCAGGGGAGACAGGCCCCAGGGGAGACGGGCCCCAGGTGAGAGGGGCCCCAGGGGAGAGGGGCCCCAGGGGAGACAGGCCCCAGGGGAGACGGGCCCCAGGTGAGAGGGGCCCCAGGGGAGAGGGGCCCCAGGTGAGACGGGCCCCAGGTGAGAGGGGCCCCAGGTGAGAGGGGCCCCAGGGGAGAGGGGCCCCAGGGGAGACAGGCCCCAGGGGAGACAGGCCCCAGGGGAGACGGGCCCCAGGGGAGACGGGCCCCAGGTGAGAGGGGCCCCAGGTGAGAGGGGCCCCAGGGGAGACAGGCCCCAGGTGAGAGGGGCCCCAGGGGAGACAGGTCCCAGGTGAGACAGGCCCCAGGTGAGACAGGCCCCAGGTGAGACAGGTCCCAGGTGAGACAGGCCCCAGGTGAGAGGGGCCCCAGGTGAGAGGGGCCCCAGGTGAGAGGGGCCCCAGGGGAGACACGCCCCAGGTGAGAGGGGCCCCAGGGGAGACAGGCCCCAGGTGAGAGGGGCCCCAGGGGAGACGGGCCCCAGGTGAGAGGGGCCCCAGGTGAGACGGGCCCCAGGTGAGACGGGCCCCAGGGGAGACAGGCCCCAGGTGAGAGGGGCCCCAGGGGAGACAGGCCCCAGGTGAGAGGGGCCCCAGGGGAGACAGGCCCCAGGGGAGACAGGCCCCAGGGGAGTTACCTGCTTCTTCCAAACAGGAGCAGGCTGGCTCCCATGGGCAGGAGGTAGCAGCAGCCACCACAGAAACGTGAACCCCAGGGATTCTGGGAGAGGAGCCGGGACACCCCCCCCCCCGCGTGCGCCCTACATACCACAGGTCCCCAGGGGCTGGCGGCCTTGCCGCCCACAAGGAGCAGTGAGAAAGGGCCAGGCCCAGCTCCCTGGGGAGGGATTCCAGGCTTGGGGGGGGGGGGGAGCGAGTGCGGTGAGCTGCGGGCAGCCCCTGGAGCAGCGCGGCCGATCTGAAACCCACGAGGCGGCGCCTCGCCTCTCACATCCTCCACGCTCGGCCCCTCGTGACCCCAAGGCTCCGGCACCTTCTGCCTGGGATCCTTCCCACGGGCGCCACGGCCCGGCCGCCTCCTCCACAGTCCCCCAGGGCGCCTCAGCTTTGCTTTTGTTTCAAAGATTTATTTATTTATTTGAAAGTCGGAGTTCCAGAGAGAGAGAGAGAGAGAGAGAGAGAACTCTTCCATCTGCTGGTTCACTCCCCAGTTGGCCACAGTGGCCAGGCCGAAGCAGGAGCCAGGAGCTCCGTCCGGGACTCCCTTGTGGGCGCAGGGCCCAGCACTTGGGCCACTCCCGGCTGCTCTCCCAGGCGCGTTAGCAGGGACCTGGATGGGAAGTGGAGCAGCCGGGACTCCAGGGACGCTGGTGCTGCAGGCGGAGGCGTCTCACCTTTGCTGTCCGGTGGCCTGGGCCCCACCCCCCAGCCATCTGTTTCTGGGGCCAGCTCCCCAGGAGGTGGGAGCCCCTGGGGTCGCCCGACTTCTCTGAGGGACCCTCCCGTCCTGCCTCTCTTAGCCTCTGCCTGGGAAACGCCGGGGGCCACTGAGGGGCCACACAACCCGCGCCCAGGGCACTGGCATGAGGGCCTGGGGGCCTGGAGGCCTGGGCCCGGCCTCCTCCCACTCTCAACCACTCCTGGCCAATGCTAGACTGCACTCAGCTGGGCGTCCAGAGCCTGGTAAGCCTGCAGGGGCAGCGCCGGGCTGGTGTCTTGGCGGTGGATGGGACAGCGTGTCAACTCCCACCAGGCCTCCCCGCCCCAGTCCCCATCGCCCCAGGCCCTGGCCCTGGGTCAGCCGCAGCAGGGCAGGGCCACTGCTCCAGGGCGTGGGCGGCTGAGACACTGGGACTTTTATTTTCTCTCTGAGGGATGCTCTTCACTGCCCACGTTTCTAACCGGGACGCTGGCCAGGGCACCAAGTGTGCAAGTGGAAGCCTGAGGACCCCCTGAAAGGCCATTTTGACAAAAAGTAAGGGGGCCAGGCTGTCACCTCCCCATGCCCCGGGCAGCCCCCGACGGGAGTGGGGGTGGGGAGGGGGCGTCCCCCAAGCGGTGGGCGCCAGCGGACTTGAGGTGGCCCGGCTGGGTATCAGCGGACTTGAGGTGGCCCGGGTCGGGGCACAGGGCGCGGAAAGTCGGCCCGGCCGTGGGTGAGCTCTCCCCGCCGCCGGCGCGCGCCCGAAGCCCTCCCCTTGCCCTTGGGGACCCCGCCCTAAGCACACCCACGCAATGCCGCGGGTCCGTGTGTCCCAGCCCCCGCCCTGCGCGCCCCCTGCCGACAGGTGACCGCGCTCGGCGGCGGCCTCCACGCCCGCGCCACCGCCCTCTCGCGCGCTTCCCGCCGCCGCACCGCGAGCTGGGCACGGCCGGCCCGGACCGCGGCGCCGCCCTCGGGGCGCTCTCCGCCTGCCCTGCTCCCCACGAACCCGCACCGCAGGCCCGCGGTCGCCTCACCTCCCCAGAAGCATGGTCGGGGCCGAGACCTCCGCGTGCCGGGGCTTCGGGGCTCCGGGACCTCGGGGTGCGGGGAGCCGGGGCCGTGGAGACTGCGCTCCAGCCGGCCTCTGAGCCTAAGAACCCTGGAGCGGCCGGGCCCCGCGCCCTCGCCCCGCCCCGCCCCGCGCCAGCCCCGCCCCCACCTCGTCCCCTCCTTCCCCCGTCCCCCGTGGACCAACCCCCGCCCGCGTCCCGCCACGCCCCCTCCTCCCCTCCTCCCTTCCCCCGTCCCCCGTGGGCCGCCCGCGTCCCGCCCCGCCCCCTCCTCCCCTCCTCCGTCCCCCGTGGGCCGCCCGCGCCCCGCCCCGCCCCCGCCCCGAGCCAGCCCCGCCCCGCCCCCTCGTCCCCTCCTTCCCCCGTCCCCCGTGGACCGCCCCCGCCCCGCCCCGCCCCCCGAAAGCCAGCCCCTCCTCGCCCCCTAAGTCGCCCCGCGCCCTCCGTCCCGACCCACTCCCCCCCCCAACCAGCCGCGCCCCGCCCCCTCCTCCCCTCCTCCCTTCCTCCCTTCCCCCGTCCCCCGTGGGCCGCCCCCGTCCCGCCCCGCCCCCTCCTCCCCTCCTCCGTCCCCCGTGGGCCGCCCGCGCCCCGCCCCGCCCCCGCCCCCGCCCCGCCGCTGGCCTGGGGAGCCGAGCCTTTCCCACACGGTCGGGCCGGAGTTTTCCTGTCTGCGGGTCTCCGACGTGGGCGCTGGGGTGGGGAGGACTCGCATGTCAGGGCCGAGGTTGTGGGGTGGCGGCCGGGGCGCCAGGGAGACCGAGCCCGGTCCCCGCGCCCGCCGGGCGCTGCGGCCTCCCCTGGGGTGACTCCAGGGCGCGTGGGCTGGGTGCGGACCGGGTGCGGGCTCCCTGCTTCTGCGGGGGTCTCCGGGTGTGGGGTGAAGGGTCCTGGGGCCTTCAGACCCTGTACACGGAAGGAGGGGGCCGCCGGAGCGCCCACCCCCCGGCTCGCGGGCTCTGCTCCCCGGCGCTGCGGGGCGAGAGGGGCTCGGTGGCACGCGTGTTTATTCGTCTGAAAGGCGGGGTTACGCACAGGTCCTGCCCACGTGGCTCACGGCCGGGGCCGGGGCTGGAACTCGGCCTGGGTGCCCTGGACACCGGCCCAGCGCTGACCCTGCGCGCTTACCGGGCACTGCGCACCCCGCCGAGCCCGGTACAGCCTTGGCGGGGGGGCGGCTACTCTCTCCCCCGGCCCACCCGCACTCCTCTCCACTCCGCGGGCGGGGCCAGTGACATGAGCAGGGGGGCAGGGCTCCCGCACCTGCCGGAGGCGGGGCGGGGCTGATGGAGAGGGTCGGGTCAGTCCTCTCTCCAGGGACCCTGGCCCAGCCTGGCTGGTCCCACGGAGCAGGCGCGGGTTGAGGGCTCCCCCAATCCCACCGCCCAGGCTACTGGGGAGGCCAGCGAGGGCGGGGGAGGGGCTCGCCCCCCGCGGGCACCTGTGCAGGGGTCACTGGACGCTGACCAGGCCCAGTGCGGACACCGAGGTCCGCACTCTGCGGTGTAGACACCATGCTCATTCGCCACCGTTCCAGCTCCCTGCTGATGCGCCCCCGGGAGGCGCAGCCCTGTCCCACGTACTGGGTCCTCGCACCCACGGGGGAGACCCCGACGGAGCTGCGGGCTCCTGGCTTCCTCCTGGCCCAGCCCTGGCCACTGTGGGCCTCAAGGGTGACCCAACGCCTAGAAGACCCCCCCATAAGTGCATAAATAAAAATGTCAGCCAGCCAAGTTCCCCCGTGGGGCAGACAAGTGACCAGTGCTGCCGCGGACAGAGGTCGGGGCTGCAGGGGCGGGCGCCGGCCCTGGAGGGCGGGGAAGGGAGGGCACGCGCCGTGGGGTCTCGGGGTCCCGGTCCCGGGGGGCGCGGGTACGTCCAGCAGGGTCTCCACCTGGCTCCGCTCTGGGAGCGCTCGGGGCGGCGCCTCGCTCTGTGGGACCAGGCGCGAACCCCGAGGCGCCCTCTGATTGGACAGCCCCAGCGGCGGCGCCCACCTCTGGGCCTATCACGGCGCCGCAGGGCCGTGCGCCGCGCTGATTGGCTGGCGCTCCAGCCGCGGGCAGGAAGAGGCGCTGGACGAGCCGAGTGGACTCTGGCTGCGGCCGCTGCGGGGCTGGAGCGGAGACGCCCAGTCGATCTCGCACCCGGGGGTCGGGGTCTTCCCCTGGGCCATCCGGGCTGGGGGCGCGGGGCAGAGCTCCCGGGCCAACCCGGCAGCCGCTGCGGAGCGCCCTGCGGCAGGACCGGGAACCGGACGTGTGCTCTGTGGGCTGTGAGTGCTGGAACCGAGTACCCCACCCCAGCACCCTGAGTGCTAGAACCGAGTACCCTGCACCAGCACCCCAAACAGCCTCCTGTGAGTGCTGTAACCTAGTACTCCACATCAGCCTTCTTTGGGTGCTGTAACCAGGTACCCCACGTTTGGGGGGGCTGCAGGGCGTGGCTGGGTGGCCTCACCGTGGAGCTGGCGGGCAGCGTGGGCACCCTCAGCTTGGGCGGGAACAGCCTGGGCTCAGCACGCCCAGGACAGAGCTCCCCCTGCTGCGGCTGGTCAGGGCTGGCTGCAGGCGAGCGGTGCCCGCTCCGGCCCCTCTGTGGGTCGCCCTCACCAGGAAGGTCACTTGCTTGTCTCTGCTCCGCCCGCCCCCGCCGTGCCTCTGTGGCTTCTGCAGCGCCAGTTTCACTGCGGGAATTGCTACGTCGGCCCTGGACACGACCTGTGCTGCCAGAGCCCAGCACCAGCCTCCCAGGACGCGGGAGGTGTCCCGGAGCCCTGTGTGTACCTCTGCTCAGTGCTCCGGGTGCTGTGAGCAGAGACCCTGGGGGACGATTTCCGACCAAGGCGGATGCAGGGGCCGTCACATGTGAGCTGGGAGTCTCTCCTCTTGGGGACGCGAGCTCCGGGCGAGCACAGACGCCAGGGCCGGCCAGAGCCCTGTGGTCGGCAGCCGGACAGCTGCACACGGGCCCGGCAGATCCGGCCTCGGCCCCTGCACCGTCTCCACGGCCGCCCCGCGCTTCCCTTGCAGGGTTCAGAGGTCTGAGGAGCTGTGATCAGAGCGAGGGGCTTCAACCAGGCAGGCAGACGCAGGCGTGTGCGGGGGCGCCAGCCACGCGTGTGCATGCATGTCCCACTCACCTCTCCCACACCCCGCTGTGCTCCACGGCAGACAGGACGGGCGGTGAAAACACGACCCACAGCCGTCTTAGCAGAAGAGTGTTTTTAACTTCAACAGGAAGGCACGGAGGCTCCTGGAGGTACAACCTGCACCGTCCGGGCGCCTGGGGAGGGACCCACCTCCAGGGCCAGCTGAAGATGGGTGTGCGGTGCCCAGGAAAGAGCCGGGGCAGGCAGAGGACTCGGCCGGCGAGCAGGGCGGCAGGGGAGGACGGTTTGTTCTAGGAAAGGTGCTCCCGGGCGCCGTGACTCATTCATGAAGAGGAAGTGAGCTCGGAGGAAAATACTTGAAATATTCTCTCAGCGGGAGGAAGCAGCTCTGCGCCAGCCTGGCCGGCCCCTCGCTGGGAAGCCTCGGTCTCCGCCAGCCCTGAGCCAGCAGGGACGATTCCTCTTCAGGAGCCAAGGCCGCGTGCCTGCTGCCGGGAGAGAGCGCTTCCGTCAGGGGTGCACCTGCCGGCAGGCATGGGGGACGCCGGGGGGCACCAGCTTCTGTGAGCTTCCCTCGAAGCTGTGGGGGAGTCCCCGAGCAAGGGCCAGCGGGGCCCACACTTCCCGCCTCCCGGGGAGCAGCTCGTCCTGCCAGAAGCAGCCCCTTTCAGTGTGGACGTCGAGACCAGAGCCACCGTGAGTGGACGTGGCCACTCGGGCACTGAGCCCGCACCGAGGAGAGGGAGGACTTGGGTGAGAATGGCCAGGCCCTCCCAGCGTTCCCGAGGAATTCTGATATAACCAAGACCCCCCCCCCCCAGCACTTGGGTCATCAGGTGGGTTGGGGGCCCCTGCCCTGGGCAGAGGACGAGGGCGAGGGGAGGACGGGGACCTGGCCGGGGCTTCGTAACTTGTGTGTGGGTGGGCACGTGGTCAGTGGCTAAGGCACCACTGGGACACGTGCTTCCCACGTCGGAGTGCCCAGTTCTAGTCCCAGCTCCCCCGCAGGGGTCTCTTGCGGATGCGCACCCTGGGAGGTAGCTGAGGGTGAAGTACTGGGGTCCCTGTCACCCACACAGGAGACCAGGACGGAGTTCCAGGCTCCTGCCTTGGGCTTGGTCCGGCTCCAACTGTTGTGGGCATTGGGGGGTGAACTGGCAGAAGGAAAATCCCGCCTCTTTGTCTGTCTTTCAAACCAAGCAGCCATCTGGAGGCACAAGCCGGGCCCTCCTGCTGCTCCCCGCCAGGAATGGGGCTCAGGGTGCCCCCGCACCTGTTCCCAGGGCAGCTTGGGGACTGTCCCCGATGCTCTCAAGGCCCACAGCGGCCGACTGGAGGTGACGTCGCACAGTGACTTCTGCCTTCCAGGCAGGTGTGCCTGGCTCATGCTAAGACCCCAAGCCTGGGAGGGGAGGCCCAAGGAGAAGGCAGCTCCCAGCTTCCTCCTGGGCCCAGGTGACCCTTGGCCACCCCAGGGGCTCTGGGGCACTCTGGGCAGGAACCTGGCAGGTGGCCCAGGTGCGACAGCTGGGGACAGGAGCGGGAAAGGCCTTCCAGAGGTGTTCTCACTCCGCTGCTGGACACAGGGCTCAGCTCGGCCCCGCCCTGGGTTAAAGGCCACCCGCTGGCCAGGGCCAGGGAGTGGAATGGGGAGGGGGCCACAGGGTGTGCGTGGGGACCAGGCCTGCAGGGGAGCAGCGGCCTTCCTGTCGCCTGCACCAGCTCATTAGGCACTCTGGGAGGGGCCGGGTGAGCGGGCCTGGGAGGCACCACGCCCCCGCGGGCACCAGGCCTGGGATTTCAACATGGCCGTGAGCTGGGAAAACGCTGGGGCTGTGAGGGTGAGGGAAGAAGTTTCGGGAAACTCACTGGGGCAGGAAAAGACATGACTGAGCTGACCCAGAAATGCAGCCAACACTTGTTCAATATGTGTACCTGTGAGCAAGTGTGTGTGAGCCAGGTGTGTGCATGTGTGTGTGTGCATATGCATGAGTGAGCACCAGGGTGTGTGCGTGTGTGAGCATGTGTGTGCTTGTGAGCATGTATGTATGTGTGCATGTGCATGAGTGAGCACCAGGGTATGTGTGCATGTGAGCATGTGTGTGTGACCACAGAGTGTGTCAGGGTGTGTGAGCATGTGTGTGTGACCACAGAGTGTGTCAGGGTGTGTGAGCATGTGTGTGCTTGTGAGCATGTATGTATGTGTGCATGTGCATGAGTGAGCACCAGGGTATGTGTGCATGTGTGTGTGTGACCACAGAGTGTGTCAGGGTGTGTGTGCATGTGTGTGTGACCACAGAGTGTGTCGGGGTGTGTGTGCATGTATGTGTGACCACAGAGTGTGTCGGGGTGTGTGTGCATGTGTGTGAGCATGTGTGTGTGACCACAGAGTGTGTCAGGGTGTGTATGCATGTGTGTGTGACCACAGAGTGTGTCGGGGTGTGTTTGCATGTGTGTGTGTGACCACAGAGTGTGTCGGGGTGTGTGTGCATGTGTGTGTGCATGTGTGTGTGACCACAGAGTGTCGGGGTGTGTGTGCATGTGTGTGTGTGACAACAGAGTGTGTCGGGGTGTGTGTGCATGTGTGTGTGCATGTGTGTGTGACCACAGAGTGTCGGGGTGTGTGTGCATGTGTGTGTGTGACCACAGAGTGTGTCGGGGTGTGTGTGCATGTGTGTGTGACCACAGAGTGTGTCGGGGTGTGTGTGCATGTGTGTGTGTGACCACAGAGTGTGTCGGGGTGTGTGTGCGTGTGTGTGCATGTGTGTGTGTGACCACAGAGTGTGTCGGGGTGTGTGTGTGAGAGACACTTGTGAGCACATCTGAGTGTGTGGGTGTGCATGTGTGTGAGTGGGCACTCAGAACACGCGGGTGTGTGCAGGAGGCACAGTGGGGACACCGAGGCCCCCACAGCCCCGGGGGCCAGGAGTTTGGGCTTTCAGGACCAGGGAAGGTTGGTGAAGCCGTGGGGCCAGACCCTGAGGCGCCCGTGGGGTGGACATGGAAGAGGTCCCCAGAGGGCGGGGCATTCGCGACCTTGAGCCCACCCCAGAGGTCAACCTCGGACACAGCGGCTGCTCTGGCCTTGGCTGGGCCGGAGAAGAGCTTCTTTCTCTGACCTTGGCGAGCCCGGTGCACCCCCACAGCCCCCCCACCCCCGCAAAGCGCCCGCTGCCCGGGGGTACCTGCTCACGGCCGGGATGTTGCTCCACACGCGCACGGCGCCCTGGAGCGCTCTGCCCCGGACGTCCTGCAGGGTGGCGGGCTCCATCTGTGGGTGGGAGGGGGGCACCCCCGCGTCAGCGGCCCCCGCCCACGCCCCCTCCCCCGCAGCTTCACCCGCCCCTCCCCCCAGCGCTCAGGTGGGGCCAGCGCCCAGCAATGCTGCTCTGGCCTGGGGCGGGTCCCACCACGGTCAAGGGGCTCCCAGGGAGCCCAGAGCCGCACTCTGCTGGTCAGCCCCCCCAGGCCTGGAAGGAGGAGGGAGGTGGACCCTCCCCCAGTGGGAGTGGGACAGCTCAGAGAGCCCAGAGAGACAGCAAAGGAAACCAAGGCAGGAGGGCAGGGCCAGGCCCTGACTCCGCCTCCCCTGACGCGCTGGCCCCTCCTGCTCTGGACGCCTGGGTGGGAGAGGCCAGAGGTCTCCAGTGGCCTGGAGAGTGAGCACCAGACTGCTCCCCCCGCTGGAAGGAGGGGGGCGCAGGAAATGTGGGCAGCGCCCTTTCCCGCCACCTCTGAATTCCGGCCGATGCGCCCAGACAGGAACAGGCCAGCGTCCACGCTGTCCTCCCGGCAGGTGGCCGCGCCTGCCTGTCGCCCACACGGCTGCAGCTGTCACAGGCCATCCACGGCCGCGCTCCCGGGCGTTACGCCAGCATTCTAAGAATTTCCGGATTTCCTCACAAGGAGAAATGACCGCAGAGGTGGGAGACAGGAAAGGAATCATGGGCCGCTCTAAGGCCTTCATTAAGTGGACCACACTGGGAAAGGAGAGCCAGCCCCCGGGCCTCAAGAAACCCCCGCGGCCGCCGCCGGCACAGCCACTTTCGGCTTAAAGCAGGCAAGGACCAGTGCCTCCAGGGAGGGCTGCACACCTTCCTCGAAGGCTTTTATGAAGCCGACTTGACATTGCTCCCGAAAATCCAGCGACCAGCGACAGCACGAGCGAACCACGCCCCAGACTCTTTGGGCCAGCACTGAGAAGCCCTGAGCAAAATCCCACCCCACTGGGGCCGGGGCTGGGGCTGTGGCATAGTGGGTGAAGCCATCGCCTGCAGGGCCGGCTTCCCACATGGGCACCGGTTCGAGTCCCGGCTGCTCCTCTTCCGATCCAGCTCTCTGCTATGGCTGGGACAGCAGTAGAAGATGCCCAAGTGCTTGGGCCCCTGCACCCGCGTGGGAGACCCAGAAGAAGCTCCTGGCTCCTGGCTTCGGATCAGTGCAGCTCCGGCCGTTGTGGCCATTTGGGGAGTGAACCAGCAGATGAAAGACCTCTCTCTCTCTCTCTCTCCCTCTCTCTCTCCCTCTCTCTCTCCCTCTCTCTCTCTCTCTTCCTCTACCCCTCTGTGACTCTGCCTTTCAAATAAATAAATAAGTAAATAAATAAATAAATATTTTTGAAACGCCCCACCCGCAGAGCTCAGCTCCGCATTAGGACACACGGAGGTGCGCCTTCCCAGGAGTGCAAGGAGGGCTCCGGGTTGGAAGCCATCTCTCGCTCCGCTGTCACTGCAGCCTGGAGGGAGACCCCCCCCCCCTTCTAGCTCAGAGCTCAGCCACTGCGCTTGCCCTCAGGAGAGCAGGAACCGACGGTCACTTCCTCCGGCGGCCACCTGGGCCGCAGAGTACCGCTGACCGGGGAACCGCAGGAGCAAGGGGATCGGGAGCCAGGCAGGGGTCACCTGCGCCCCGGAGTCCCACACGGTAACCCATTCAGCCACAGAAGCAAACTCAAAGTATAGAAACCCACAGGTTTTCATGGATGAGACTGCCCACAAAATAAAACCTCAAGCGAGAAACCAGGAAGGCGACACAAACGCAGCAAGAACGGGACGAGAGCGGGCACCGCGCGGGCTGGCGGCTGGGAACAAGCCCGCTCACGCTGGACTTGCTCACTCCCAGAATGTATGCCACAGGTAGGTCCCCAACACGTGGCGCCCCGGGGAAGCACCGCGCGCCACAGCGAGGGCTGGGGACAGCCGGGGTTTCTTCCAGGACCAGAGGAGAAGCAGGTCCCTCAGGTCCCTGCAAGGACACCTGAGCCCAGGTGCGGCAGACGCGCACGCACGCACAAGGCGCTGCTTCCCGAGTGGGGTTTCCACGGCAGTGTGCGGCTCCCACAGGGGGCCGGCGGCACGGAGGGAGATGCGGCTGGTCCGTGCAGCCGGAGATGTCCGCCAGGCACGTTAGCCCCGGGCTGAGTCCCACCTGCACGCGAGGGAGGCATGCTGGGAGAAGTGGGGGTCCGGTACCCACCCCCTCTGCTGGGAAGCCCTGCTGGGCTGGTTCCACACCCTCCTCCTGGCACAGTCCGGAGCCCACGCGGCGCCAATGAAAGTCTCCCCCCCCACCTCCCCCGCCCTGGCCTGTCTGCTTTTGTGTGACTTCCTGAAATCCTGGCAGGATAGACCCCGCCCCGCGCCCCCGGAGCGTCTCTGTGCTGCCTGGGGGGAGTCCTGCGGCCGCTGGCTGCGGCCCCTCCCCGTGGCCTCTTCCCTCAGCCTCATCCTCCCTTGTGTCCTGTGCCCACGACGTCACCGCCCCTCGCCTGGCAGGGATGTGGCTGGGGTGCCTGGTCCAGGTCAGTCCTGGGCAGAATCACCGAGCCCAAAAGTGCCCAGCGGGTGTGTGTACGTGTGTGCGTGTGAGCACAGGTGTGCGTGTGAACACAGGTGTGCATGTGAGCACAGGTGTACGTGTGTGAGCGCAGGTGTGCGTGTGAACACAGGTGTGCGTGTGTGCGTGTGAGCACAGGTGTACTGTGTGTGAGCGCAGGTGTGCATGTGAGCACAGGTGTACGTGTGTGAGCGCAGGTGTGCGTGTGAACACAGGTGTGCGTGTGTGCGTGTGAGCACAGGTGTGCGTGTGAGCACAGGTGTACGTGTGTGAGCGCAGGTGTGCGTGTGAACACAGGTGTGCGTGTGCGAACACAGGTGTGCGTGTGAGCACAGGTGTGCGTGTGAACACAGGTGTGCGTGTGAGCACAGGTGTACATGTGTGAGCGCAGGTGTGCATGTGAACACAGGTGTGCGTGTGTGCATGTGAGCACAGGTGTGCATGTGAACACAGGTGTGCGTGTGAGCACAGGTGTGTGCGTGTGAGCATAGGTGTACTGTGTGTGTGTCCAGAGAGGGCTCTGAGGACGTGGGGGTGGGGTGCAGCTGGGGTGGCCCTCGTGGCTGTCCTCCAGGGTCCCCAAGTCCCCACCGGCTGCAGTCCGTGCCTCAGCGCACCTGCAAACTGCCTGCGTGTCCCCTGGGGAGCCCCCGGGCACGCACCTCCAGGAAGCGGGCCGCGGTGGCCTGGTCGTTGCTGGTCAGCCGCAGATTGTCCAGGAACATCCAGAAGAAGGGCCGCGGGGCGCCCGGCGAGGGCCGCGCGTACTGCAGCACGCGGTGGAACTGGAACAGGTGCCAGCCTGGGGGCAGGGCGTTCGGCTGGGGGCGGGGCCGGTCCGGAACGCCCACCTGCCCCCACCACTGCTCTGCCCTGGCCCGCCCCCAGCCCTGGGGCCTGGGTGCGCAGAGACCCCGGCCTGCTTGCTAGGCCCCAGTGGCCCAGGCAGGAGGGACGGGGCTGGGCAGTGGGCAGGGCCAGCGCGGGAGGCTGGGGACGGACTCCGGGCAAAGGCAGCCTGGCCTCTGCGGCCGTCGCCCTGAACAGGCATCGGGTAAGTCTCCACACGGCTACTTTCTAAATATGTGGACCGACCACCTTTCCCCTGCCCGCGGGGTTGGGGCCGACCTAGAGGAACAAGAGCTGACTACCGCCCTCCCCTGAAGTCCTTACCCGGCGACCGGTCGCAGTCCTGGCCGAGGGGAGGGGTGGAGCCAAACACCAGGTCGAAGGGGCCCCAGGCTTCCACCTGCAGACACAGCGCAGAGGTGCGTGAGCCCCTGGGGGCCAGCTGCCCCAAGACTGGGCCAGCGCCGGGCAGACGCCACACGGCAGGGCTGTTCCCAGCCCCCGCTGTCCCTCTGGCCTCTGAGAACACCCCAGTCTGAGACTGTTCCCCCAAGACCAAGCCTGGGGTCCACCCCGGCTTCTTGTGGCCTCGCCCAGTGTCCTCCAGGATAAGACAGGCCCAAGTGGGCAGCAGAGAGCTATGGGAGACCTGTGACCATGCAGCCATGCATGGCCAAGCCGAAAGATGAGCCCGGCCAGCACGGCCAGCCCGCTGGACGCAGGCGGGCAAGCATGCGCTTCTCCCCGAGTGGCGCCAGGGCCGCCGGCTTCGTTACCCATGGTGACGCCGGCCCAGAGTCGCTCTTCCTAAACGAAACCGACAGGATGCCCACTACCCGACACCCCCGTTCCCGACAGCTCCCAGTCCAGACGGGAACTTTGCTTCCCTGCACCCCCAAATCACCGATGACAGCCCGGGTGCTGTGTTAAGTCCCCGAGGCCCCTCTAGTGTTTTCTCCTGTGTCACCGCGGAACCCCCAGTGCAGCCGTGTTCCCAGGGGCCTGTGGGCACTGGGCTGGGTGGGAGGGGCAGAGGAGGGTCCCTGGCTTGCACGGGCAGCGACGCGCGCAGGAGGCTGCACTGCCCATGGGCCCCGCCGGCTGATGCTGTGAGCAGTGCGGGCGGAAGGAGGCACTGCTGGGTCTGCCCGGCTCTGGGCAGCATCCTGGGTGTTCTCTAAGCCAGTGGCCGCTGGCCAGCCCTCTCTCCCGTGCAGTGGCTGCTGGCCAGCCCTCTCTCCCGTGCAGTGGCCGCTGGCCAGCCCTCTCTCCCGCTCAGTGGCCGCTGGCCACTTGGATTCAGGATGGTGGACAAGTTTGCCGCCTGGCCAGCTTCAGGCTGAGGGCAGAGCTGGGATCTCGGTGCAGGCTGCAGCCAGTGTCGGTGCCACCCGGAGCCCCAGCCCCTCCCCCTCTCGGCCTGGCCCTGGGCGCCCCAGCCCGGTACTCACATCCCTCCTCACTACGTCTGTGACGTCACCCAGGTGCACCAGTTGGTCAGCGTCAGAGCCCTGCTCCACGAAGCCCAAGCTGCTCAGCTCTGGAGGGACACAGCAGGGCGCAGAGGCTGCTGCGGGTCTGCCTTCCAGCCTGCGCCAGCCCGCAGGGGGACGGGGGGGGGGGACCCTGCCCCAGCGCCAGCTCCGTCCCTAGCGACAGCACAGAGGGCCTGCGCTCGCCTCACAGCGAGCTGAACCCGCAAACTCTAGACACTGATTTAGCGGTCACACAGCCAGATGCCAAAGCAGCCCCCTCTGGTGGCCGTGGCACTTGTGGGCCCGGGAAACCACGGGGGCAGTGGGTCCACACGCAGGCTTGGGTCAGCTCTGCCCCCTCCTCCGGGACGGGCTGACACCCGCACGGGGGGCCGCTGTGACGATGTAAAGTCCCCACCAGTCCAGGCGGGGTCAGCCGGAGAGCAGGAAGTGTCCGCAGGCCCCCCCCCCCTCCGTGCCGGGCAGCACCGCCCAGAGGGGCGGGACTCCAGGCAGGGTGGGGACACAGCAGGTGGGGGTGGGGTTAGGCTGAGCGGAAGGGTGCCCTGGGGCAGGTGCACACCCAGCCTGGCTGGGCCCCACCCCTGCCTCGCTGGCTCCTAGTACTTTGCGTTCATCCTGAGCTCCAGCCCTGCGTGCTCTACCTCCTCCCCAGGGGGCGCTCCCCGCTCGGTGCCTGGTTACAGGTGCGTCTCTGCTGCCCCCTGCAAGCCCCCTGCCCCTGCCCAGGCCTCCCAGTGCACACTGGGGCGCGGGCACTCCCCCGACCCTGGCCCCTTGGCCTCGGACACCCGGAGAATGTCCTTTGTCTCCCTCCCCTCCCTGACCCCGGCAGCTGCCCTGGGCTCCCTGTCTTCCCTGCTTCCTGGGCGCCTTTGGGGCCTCCTCACAGTCACCTTTCTTGATGTCCCCGAAAAGGGACAGCACCCTCACTGGCTCTCTCCTCCACACGGGCACGGTCTGGTACATCTCCAGAGGACTCTCCTGCGTTTGAGAGAGAGGAGGCGCTGCTGGCTCCCGCCAACCCAGCCTGCGCGCTACGGCCTCCGCCCGGGGCAGCACGGAACACCTGTGGCTTGACTGAGGCGCAGGCCGGCCCTGTCCTCGCCTGTTCCGTCCCCCACCGTACACGCTGGCCGTGCTGGCTCCCCGGGACCCGCCCCCTGCCCCGACCTGCCATCTCTGGATCTGGGTCTAGGACTTGCGTGCTCTCTTGGGGGACACGGCCCACCACCACACCCCGATGAACCCGCAGGCCCTGCCTGGCCCCCGGCTCCTGGTCTTGGCCCTCAGGAGGTCACGGGTCTGGCCCCGCTGCGCCTGGGACGCTGGCGACCCCCGAGCTTTGCACCAGGCTCCTGCCCCGGCCCGCCCCCCGCCCCCCGGCTCTGCCCAGGCTTGGAAGAGACAAACCACCATGGGAGGGGTGGGGAAGGAGTGCCCTCCCCAGGGCTGTCCAGCGCCCAGGCCGGGTGGTCGCAGCCGGGCCGAGCCGCGCAGGCCTCACCGCCTCCTGCTGGTAGAAGGCCTTCAGCCGGGCGCGCCACTTCCTCCGCCGCCGCAGGAGGCCGCTGCGGGAGATGGGCGCGCACAGGGGGCACAGCCAGTTGCTCATGGCCTGCACGCGCCCCGAGCTCCCGGGTCCCACCAGGGCGTCGAAGCAGCCGAAGCAGTAGCCCCTGGGGTCCAACAGAGCCACGTGACCCAGGGGCACCTCTGCGCCTTCCTCAAGGCCCAGGCCCTGCCCGTCCCTGCGGGGGAGGGGGGCTGTAGGCTGTAGGCTGGAGAGGGGTCCCTCTCTCCCCCCACCCCGACTCTGGAGCCTGCAGGAGCAGCCTGCCGGGGTGGGGGGGTAAGGGGCTGGGGGCTGGAGCTGTAACTACAAGGAGGGCCCCAAGAACCCTGGGGAGGGGACCAGAGCAGAGATTGGGGGCGCGCCCTGTGCACCCCCACTGCAGGGGTCCTGGCTGAGGGGCAGCTTCCTGTTGTTGACCACACAGAAAAGAGGCAGCTCTGGACACCCACCTCCCACGTGAGGCCCCGTGCCCAGGAGGCATCGGAGACAGGCAGGGGACAGCGCTGGAGGGACCCCCCACTGCGGACTGAGGGGCGTGGCCGGGGTGGCTTGCCCGGAGCCTCACCTGGTGCAGTCGGGGTTCTCGCAGACGAGCAGGGTCTCCCCGGAGGCGCAGATGGAGCAGTAGGACTGGTAGCCGTCGTCGTCATACAGGAAGAGGGCACCCAGGAAGTTGTCCTGGCGCACAGCAGGCGGGTGGCTGTGCATCCCCCGCGCCAGGCCGCCGGGAAGCCCACGGCGCCCCCACCCACGCAGCTCACCTTACACGGGGCGCAGATGCCTCCCTCGAACAGGGGGTGCTGCGCGTGGACCCGGGAGCTCCCACAGCAGAGGCAGACGTCTGCAGCAAGCAGAGCAGAGTTGGACGCTCCCATCAGACCGAGTAGTGGCCGGGGGGGGGGGGGCACCTCCAGCCGGGCGCCACCCCTCACCCACGACGGACATTCCAGACCTAACTAGGTGGGGACACAGCCCGTGTTCATGGACCAGGAGTCACACCGGAAGTGCGGCGCCAACGGATCCCACTCGAAACCCCGGCTGTCCCTGCAGCGGGAGCTGATAACAGATCCGCAGATCCACGTGGGGGAGGGGCCCCGGGAGAGGCGGCAGCTCAGCAGTGCGCGGGCGGGCGCGGGAGGGGGCGGAGCCACGGCCAGCAGGTGATCAAAATGTTCAGGAATGATGGGACTGGCTTTGTGCAGCAGGTTAAACCGCTGCTGATCCCATATGGCTGCTCCTCTTCCAGTCCAGCTCCCTGCTAACGCGCCTGGGAAAGCAGGGGAAGACGGCCCAGGTGCTGGGCCCTGCACCCACGTGGGAGGCCTGGATGGAGCTCCTGGCTCCTGGCTTTGGCCTGGCCCAGCCGTGGCTGTTGCAGGTGTTTGAAGAGTGAACCAGTGGACATTTCTCTCTCTCTCTCTCTCTCTCTCTCTCTCTCTCTCTCTCTCTCTCTCTGTGTTTCTCCCTTTCTGTCACTCTGCCTTTCAAATAAAGAAATACAATCTTTTTGTTTAAGGTTCTACAATGGTGCTGGCTGCCTGGCTGTGGAGACCCTGACAACGGGGAGCTGCTGCCCGAGGGAAGCCACAGGGCCCCCGGAGGAGGTGGGGGCCTGGGGGGCAGTGTCAGCTCCCCAGCGGCGTCTTCACACCGTGGCCTGTCCCCAGCTGGCTGAGACTGCCCTGGGCTGCTCGTGGGCACGGCTGCACCCACCTTCGATGCTTCGCTGGTTCACCTTGACCTCGTGTGCGATACGGTCTGGGAAAGAGGAGAGTGACAGGAGGAAAGCCTGTGAGAGGGGGGCCCAGGGGGACAGGGCACCAGGGGCGGAGCCGATGACGCGGCGGCCTCTGCTGACCCCAACAAGCTCATGGGGTCCCAGCCTCCCCCAGGCAGGCGCCCAGGAGACTCCCTCAGGCTGTGCCAGGTGGGCTCCCACCCTGACGACACTGGGGGTGGGGTTCCCCATTCCACACCCAGCAGACACTGTCCAGGAGAAGGGGGCTGGACTCCCCTTCCAGGGGAGGGAAGAGCTGGACCCCTCCCCGTGGGAGCCCCAGGCTGACCGCCCCGAGCTGAGCCCCCGTCTGCCCGGCAGGTGCGCTCTCTCCACTAAACCGTGCTCCCCCACCTGGTGCTGGGCACTGTCTCAGATCCGTCCTGAGGGCCGCCTGGCCACCCCTGCCCGGCTCACGCCTGAGTGAAGACCCCAGGCTCTGTCCCGCTGTCTCCCCTAACTAAGGAGGGCCCCTCCTCCACGTCCTGGGAGTGTGGCCGACCGCCCAGCTGTGTTAGACATCTGAGCCCAGGTGGCACTGGGAGGGGCCTCCTGGACATGGCACAGGCCCGAGCTCTGTGGTGTGGTCGGCTCTCACCTCTGCCCGCCGGGGCTGCAGAGGGGGACGCCAGCTCGCTGGAGCCCACCAGGATCACGTCCATGCTGCTCTCCGCCTCCGGGTCCAGGGCGGGGTCGGCTGCCACGGCGGGAGGGGGCCGTGCCGGGGCCAGGACAGGGCGGGCAGAGGCAGACAAAGCATCACCCCGATGCCCAGCGCAGGGCTGGCCAGACCTGCCCCCATGGTGACACCCACCCGTTGGAGCTGGGAGAAGGGGGGAGGACCGGCGAGGGCCCCTGAGAGAGGGGCAGTGTCCCTGTGGTGGGCCCCTCGCCTGCTCAGCCCCCGCCACAAAGCCAGCGTCATGAGGGCCCCCCCTCCGAGCACCACCTGGGGCCCCACAGGGACCCCACGCTCCCACCTCCCACAGCGGCCCCAGGCAGGGACCCCGGGCACAGCGCAGCTGTACCCTCAAAGGCAGGGTGGCTGGGGGAAGGAAGGGCTCACGGGTCTCACAGAGCGGCCACCACTGCTTGTCCAGGTGGTGGGCGGAGTCAGGGTCTGGGCTGTCCAGGGTCTGTGGGCTCGGGGTCCCAGGGGAGGAGACAGCCATGGAGCAGGGGCCAGGAGAAACTTCCGGGAGGTCCAGGTCTCCCGGGTGCGGGTGTGGGCGTGACCTGCGGGGGCGGCCGGGGAGGACCCCAGGCTGGGGGGGGAGGGGCGGGGAGCCCGCGGGTGAGGGGTTACGGGGTTAAGGCAGCGAGGTGCATAGCTTGGGGGCAGTGCTGGCTCAGTGAGTGGTCGAGCTGTGGGCTGGCCTGGCGACTTCCACAGTGAGCGTGGGGGGGTCGCCTGGGCCCGGACAAAAGTCAGCATCACCGAGAGGGGCCTGGACCAAGGTCAGCACCTCCGAGACAGGCCCTGCCCTTGGTGGGGTGCACCTGTGGGAGCCTCCTCCCAGCAACCACAGCCAGCCGCCCCGGGGGGGGCACCAGTAGCTGCCCAGTGCAGGCCCCTCCCCCCACACCTGGGAGTGCCCCTCCCCCACCCCACACCTGGGAGTGCCCCTCCCCCACCTCACACCTGGGAGTGCCCCTCCCCCCACACCTGGGCAGTGCCCCTCCCCCACCCCACACCTGGGAGTGCCCCTCCCCCACCTCACACCTGGGAGTGCCCCTCCCCACCCCATACATGGGCAGTGCCCCTCCCCCCATCTGGGCAGTGCCCCTCCCCCCACACACCTGGGCAGTGCCCCTCCCCCCATCTGGGCAGTGCCCCTCCCCCCACACACCTGGGCAGTGCCCCTCCCCTCACACCTGGGAGTGCCCCTCCCCCCCATCTGGGCAGTGCCCCTCCCCCACACCACACCTGGGAATGCCCCTCCCCACCCCATACATGGGCAGTGCCCCTCCCCCCCACCTGGACAGTGCCCCTCCCCCCCACACCTGGGCAGTGCCCCTCCCCCCACCTGGACAGTGGCCCTCCCCCCACACCTGGGAGTGCCCCTCCTTCCCACACTTGGGCAGTGCCCCTCCCCCCACACCTGGGCAATGCCCCTCCCCCATGCCACACCTGGGCAGTGCCCCTCCCCCATGCCACACCTGGGCAGTGCCCCTTCTCCCCCACCTGGGCAGTGCCCCTCTCCGCACTGTCAGGAACCTGAGACTGCCCCAGACACAAGGGGTCTCAGCAGAGGGGTGATTCGTGTCCCGTGGCTTTCCAGATAGGACCCTGGCAGGGGCAGGAAAGAAACCGGGAAATCTGAAAAAACCTGGTGACGGTGACAACGTGAGAGAAGCAAGACCACCGAAGGGTGCCTGCGGCCACAAGGGCAGGTGCTCCCAGACGTGACCGCACACCCCCCTCTGCTGGCCAGAGTGGGAACTGCACACCCATGCCCAGGCAGCCCGCAGCCCGGCTGCTCCAGGGGCCACCTGCGTGGTGAGGCCGAGAATCCTGCAGAGGGGCCCAGCTGCCCGCCACGCCCACGGAGAGGAGGAGGCGGCCCCTTGCTGGAAGCGGGGTCAGCTCTGTGGGGAGCGCAGCGCTGCTGCTGGGCCCCGGTCCCGCGCCGTCCCAGAGGTCGTTCCACGCACAAACGCTCCTGCCTTTGGCCTGGCCCGGCCCCGCCTGTCTCGGCCATGTGGGGCGTGAACCAGCAGATGGAAGACCTCTCTCTCTCTGTGACTCTGCCTTTCAAGATAGATAAATCTTAAATAAAAACCAAAACTCGGATAAATCCATGGTGGTGAAGTTAGTCTCTTTCCTCCCAGGGAAACAGCTTCCGATCTTCCCTGTGAGTCTGTGACCCATTTTGCGTCTTTTGACAAAGAACGGAGAAAGGAGGGCTTTCAGCACACTGCAGCCCGCGGGGGGCGGAGCCTGGACCCCAACCGTACGCCCCACGGAAACGCTGACTGCAAAGGACCACGGGGTTTCAGGGCACGCAGGAAATCACAAAGCTTCCAGAAGGTTCCGGGGCAAGCCGCAGGATCTGGGGCCGGGCAGGTAATCCCCAGACTGCGCACAAACAACACGAAGTCAACGGAGCTGCAGCTGCCGCCCGTGGAGAGGTCGGGGGCGGGGGCTTCCCTGGCACAGGGACACCGGTCCCCTCCCCCGACGCGGTGCGCGCTGAGCCCCCAGGCTGCTCCCTGAGCTGCAGCAAATCCGCCACCTGGTGACAACTCACTGAGCCCAGGGCCGGGACCGAGGTCACTGTGGGCGGGGGGCCACGGCCCACCAGGTCACCGCGACCCCCGGGCCTAACAGCCTGCTGGTCCTGGGCTCTGCTTTGCCAGGAGCTCTGGGCCCAGGAAACAGGTGCGCACCACCTGCAGGCAGCCCACGGGCTGTGCTCGCCAGTCCCTACCGCCGGCCAGTCAGAGGCAGGCCACGAGCCCCCCGCCCAGCCAGGGACCTGGCCGTGAGCCGAGCAGCACCCCCAGCCCCTCGATTCCACATGGCAGGGGGTGGGCCCAGCTTCAGGGTCTCTGACCTGTTGCCTCCGTGGGCCATCTTGGACCCCACCGAGGGGGGAGCCTCCTGACAGTGTACCCCAGAGTGTAGGCTCTGGGCTGCTCGTGAGCTGACGGTGCCCGGTGCCGTCCTGGGGGCAGGGACGGGGGTCCCCACCCCACCCAGCACTACCCAGGGCTCTCGGGGAACCCGGCCAGGCATGCTGCCCTCTGGGTGAGGGTCCAACCTGTGCCGAGAAGCCACCTGTGGGAGCTGTGGTCTGCGCAGCACGCCCCGAGCAGGAGGGGGAGGGAGGCTGGGCGAGGGTGAACCTGAGACAGCAGGTGCCGGCACCGCCCTGCTGTAACGAAGCGCCTCGGCCTGGGCAGCTTGGACAAATGGTCACTGGCGTCTCACAACTCAGGTGCAGGTGCAGGACCAGCGTTCTGGGGCGCGGTGTCGGGGGCCCTCTCCCCACGGGTGGCCACCTCTCGCCTCTCTTATGGGGCACTGATGCCACTCACAGACTTGGTCACCACTGAAGCCCCCGCCGTGCGTGGGGGTCGCACAAAGGTTCCCACCACAGAGGTGGCCGATGCCCAGAGAAGGGCCCGGAAGCTGGGCATGGGGTCGGCCTGCTGGCAGGCAGCCAGGTCTGTAAGGAGGACGCATCGTGAGCCCGCCCCTGGTTTTCTGAGAACGTGGCTTCCATCCGGGCTCTTGGCCGGGGTGTGCTGAGGAGGAGGAACGGGGGCTGAGGCAGTGACCACCGCTGTGTCCGGGAGGGGGCTCGCCGTGTCCGGGGGGCTCGGCACCCACCCGCTGGGGCACTCAGTGGGGACAGCAGGCTGGCTGGGGACTTGCGTGCCCTTCCTCGGTGGGGACAGCAGGCTGGCTGGGGACTTCGTGCCCTTCCTCGGTGGGGACAGCAGGCTGGCTGGGGACTTCGTGCCCTTCCTGACCTGGATGCCAGCGCAGTGACCGCCCCGCTCCAGCAGGAAGCCGACGTTGTCCTCACAATGGGGAAAGAGGCACAGGGTGGCGCGGGTGGCAGAGTCTGACAACTGTCATCAGGGCACCCAGGGCCTTCCTGACTGGTGCCTTGTGTCCCCGAGGCCACCCCTGCTGGGGCCACACAGCATGGAGCCTCCCCCTGCTGTGTGGGGGAGGCCCTGGCTCTCGGCTTGGGTGAGGGACAAGGGGCAGCCCCCACCTCCCCCTCGGCCCTGCCCTCTCGCCTCTCGGCAGGCTGATGAGCCCTGTGTGACCTGGGCATGCCAAGTCTGCAGATGGTCTGTCCGTCTGTCCATCTGTCCTCTGTGATCCAAATCTTGGCTCTGCCCCTCCTGGCTGTGTGACGAAGTGGGGTGGTTCAGTCACGGAGCCTGAGTCCGCTCCTCAGAGCTGGGGGGCAGTCTCCACACAGCCTGGGCGGCTCCGGCCCACCTGCCGGGAGGGGCTGTTGCGGGAAGCCCCTTGGCAGGCTGGAAAGTCCGAAACTCCCCCAGTCTCTGCTAATCTCCAACAGGAGGCTGTGGACGCCAGCCCACGCCATCGGAGTCCAGCCAAGGACATGGGTGCACCTGTGAGGAGGCTGTGACCTTGACCTCTCCTTGTCAGGTGCCCCACCCAGCCCCGCGGAGGTTTCTTGTGTCCACTCAGAGGCCCGCTTATCTGGGCAGCCCCTGTGCGGCTCGGGGCTCCTCTCCTGATTCCTTTGGCCAGAAAGGCAGGACCCCAGATAGGGAAGCCGGGGTGGGGGTCTCCGAGCCCTCCCCTCAGCGGGTTCCCTGCTCCCAGGTCTCAGCCACAGCCCTGGGTCCAGGAGCTCCATTTGCGGAGGAAAGGGGCGGGGGCGGGGCCGCTCCTCCAGGTTCCCACCCTGCCTGGCTTCCCGGGTCGGGTCGCGCCGGGTATAACAGCCAGCGCGCAGGTGCAGGCGCAGTGTCCGCGCGGGTGCTCGCCTGGCGCGGGGAGCGCGGGGCGCTCAGCCCGGACACCACTGAGTGGGACCCTGGGGACGCACCCGAGGCTGGGAGAGGGCTCCGGGAGTGTGAGAGCGCCCCAGGAAGCACCACGCCCGGCGCTGCCCGCCCCAGCTCGGGGTCCTGCGACTCGATGGCCGGCGAGGCCCGGGCGGGAGGGGACGCGGCGCTGCGCCGCCTCCTGAGACTGCACCGCACGGAGATCGCCGTGGCCGTGGACAGCGCCTTCCCGCTGCTGCACGCGCTGGCCGACCACGACGTGGTCCCCGAGGACAAGTTCCAGGTGGGACCCCGCATCCCCCACCCACAAGCCAAGGAGGCTCCCCTGGCCCCAGAGCCCCTTCCTCAAGACCTCCCGGCGGACTCCAGGGGCCGGGCCTCACCCTCAGCGCCCTTCCCACCCCACACCCACGAGCGGGCCCTCCCGCCTGGTGGGGTGCGACAGCAGGATGCTGGTGGCATCGGGGACCCCCTTGCTGCAGGAGACGTTGCGCCTGAAGGAGAAGGAGGGCTGCCCCCAGGCCTTCCACGCCCTGCTGTCCTGGCTCCTGACCCAGGACGCCGCGGCCATCCTGGACTTCTGGAAGGTTCTCTTTAAGGACTACAACCTGGAGAGATACGCCCGGCTGCAGGCCGTCCTGGACAGCTTCCCCCGAGGTGGGCCTGGGCCGTCCTCCGCTGCCCCTGGGGGTGGGGCCGTGCTGGGGGCTGCCCCCTGGGGAAAGGCTCTGAGGCTGGAACCCTGCTCCTGCCCGTGGACCACAGACCTGGACCTCAGCCAGCCGCGGAAGGGGAGGAAGCCCCCGGCTGTGCCCAAAGTCTCAGTCCTGCCGCCCAGACTGCCCGCCAAGAGGAGGGCGCTGGAGGAGCCTGGAGCCGCGGTGCCGGCAGCCCTGACCCCCAGGGCTATCTCCAGCCCAGGTAGCCGGCAGGGGGAGCCCGTCCGGGTCACGGATCTCCCCTCACCACCACCACCCAGCCTGACAACCCCGCCATGCCCTGTCCCCTGCTGGCCGCCCCCTGGGCTCAGGGCCGTGCCGTGGGCACTGAGAGTCACACCGAGGGGCCTGAGAGAGCCCCCTCCCCTCCCAACCACATCCTGATTACAGTGTTCCCGGAGGTTCATCTTCTTACCCGGAAGGGAACCCAAGCCTGGTAGAGGCCAGGGACCCAGGGGAGTCAGGGAGACCCAGCCCCCGGCCCCACCCTGCGGCTGTGCCCCCAGCCCTGCCAGCCCACCCAGGCTGCCACAATTCCCCCTTGCAGGTTCCCAGCCCAAGGCCAGGCCCCCCAAGAAGCCAGAGAGCCACGCGGAGCCACAGCGCCCCCCGCTGGGGAACGGTGGGTGCAGACTCTGCTCCTGGGGCGGTGCAGTCTGTGGCTGGGCAGGGCCCTTCGGGGTCTTGTCCTGGGACCCAGGCCATGCAGGCCTGGCGCCTCATCCCGACCACCTCAGCTGTGTGTCCAGACCCAGGAAAGAGGGGACGCTTTGGGTCCAGCATGGCCCGGCCAGCCACCCCCACGTGCCCTGCACTTCCCCTATGTACCCAATCTGGGCCCCGCCTCCCCAGCCCCCACCCCAGGGCCTGGACGCAGCCAGGAACATCCCTGTCCCTGCTGTCCCTGGACCTCCCCTCCCCAGTGCCCAGGAGCCCGGAGCTCACCCTGAGGGCTGGGCCTGGGACCCTGGTGTCCCTTCCAGCACAAGGCAGGGCATGTCAGGGGCCCTCCCTGGTCACTCCCACCCAGTGCCTTCTGCTCTGCTGACACGGCTGCCCGCACACGCATGCACACACCACCACACACATGCACACAGCACCGCACACACATGTGTGCACACCCTCCGCCCTGCGTGTCTACATTCACCTGGGGGCTGCCCGCGGAGTGGGTCCGCAGGGGAACCGTGTTCCCGGCTGACTGACCACCCTGTGTGGGCGGCCCCTCCCCAGGAATTCAGACCATGTCGGCCTCTGTGCAGAGAGCTGTGGCTGTGTCCGCCGGCGACGTCGAGGGGGTCCTCATCCAGCAGGTGTTTGAGTCAGGTAGAGGGGAGGGGGGGGAGGGAGGAGAAGGGGGAGGGGAGGGGAGAGGAGGGGGAGGCTTCCAGGGCTCCAGGGTGGGTGCTGGCCTGCCCTTTGGTCCCTGGGAGCCCCAGAGAAGACGGGGCTGCCCCCAGCACCCCACCTGCCCCGAGCCTGCCAGCTTGGGAGGAGAGGAGCAGCGCCTGGGGGCTCCCCTGAAGCGGGGGGGGCAGGGGTGTCCGTCTGTGGGCCTGGAGCCCAGGGGTCCAGGTCACCTCCTGTGTGAGCTGGGCCCTGGCAAGTCCTGCTGCTGCTGAGCCCCTCTGACGACCGGGGCCTCACACCGGGCTCCCCCCAAAGCCCCAGGAGGCTGACTATGGCAAAGGCGGCATACAGCCACCAGCGCTGGTTGCAGGGTGCCACTGTGGCCATCCTGTCCCTCTGTCCACAGTCGCTATCATAGCGTCCCCTCTGTGCCATAGTCTCACGGCACTAGGACTGGGCCCACGGGAGATCCAAGGGCTGTGGGGACAGCTGGTCGCACGCCAGTGACGGCAGGAGCCCCAGAATCAAGGAGGTGGCCAAGCCAGGCTTCCTCTAAAGGCTCTGGGGGGACCCCCTGACCCTGGCTCTGGGAGGACCCCTTGTCTCCAGCTCTGGGAGGACCCCCTGACCCTGGCTCTGGGAGGACCCCCGTCTCCAGCTCTGGGAGGACCCCCTGACCCTGGCTCTGGGAGGACCCCTGACCCCTGGCTCTGGGAGGACCCCCTGTCTCCAGCTCTGGGAGGACCCCTGACCCCTGGCTCTGGGAGGACCCCTTATCTCCAGCTCTGGGAGGACCCCTGACCCTGGCTCTGGGAGGACCCCTGACCCCTGGCTCTGGGAGGACCCCCTGTCTCCAGCTCTGGGAGGACCCCCTGCCCCCAGCTCCGGTGGCTGTGAGTGACCCCTGCTCCTTGGTTGTGGTGGCCTCAGCCAGTCTGCCTCTGTGTCCCCGTGTCCCCTCCCCCATGTCCCTGTGTCCCCTCCCCCATGTCCCTGTGGCCCCTCCCCCATGTCCCTGTGGCCCCTCCTCCGTGTCCCTGTACCCCCTCTTCCCTGTCCCTGTACCCCCTCTTCCGTGTCCCTGTTCCCTCCCCCGTGTCCCTGTACCCCCTCCTCCATGTCCCTGTACCCCCTCCCCCGTGTCCCTGTGGCCCCTCCTCCGTGTCCCTGTCCCCTCCTCCATGTCCCTGTCCCTCCTCCATGTCCCTGTCCCTCCTCCATGTCCCTGTCCCTCCTCCGTGTCCCTGTCCCCTCCTCCATGTCCCTGTCCCTCCTCCATGTCCCTGTCCCCTCCTCCGTGTCCCTGTGGCCCCTCCTCCGTGTCCCTGTCCCCTCCTCCGTGTCCCTGTCCCTCCTCCATGTCCCTGTCCCTCCTCCGTGTCCCTGTGGCCCCTCCTCCGTGTCCCTGTCCCCTCCTCCGTGTCCCTGTCCCCTCCTCCATGTCCCTGTCCCTCCTCCATGTCCCTGTCCCCTCCTCCATGTCCCTGTCCCTCCTCCGTGTCCCTGTGGCCCCTCCTCCGTGTCCCTGTCCCCTCCTCCGTGTCCCTGTCCCTCCTCCGTGTCCCTGTGGCCCCTCCTCCGTGTCCCTGTCCCTCCTCCATGTCCCTGTCCCTCCTCTGTGTCCCTGTCCCTCCTCCTCCGTGTCCCTGTCCCCTCCTCTGTGTCCCTGTCCCCTCCTCTGTGTCCCTGTCCCCTCCTCTGTGTCCCTGTGTCCCCTCCTCCATGTCCCTGTGGCCCCTCCTCCATGTCCCTTTCCCTCCTCCATGTCCCTGTCCCTCCTCCATGTCCCTTTCCCTCCTCCATGTCCCTGTACCCCCTCCTCTGTGTCCCTGTCCCCTCCTCCGTGTCCCTGTCCCCTCCTCCATGTCCCTGTACCCCCTCCTCTGTGTCCCTGTCCCCTCCTCCGTGTCCCTGTCCCCTCCTCTGTGTCCCTGTACCCTCTCCTCTGTGTCCCTGTCCCTCCTCCTCCATGTCCCTGTCCCCTCCTCTGTGTCCCTGTCCCCTCCTCTGTGTCCCTGTGGCCCCTCCTCTGTGTCCCTGTCCCTCCTCTGTGTCCCTGTGGCCCCTCCTCTGTGTCCCTGTGGCCCCTCCTCTGTGTCCCTGTCCCCTCCTCCATGTCCCTGTACCCCCTCCTCTGTGTCCCTGTCCCCTCCTCCGTGTCCCTGTCCCCTCCTCTCACGCATCATTGGGTGTAGGGTCCAACACGACCATGTCCTTGCTGGTTGCAGCTACCAAGACCTCACTTGCAAACAGGGTCCTGTGCCGAGGTTCTGGGCGCGCGGGGCTCCTGGGGATGCCAGGCAGCTCAGTGCGGCCCCCAGCGGAGTCCCCTCCTGCACCCAGCACCTGGCCCCATTCGTGGCTGGGCTGTGGTGGCTGCTGGAACAGCCGTGGGGAAGGGCGAGCTCTCTGCCCGGGACTAGTGGGCGTCTCCTCCCAGGGGGCTCCAAGAAGTGCATCCAGGTTGGGGGCGAGTTTTACACTCCCACCAAGTTTGAAGACCCCGGCAGTGGGAAGAACAGGACCCGCGGGGGCAGTGGCCCAAAGCCCCCCGTCCGAGCCAAGGGAGCTGCAGCCACTGCCCCCGTGAGTGTGCCTAGGGGAGGGACTCCCATGGTCCCACGGCCGCCCCCCCACAGCGGCCACTTGCTGCCCAGGCCCTGCCCAGCCCGTGACCCTCTTCCCTCTCCCAGGGTGGAGGCGAGCCGAGGGCAGGCCAGCAGGGCAGGGCCCCCGCCCCTCCGGACCTCCCCAGCGAGCCCCAGCCCCACCAGGTAACAAGGAGACCCCGGGACAAGCCCTGTCCTCCCCGGGTCCCCGCAGGTGGCCTTGTCCCTGGTCCTGGGCCCCTGCAGTGGATGGGAGGTCTTTTCTGAAGACACAAGTGCTGAGATGTGAGACGTCAAAGGAAGGCGGGCGTCCCAGGCTCCTGAGTCCTGGGGTCTGAGCGGGGGTGGGGTGGGGGGGGGCGGGGTCCTGGTGTGAGTGGGGAGCGTCCACCGGGAGCGCGAAGCTTGTCCTGTGCCCCCAGCGGCGGAACCGTGTGGCCGCGTCTGCCGGGTGGGTCGGTTACAGACCCACACACCCTGGCGCCACACCCTCTGCCGGCCCCAGCCCTGGGCCTGGACAGGGCCCGCCCTGAGCACAGGGGTCTGGGGAAGAGCTAGCAAGGGTGTGGCCGCTGCTGTGCGGGGCCACCTGGTGGACCTCTGCGGGGTGGGCAGGCGAGGGGACAGCTGGGGCCTGGATGGGGCAGGCGGGCGGGACTTCAGGCCAGCGAGCGGCAGGGGGGTGGCGAGGGGACGCGGGGGCTCCTTGGGCAGTGCTGCTCCGTGCCCCCCGGGTCTGCATGGGTGACTGTCCCCGGCGTCAGAAGAATGAGGACGAGTGTGCCGTGTGCCGGGACGGCGGGGAGCTCATCTGCTGTGACGGCTGCCCCCGGGCCTTCCACCTGGCCTGCCTGTGCCCCCCGCTGCGGGACGTGCCCAGGTGAGTCTGTGGCCGCCCCTCCCCCAGCACCACCAGGCTGCCGGCTTCCTGGTGCAGGAGGCAACACCCACTCGGAAGGTCTTTGATTTGGGTTCTTGGGGTTCTCCCTCCATGCCCCACACTGGGCCCTGAGAGCAGCAAGGCAGAACGGCCATGCCGCCTGTCTCCCCCAGCTGCCGGAACCCCTGTGGGCAGCTGCTCCTTCTAGAAGCCCCGTCCCAGCCCCATCTGCAAGCACGGGGCCCCGGAGCTGCACCCCTACAGGCTGGTGGTGTTGCCCACCAGTGCGAGGGACCCATCAAGAGAGGCCCCTGCCGGGGTCCAGAGACCCCTGTCCCAGCCCTGGGCTCTGTTTGCCGCTCGCTCGCCGCCGGATCTCTGCCGGATCTCTGAGTTCAGTTCCCCGTCGCTGAGCCAGTGGACCGGGGTCTTCACTCAGCTCCTGGCAGCGATGGCGGCTTCTTCCTCCCTACTCCCACCTGCCCGTGACCCGCTCCTTCTTTGCTGGGCACCCCTCCCCGAGGGAGCATGGGTGGTCCCAGGATGTAAATGAGACCGTGGAACCAGGCCTGGCCCTGGGGGGCACAGGCCTTGCTGGTGAGTGGGCATCAGAGAAGCACTCAAGAGGACGCTGATGGCGCTGGCAGGGGCCACCCCGCCGGGGGGGGGGGGGTCAGTGTCACACCTGCGGGTGGAGTCCTTGGCCCCTCTGCTTTGTCCTGCATGCGTCTGACCGGTGACCACACGTGCAGCGGTACCTGGAGGTGCTCCAGCTGCCTTCAGGGCAGAGTCCAGCGGGGCCCGCCCCAGGCTGAGGAGCTGCGGCCCCAGGAGCTGCCTGCAGAGACCCCGGTATGCACTGGCCCACTGCGGGGGGGGGGATCAGCCCCTCCTGCCCCCCTGCCCGGCTACTCCCAAGCCCATCCCCAGCCTGGTGGGCTGAGCTGCACTGGGCCCTTCCTCTGTCTCAGGGCTCTGGCTGGGGGCGTGGGCTGGTCCCACACCGGGGTGTGACACGAGCTGACAGCCCGAGGCCACTGGGCGTCCTATTTTCAGATGGGAAAGGGCCCTAGGCCCTGAGGACCACGAGCTGGCACTGGCGCCCGCTCCTTCTGGCCCAGTATGGCTCCCTCCCTGTCCACCCTGCCTCCTGGTGGTGCTGGGCAGGGCCCCTGCAGCCCCTCCAAGAGCTGACCCTTGGGTTCCAGGTCCCCCCGGGGCTGCCGGCTGGAGAGGAAGGAAGAGGCCTGCCCAGGGAGCCCGCGGCCGGCATGGACACTGCCCTCACCTGCACACACCTGCTGGCCCCTCCATCGGCACCCCCCCTACCCATGCTGGCCCCGGTGGCCCTGAGCCCCCTACTGAGCGCCGGCCCCGAGGGGCAGCAGGTGAGGGGCTCAGGACCAAGGGCAGTTGGAGGAACTGAGATGTGCAGAATGAGGGGAGGGGCCGGGCTGGCCGCTGCAGCTGGGGACCGGGTGGGAGGGGAGGCTCCCGGGCGGCTTTTCCTGCTTGCTCCCGAAACCCCGCCCGGAGCTCCAGGCAGGACAACGAGGCCGGCATTGGCTCTGCACGGCTGGGAGCCCCAGTCCCCTCCTCTGGGGGGCGCAGGGCGCGCGCACCCTGGTCTGTCTCTGGCTGGACCCAGGCAGACCGTGAGGGGAGCTAGGGTTTGGTCTCCCGCCCCCACCCCCGCGTCGCCGCGCTGTCGCCCTCCCGCAGGGCCCGACGCCTGGAGCGCGGTGCGGGGTGTGTGGGGACGGCGTGGGTGCGCTGCGGTGCGCGCACTGCGCCGCCGCTTTCCACTGGCGATGCCACTTTCCGGGGAGCGCGCCGCGGCCCGGGTGAGTGCCTGCCTGCGGGAGGGGGGGATGGAGTGGGGGAGCGGGCGGGGCCGGGGGTCAGCCCCCCCCCCCGCGGCGTCCCCGCCCAGCCCACGGCTGCGCGCCCCTCCGCCGCAGAACCCGCGCACACTGCAAGTCCTGCACCCGAGACTCCGCGCCGGTTCCGGGGCTGGCGGGGCCCAGCCCGAGTCCCGCCTGTCCAACTCCCGGGCCCGCCAAGGTCAGTGCTGCCCCGGAGCGGGGTGGGACCCGCGTGGGCTGCAGGGAGCTCGGGGCAGCTAGGGCCCCTGCAGAGGCAGAGGGCTGGGCCCCAGGCTCTTTGTCCTGGCCCCGCTCTCCTTGGTCGGATGAGGTGTCATGTGTGTCCTGGGTTCCTGTGCGGGAGCCTCCGGGGTGGTGACATGGCAGCACCCAGTGTGCAGGCTCCACCCCGCCATTGGGCCCACGCTATGGACACCCCCTGCCCCCATCTCCTGCCCCCAGTGGGCCAAATGCCACTACCTCCAGGCAGCTTTCCTGGGGCCCTCACCCCCAGCCACTTCCCCGTGGCCTCCTGGGGTCTCTGTGCTCAGCTGCTGGGACCCTTGCTCCTTAGGGTGCTGTTTAATGTTGGTGATGAGTTGCAGACCCCAGGCCCCTTCTCAGCATCCCCAATACTGAGTGGGTCTCCCTCACACCCTGGCAGCAGCCACTGGGGACAGCACCGTGGCACCCCCGCTGCCCCAGGCCCTGTGGGCTTCTGTGCTGATGTCCCCAGCGGCCTGGTGTTTAAAGTGACCTCTCCCCTTCCCCGGGCACCAGGTCCCAGATGAGTCTGTGGGCCCTGAGGCCGCCCTGCACAGGGATGACCTGGAGTCCCTGCTGAGTGAGGTATGGCACCGCCTGGCCCAGCTGCACCTGCTGCCTGGCCCCCATAGCTACCACCGAGCATCTGGGCCCACCAGACTCTGGGCGCACCTGCTGCCATGGAGGCAGCAAACCCCCACCCTCCCTGCTCCCGGGGATGTGCTGGGTGGCCACGCCCATGCAGGAGCCCCTCCCCTTTTCTGCAGGCCCACAAGGCCCGGGATCCAACGAGATGCCTGGTGCTTTCCCCCTGGGGGTGGGGGGTGGTCCCCGCACCTGGTCCTAGGAGGGTCTCTGGCACTGCCCTCAGCTCAGGTCTGGAAGGGGAACAGGTGGGCTCCCTGGGAAGGCAACGAGGTTTTCCCAGCTGCGTTGTTGTCAGGAGGACACCCTGACACCCTGACTGCCCTGTGCTGGGGACCCTGGGGGCTGAGAGGCGGGAGGTGGGCAGTCACTGGGTGAGTGGGAGAGCTGAGGGGTGGGCTTGCGAGCCCCCCAAGGCGGCAGCCTCCTGCGGCCAGAGTCACTTAATCCCCCATGAGTGCCCTGATCCTGCTGGGGACAGAGCTGGCCCCAGCAGCAGAACCGCGGGGTGGGGCTGAACTGCCTTGGACAGGGCCCTCCCCTGATGGGCACGGCCCCGCCTGGGGTGAGGGGCCACCCTGGCTCTGCCCACCGCCCTGTCCCACAGCACTCCTTCGACGGCATCCTGCACTGGGCCATCCAGAGCTTGTCCCGCCCGCTGGCTGAGGCTCCGCCCTTCCCCTCCTGACCGGGACGGCCATGCCCGCCGCGGTGGACTCGGCCAGCCTGCACGCACGCCAGGATGAGGACCAGGAAGTCTCCAGTGCTGTGAAATAAAATCCCCTGCCCCCCACCATGGGCTTTTGCGTCGCTGTGCTTTGGGGTCCGCCCGATGCACCTGTGCCCCCCCACGCCCTAGGCTGAGGACAGCGAGCTGGGTGCCACCCCAGGGCCTGGCACCACCGTCCCTCCGCTGGAGCCTGCCAGGTCAGGTCTGCTTCTTGTCCCCAGCTCTCAGGCCCACGTCGCTCGCGCGCTCGCTCTGTCCGTTCATTCATTCGGGAGCTTGCACTGCGCCTCTTCCGCTTGCTGAGCCTGTTACCAGGCTCACTGCACGGGGGAGCAAGGTGATGACCCCAAGTTTGGGGGGTGGGTGGGGTCAGGGCTGAGGCCACTGGGAGGAGGAAGGAGCCGTGGGGAGGGCCTGAGCAGAGGGCGCGGTGAGTGCTGTCTCAGGACAGACTGTGGTCCCAGCACAGAGGCATGGCTGCTGTGTGGGGGAGGTGAGGACGGGGGCAGGGGTGGCTCTGTCTCCCAGCCCCCGTGCTGCAGGCTTCGCAGGGGGTCTCAGGACTTTGCAGGAGTCCCCCGGGATGGTCCTGCTGGCACCGGGGGTGGGGGCGGGGTGAGTGAGCTCTTCCCCCAGGCCTGGAGGGTGAGTTTGCAGGGGCAGGTGCCCGGCGTGAGCCTTCGCTGAGCCGGGGAGACCCCCTTACACACCCAGCCCAGGCTCTGTCCCAGCAGCAGGGAAGCCCTCGTAGAGGACGGGGGTCTCAGCTCCGCAGGGCTCTGGCCTGGCCCTCACCAGCCCCTTCTGCTTGTCTGTCCCCTTGCTGCCTGTGGTCTCCCCTCCAGGCCCCCACTCCCACAGGACAGCCCGGACCTGTCCTGCTCAACATGAGAGCCCAGGGCCTCCAGGGCAGGCACCGGGGCTGTCGGCAAAGATTTGCTGAGTAGGGAATGACACTTTGACAAGAAGCTAAGGGGCCCAGGCCTGCAATGCTGGCATCCCAAATGGGCTCTGGTTTGAGTCCCGGCTGCTCTACTTCTGATCCAGCTCCCTGCTAATGCACCTGGGAAAGCAGAGGAAGATGACCAAGTGCTTGGGCCCCTGCTACCAACAGGGGAGACCCAGAGGAAGCTCCTGGCTTTGGCCTGGCCCAGCCATGGCCATTGTGGTCATTTGAGGGGAGTGAACCAGCAGATGGAAGACCTCTCTCTCTCCTCTCTCTGTAACTCTGCCTTTCAAACAAA
Source organism: Oryctolagus cuniculus (assembly GCF_964237555.1). Classification (NCBI taxonomy): domain Eukaryota; kingdom Metazoa; phylum Chordata; class Mammalia; order Lagomorpha; family Leporidae; genus Oryctolagus; species Oryctolagus cuniculus. The sequence goes on along the minus strand of NC_091435.1, from coordinate 2,092,606 downwards.
CAAACAAATAAACACTTCTTTTAAAAGAAAAGCTAAATGCTTGGTATTAAGAGAATGTTTTGAGAAATCATGTTATAGTTACAAATAATTTGTTATATAGACAATAAAAATAAGACAAGAATGAGCATGGTGGGCAAACAAATAAGCCCTAAATTTTTTAAAAGGTATCCAGGGGCTGGTGCTGTAGCATAGTAAAGCTGTTGCCTGCGGTGCCGGTATCCCACATGGGCGCCGGCTCAAGTCCCGGCTGCTCCACTTCCAGTCCAGCTCTCTGCTTGGGCCCCTGCACCCATGTGGGAGACCTGGAAGGAGCTCCTGGTTCTGGCTTCGGATCGGCTCAGTTCTAGCCATTGTGACCACCTGGGGAGTGGACAAGTGGATGGAGGACCCACACCTGTAACTCTGCCTTTCAAATAAATAAATAAATAAATAAATCTTAACAAAACAAAAAACCCAAAGGTATCCAGGGGCCGGCGCCGTGGCTCAGCAGGTTAAGCCACTGCCTGCAACACCGGCATCCCATATGAGCACGGGTTCGAGTCCCGGCTGCTCCACTTCTGATCCAGCTCCCTGCTAACGGCCTGGGAAAGCAGTGGAAGATGGCCCAAGTGCTTGGGCCCCTGCTACCAACAGGGGAGACCCAGATGGAGCTCCTGGCTCCTGGCTTCAGCCTGGCCCAGCCCTGGCTGTGGTGGCCATTTGAGTAGTGAACCAGTGGATGGAAGACCTCTCTCCACTCTGTCCACCCCCCCCCCCCGCTCTGTGTTTCATGTAAATCTTCAAAAGAATAAAACGCACACACACACCGACATGCACACATGGGCTCGGCTCTTCAGAGTGTGCACATTATGAAACGGATTTAAAAATGTTTTTGCTCAAAGTAAACTCTCGTGGCCGTGTCAGCACAGGAAGCAGTGTGGGGCATCGGGAGGGTAAGCGACCATTTGAAGGGAGCCCGCGTCACCGCAACGTGGGTTCACGGACGTGAGGCAAGCGCAGACCTCGATTTGTGGGGAAGCTTGGGCGGGAGGGGACTCACGGAGGCCTGATGCGGACGACGGGGTCCCCCGAGGGGTCAGCGTCCCGCCGACGGACGCCGCGCTCAAGAGACCACGAGCCGGGCCGAGGACGCAGCGCACCGGGCAGACGCCCCCGTCCAGCCCGGAGGCTGGGTGCACCTGTCCGTCCCCTGGTTGACAAGGAAAGACGACTAGCGGCAGAAGCGACAGCCGCCACTCAGACTGGCAAAGGTGCCGCCGGCACCGCGCAGCACCAGCAGGCGGGCAGAGCCAGGGCCGCGAGTAGGTGTTGGGGGACGCCCACGGCGTTTCCGTGGGGACTTCCTGGGGGCGCAGAGACGGAGGACGACCTGCTCCCAGGACGGGGCTCCGAGGCAGTGGGCCAAAGGTTCAGCGGGACCCCGCCCTCTGGAGGGCATCTGTGCCGCTGGGGGGACCCCACCCCACGAGGGAACCCCGCCCCCGGAGTGACTCCCAGAGAGCCCCTCCCCGACGCCGCCCCAGGTCTGGAGTTCTCTGGGGGGTCCTGGGGGGCGTCGCTAGGCACCCACTCGCCGGGCGGGTCGGCTCCTGGGCCCCTTGTCTCCTGGGCTTCACTCAGTGTTTCTCCGCACTGAGCAGTGGAACAAGAACTGCGCAGGCGCGGCCGCCCTCCGGAGCCCAGCGGCGGGCGGGGGGGGGGGGGGGTCGGGGCAAGGGTCTCACCAAGACGACGTTTGTGCCCAGAAAAACAGTGCACGTCTTTTATTTTGCCCTTTTCGTTCCATTTTCCTGAACCTGCTGAAGTCCCCACAGATACAAGTGAGAAAACGCGCATATATAATATACGTAAATGCATACTATATGTAAAATTCTCTGAACAAAATGAACAGGCCCATGAGCAGAAACCAAAACCTCCGGCCCCGCCCCGCCAGCCTCGCCCTGCCCTCCCCTGGGTCCTCCGTCTGTTCCGTGGCCCCTGTGCCTCGAGGTGACCCCCGCCAGGCCACAAGCCAGGAGTAGTGGACACGACTTATGGGAGCCTGCAAGAGGTCGGTGTTGATTCGCAGGCACCTGGGTCCCAGAGGGGTCAGGTCAGGGCCGGGGCGGCAGACAAGGGCCCTGGAGACTGCCCACAGCTGCCCTGCCTGCTCCAGTCTCCCGGAAGGAGCCCAGACAGAAATTCTGGCCGCCTGGGGCCACCAGTGGATAGCCGTGGGCCTTAGCACAGGGGCCTTGGAGGGGCCCTCACCCTGCGGGCACCGGAGGCAGGGGAGGGGCTACAAGGGGTGGACGTGGCTGCAGTGGAGGTCAGGACTAGCTGGGCCCCCTGAGGAATTCATGAGGCCCAGGGCTACCAGGAGCACAGTGCTGGGCGTGGGCGGCCACTCACAGCGCTCAGGTCACAGGGTCCTGATTGCCCCAGCAAGATGTGGGAAGATGTCCTGAGCCGGACCCTGGAGAAGGGCGCCAGTCCTGGGGTCCCCAGCAAGGTCACCACGAGGGCCCTGTCCATGCAGATGGTCTGCTGCTGCCCACGGCCTGAGGACTGAAAGAGCCCCTAACAGGGTGAAGCTGCCGCCAGCAGTGCTGGCATCACATATGGGCACCGGTTTGAGTCCTGGCTGCTCCTCTTCCAATCCAGGTCTGCTATGGCCTGGGAAAGCAGTAGAAGATGGCCCAAGTCCTTGGGCCCCTGCACCTGCTGCGAGACCCGGAAGAACCTTTCTGGCTCCTGGCTTCAGCTTGGCCCCTCAGGGGGGTGAACCAGAGATGGAAGATCTCTTTCTGTCCCTGTTAGGGAGCAGGTGGCAGTGAGATCCACGGCTGACTGGCGCTCTCCAGAGGAGCCGTGCGCCTGGTGGTGGGACCACGTCCCACAGGGAGGCACGGACACACAGGCGGGGCGAGGGCCGCCGCGCTCCGGTCCCTCCTGCCCTCCAGCTCTGACCTGAGGCCACGAGGTTGCCATGGCCCCAGTCTCAGCCTGATTTGTCCCAGCCAGGACGGCCGGGACTCCTCCCCCCACCCTGCTCTGACGGTGTCCAGGCCGCTGGAAGTGGGAAGTACACAGCCCACTCCTGCCCCGCCCACACACCGCCGGATGCCCGGATGCCTGTGGCTTCAAGCTGGGGCTCCTTCCACTCCCGGAGTCAGGCAGGACGCGGGGACCTGCTTCCCCTGCAGCCAGGTTCCTGGCCCACAGGCGCCCAGCACCGGGACCCGGGGTCCAGCCTTCCGTCCACTGTGACCAGTCGCCTGAGCCCGGGGCCGGGGACAGGCGGCTTCCACACCAAGAGTTACCGGAAGCCGGTTCACTGCTTCCCCAGGTGCAGCCAGGGCGGCCGCTCCACAGCCTCGTGTTGGCCATTAGGCTACACTTCCCCCCGATCGCTACTGTGGGGGCGTGCACAGGGCACAGGCCTCACCGCCACCCACCTTCTGTGCTTGGGCAAGGGCAGCACTGTCACACACACACACACACACACACACAGTGTCCGCCCGTCCCCATGACCACCAACCCCCCTCCCCGACCGGCACTCACCCCCCCAGCTCAGCTCCTCCGGGGACTCGCAGAAAGCCCGCGGTGGTCCTCCAGCCGCGGCCACGGGGTCGCCTGCCTGCCTGCCTGCTGCAGTTGCGAGCGCTGAGCTGGGCACACAGGGGCCGGGTCTGCTGAGGGCCTGCTCTGGGTCCTGCGTTGATGTCAGAACAGGGCACACAGGAAAACAGCACAGCACAGGAGAGGAGCTCGCAAGCCGAGCGCTTGATGGAGATTTGCTTACTTGAAAGAGAGCGGGGGTGGGGGGGGGTGGGGGGAGATCCATCTTCCATCCACTGGCTTACTCCCTAAGTGGCCTGCATAATCTGCTGGGCCCTGCCGAAGCCAGGAGCCAGGAGCTCCGTCCAAGTCTCCCACGTGGGTGCAGGGCCCCAGCACCCGGCCATCCTCTGCTGCTTTCCCAGGCAGGGAGCTGAGACCAACCCTGGTTCCTGAGGGACGCCAGAGGCAGTGGCTTACCCCACCCGAGGCCCCAGCGGGAGTCTGGGCGAGCCCGGGGGTGCGGGGTGGGGCCTGCAGTGGGACCCCCACTCCCTGACGGACCCCCGGGCCACCCAAGGTGGAGCCACTGCCCCAGCCCCGGCCCGGCAGCCCAGACACGCGCCCGATGAGGCTTTTCCCAAAGGTCCCGCAGACTTAGGGCGGCGACAGCGAGCGAGGCTTCCTCCGCCCGGGAACCGCACGCAGCCGGGCCACCAGGTTCTGCACGCGGCCTCGCGGGGCTCTGAGAGCGCCCGCGACACCCCAGAGGCCCAGGGGGGCGAGCAGCACACCTGGCCGCAGACTCGCGCCATCCGGACGCTGACCCCCGCGCCGGGGAACCCGAATTCCGGATGGCCGCGGGCACAGCTCGGGACCCCAGCGGCGGCCACCGGGGGACCGCGGGCGCCGGGCGCCTTGCCCTGTCCGTCAAACGTGGCGCCGGGGGTGGGCCCGGGGCGGGGCCGGGCGCGAGGGGCGGGCCGGGGGCGGGGAAGGCGACGGCGACCGCGGCGCAGAGCGGGTGCGACGGTGAGCGCGGGCCCGGGTCTCGTCGCCGCCATGGCCACCGTGGACCTGGAGAAACTGCGGATGTCCGGGGCCGGGAAGGCCATCGGCGTGCTGACCAGCGGCGGCGACGCGCAAGGTGCGTAGGGACGCGGGCCGGGGCGCGGGGGCCCGGCTGTCCCCGGGCCCCACCGGGCGCGACCGTCACCCCTCGCCCTGGGGCTGGGGACGCGAGCAGGTGCCGCCGCCGCGCGCGCGCCGCCCCTCCGGGTGCCCGGGGCCTGCCCTGCGCGGCCGGGTCGCCGCGTACGTGCGGGCGGCCACGGGCTCCCGGCTCCCGCCCTGCGCGCAGAGCCCGGCCCCCCCGGGGGTGTGGCCGCGCGGGCAGCGGTGGCCCCGGCCTCGGCGCGCGCGGGCGCAGGACTGGTAGCTCGCAGGGCCGGTCCCCACGGGCGCCGGGGGCCAGGTGCTTCCGGTTTGCGCCGTCCGGGGTCCCTGCCGGGCGGGCTCCCAGCATGCAGCTTCGCCGCGCCAGGGCCCTATCGGGCCGGGGCAGACTCCGCCCGGGGCCTCCTCCGGACCTCCCGCCCGCCCCGCGTCCCTGCTCTGGGGCCTGCGTAGGAGTGGGAGCAGTCGTCAGGGGGCGATGCGCACTTTGGCCGAGTTCTGGGGAGCCCCGAACCCCCACCAGGGGCCAGTTATGCCTGCCCGGCTGGCCTGCGGGTCTCCATCCACTGCCACCCACCGTCGCCCACTCTGAGGAGGGGAGAAGGCGCCGGGAAGGGTCAGGCCGTCCGCCTCTGACCTGCAGCCTCTCTTGGCCTCTTCCTGTCCCCAGAGTTGAGAAAATGTGGCCGCACCTCCCTCCCATTCTCTACCAGGAGCAGCAGGAGAGGAAATGGCCTTCCAGGGGCAAGCCCAGGAGGCCGGGGCTGACCTGTGCTGTGCTGAGCTGAGTGGGGCCGGTGCCCCTTCTGCACGGCTGGGCAGAGCGTGAGAGCGAGAGCCAGGGCGCAGGCTTGCTTCCCTGAGTGCTCCTTGGCTCTGGGCCCACTTGGAGGGGAGCCGCCAGCATGCTCGTGTCTGGTAGAGCCCTGGGGGACACACCCCCCAGAGGGGCGGGACCCACCTTCTACCACACAGGGGCTGTCCACTAAGGACCCTCCAAGCCCTGGGAGTGCCCCCTCCCAGCCAGGTTCCTGACCCGCACACACAGGCACCTGCAGCTGGGGTGGGGAAGGGTGAGTGCTGTGCCGGTGCGGCAGCCGCCCCAGTGTACACTGAGGACAGGCACCTGCCGGTCACTGCAGGGCCAAGACCAGCTGGGGGACAGACTCTGGGGAGGGTCTCCGGTGGGAGCAAGAGCGACTGGAGCGCGGCAGGCAGGGACTCGAGCTGGGGAGCAGGAAGGACCCCCACCCTGTCCCACTCCTCGGGCAGGGCAGAGGGCTCCCGGCCTGGGTGGGGGTGCCACGTGGGGCGGCTGGCCCTGTGAGCGGGGACCACAGCCTCTCCTGGGGTCTGGGGCGCAGTGTGTGGCTGCGCACCACTCTCCTGCCAGCACTGTTCCTGGGGTCTGGCTCCAGACCTCCCTCTGGGGCCCCTGGTGCTTTCCACGGAAGGCTGACCTGCAGGACCGGGAGCAGGGGGGACACGCTGGCTCCACGCCTGCCCTCCCGTGTCTGCAGCTGGGGGGAGTGGGGCCACGCCGTGTTTTCCTCCGCGGGGTGTGGGTCAGGACGTGCGAGACCTGCAGCTGGGGGGAGTGGGGCCACGCCGTGTTTTCCTCCGCGGGGTGTGGGTCAGGACGTGCGAGACCTGGCTGGTCCAGCAGACCCCGTCCTGGCGTTGGCCACTTGCCCCTGCAGCCCCAGGGTGTGGGTGACCCGAGGGAAGCCCAGTGCTACAGGGGCTGCCATGCCCTGGCCCTCACCAGCCCCCTGCTGCCTCCCCTGGCGGTCTGTGTGGACGTCGGCGTCCAGCCTGCAGGTGAGGGTGGTCACCCGACCTCCCCACGTGGTTCTGTGGCTGTTCGGGTACACCAGGCTCCTGCTGCTGGTGGCTGGGAGCTGAGTGGCACGTAGCACTACGCCCGGTCTCACCTGCTGTGCATCCCGAGAGCCACGGAGACGCTGGAGGGGCCATGCCAGCCTCGGACTCCGTTCCTCACCTCCTGTGTTTCCAGGGACAGGGAGCCTTTGGCCCTGGGAGGGGCTGATCATAGGGGTAGACAGCAGCAGGCCCCTCCCCTGCCGCCCTGGGTTTATTGAGAGGCAAAGCAGATTAAAGGGCAGCTAGGAACACACAGCTTCCGGGGAGGCGGCCTGTGCCTCGGGGTCCTGTCCACTCTGTCCCCAAACCGGCCTCTCACTGGGGCACTGGGTGTCCCATCCACTCTGCCCCCAGGCCGGCCTCTCGCCGGGTCACCGGGCGTCCCGTCCACTCTGCCCCCAGGCCGGCCTCTCGCCGGGGCACCGGGCGTCCCGTCCACTCTGCCCCCAGGCCGGCCTCTCGCTGGGTCACCGGGCGTCCCGTCCACTCTGCCCCCAGGCCGGCCTCTCGCCGGGGCACCGGGCGTCCCGTCCACTCTGCCCCCAGGCCGGCCTCTCGCTGGGTCACCGGGCGTCCACTTGGAAGGAGGCCAGCCTCTTGCACGGTCACCGCACTCCTCCTGGGTGGCTGACCACATGGCTGGCCCTTGCCGCTGTGCGGTCCCAGGTGTCAGAAGAGGTTTTTATTTTGCTGCTTCCTGAAGTCCTTTGCGAGCCAAGGTCCAGTGCCCACTGTGGCTGTCCCCAGGGGTCCTGACAGAACCTGCAGATGGGCTGGGCAGGTGGCTGTGGCCTCTGTTGGCCTGCCCGGCACACGTGGGCTCCGTCAGGAGCCGGGAGTCACCTGAGGGACCTTCAAGTGTGACGATGGGCCTGGGTCTCTGACCACTGAGCCCTCTCTGCCTCCTGCCTCTTGGGGAGTCCCCCCCCACAGAGCTGGGGAGGGGCAAGATGAGGAGGCCTGGCTGCCCGGGGGGCTCCGGCCTGCAGCCCCCGGGCACCTCCCTCTCCTGGGTTCTGGGGCAGCTGAGCTGTCTGGGTATGTATGTGGGGTGCTGGCTGGGCTCCCCCCAGCTCCAGCCTTAGCAACCTCACTTCCATCTGTGGGGGGCGGGGGTTGTGAGGCATTTACTGTTTCTTTAGAAATGGGCCTTTGCTTGCTAAGGCTGAGTGTGCAAGCTGCGAGTGGCCAGTGTGGGGCCCCTGCTGGCCCCTGCACCCTGCCTATGTCTGGTGTCCCCTGCTGGGAGCCCCTGGCAGGGGCAATGCTGGGTTTGGCTCCAGCCCCCAGGTGCCTGGCCTGGCCTGTGGGGGCCCTTACCCTCTCTCTGGGCCTCAGTTTCTCGTCTGTGACACAGACAGCATGGCCGGACATGTCCATTTACGTGGGTGGTAACCCAGTTCCGTGGCGTGGCCGAGTTATGGGGGACAGAGCCTTCTCTTGGCTCACCGTTCTGGAGCGGCGAGCTCTGGGTCCTCATCCGGCAGGTGCGCCCCGTGAGGGCCGGCAGGCGCCCCTGTGTGCGTCCTCTGCGCAGCCGCCAGCACTGAGCGGGGCCCCACCCCGGGACTGGCTGTAATCCTGATCGCCTGGAGGCTGTGGATTAAATTTCTTAGGTGCCTCCCCTGAGGACCACCCCTCAGCTCCCGGGCCTGGGGGTCACTGAGCCCAGCCCTGCGTGAGGGCCCTGGGCGGCGAGCGTGGGGGCAGCCTCTGCCCGCTGGGCTTCCGCAGCCCCGTCCCCTCCCTGAGGCCAAGTGAAGACCTTGTGGGATTCCTGTCGCCAGGGTGAGGGCCCCTGTGTGCCCCACACCCCTTGTCACTCTTTGTATTTTCACTGGCCACAGATCCTGGGTAAACATTTTTTTTTTTAAATTTATGTTCATTTTATTTTAGAGGGAGTGAGTGAGCGCCCATCTGCTAGTTTACTTCCCAGATGCACGGGCAACATGGACTCATCCCCTCCCGTGGTGGGGGCAGGGCTCAACCGCGTGAGCCATCACCGCAGAGCACTCATTGCTGTGGGCATCCTGGGCAGCGCTTTGACCGCCGTGCCTAGTGCCCCCCACCTTTCAAGGGACCGGGGAGGCTGCTGGCTGCCCCAGTGGAGGGGGCACCACTAACCCCGAGCTCCTGGGCTCCCGGGCGTAGGTGGTGCCCAGGATAAGGGTCAGCGGGTGCTGGGGCCCCAGGGGAGGGGAGCAGAGCCGGGATCCGGCCCCCAGCCCAGCCGACTGGGGAGTGGAGGACAGGGCGGCCCCGCTGGCCCCCTCTAGGTTAGATCGCTCTGTCTCTTGGGACCGGCCCCCGGGGAAGGGAGTCGGAGGCCTGTCCAGTTCAGGAGACCCCTGTAGAGTAGCTGCCCGGGACAGGCTCCTCCCCAGGCCTCAGTCCTGGGAGCCCCGGGCTAGGGGCCACGGCAGGGAAGTGACCGCCCAGGCTGATGGCACCAGTGTCAGGTGCAGACAAGACTGCAGGAGCCAGCCTGAAGCCCGGGGGGCGGGTGGGCTGTCCCCGGATGGTGGGGCAGTGGGCCCTGTCCAGGGCCTGCAGCAGGTGCCCCTGTCATGGCCTCACTGTGGCAGAAGACAAGGCCCTGTGGGTGGCCGGGGTGGACACTGTGCTGGCTACACCCTGGTGTGAGGAGACAGGGGAGAGGAGAGGAGCTGGACACCCTGGAGCGTGTGTACCCCATTTCCATGCCTCATGGGGGTCCCCCATTCCCATGTGCCCTGAGCCGTCCTCACGTGTCGGGGCCTGGTGCCCCCTGACCCTCGCCCCGACCCCTCGCAGGCATGAATGCGGCCGTGCGGGCTGTGACGCGCATGGGCATCTACGTGGGCGCCAAAGTCTTCCTCATCTACGAGGTAAGGATGTGGGGGCGGGGCTTGGGACCCCTGTCATTCTGGATGACACAGGGGTGGGGCCTGTGTTCTCCACTGTCAGTGAGGCCTGTCACCCCGATGCCTGGCCTCTGCTTCTGGAAGCTCGGGGTACACATGGACGGGGTGACAGGCAGGAAGGGAGGGGCCTGGGCTGATGGCTCCTCTAGACAGGTGCCCCAGGGCTGCCTGGGGGCTTGGTGGAGAGGGGAGGGGAGGGGGGCAACACCCCGCAGTCACTGGGCCATGGAGGGAGGGTCCCTGGAGGCGGGGACCTGAGCTGGCGCCTGTCCTGTCTGCCAGCGCCTCTGAGCCTCGTGCTATTCCAGTTCTGTGCCCCCCCACCCTTGGGGCCGTCCCCAGCCTGCGGGCTCAGCCCCGCCCCCTTTTCCTGGATTCCGGGGCTGCCTCCTGTGGTTTCTGGTGTTGCTTTGTTACCTTGTTTTCATTCTTCACACACAGTGTAGCCAGCCGGCTGTGCCTCTGCCCCTCCGTCTCTTCCCCCGCCCCGCCCTGCCCCACCCCTGCCCTCTGCTCCACTCCACGGCTGTCTGAGGGAGTGGATGAGTGAGGAGTGAGCGGTTGTGCAGGCTCCTCCCCTCCCCTGCCTGGCTGCAGTCCTGGCCCTGGATTTAGGAATCCGATCCCAGCATCCGAGGGCCTCAGGCAGGCAGGGCGAGGTCTGAGTCTGCAGGGCCCTGGGCTGGCACCTGAGCGCCAGGTGTGTCCTCACCTCCCCCCTCCCTGGGTGTTTCTTTCCTCGCGGGCTTGGAGCCTTCCACGGTGAGCCCAGTGGACGGGCCACTGGTACCCGCCCAGGAGCTCAGCTCCAGGCCCTGGTGGGCTCAGAGGCTGCCTGGGGGCCTGGCCAGGAGGTGGGCATGCAGGGTGGGGCGGGGAGAGGTGAGCTGGGCCTGGGAGGAAAGGTGACAGTGGGAGGTGTGCAGACAGCCGGCCGGTTCTCAGGGGGAGAGATCTGAGGTGCTTGGATGCCGGCAGCTCTGGGCCGCCCGGTTGGGGTCCCTGGGGGCTGCTGGGACCTCACACAGTGGGGCGGGGCCCGGCCGCACCAGGCCCTGGGCTCTGCCCATCTCAGGTTTTGTCAGGTGGCTTTGTGTTCGCAGCTGCGTGCCCGGGCAGTGCCGCGGGCTCTCTCTCTGCCTACTGAGGCTGGGTGGCCCTGGCCTGGGGCACCACACCCTGGCTTCGGGCTCCCGGCAGGGCTGGTGCCTGGCCCAGGTAGGTGTCCAGCTGGCAAGGGAGGCCGCGTGTCGGTGCTGGCTGTGACCCTACTGTGTTCGGAGCCGAAACCCTCTGGGTACGCGCAGTGTGGTCGCCCCCACCCGATGCCTTGGCCTCAGCTCTCGGGGGATTCGCGTCCCCATGTCCCTGGGATGGGCCCGGGCTGAGGGAGGGGTCGCTGGGACATGAGGAGCTGGCCACACACAGGTGTGGGGCGTCTGGGAGCCCATGGACTCGGGGTCCTTCTGGGCAAGGGCGCCCCGTGCGTGCCACAGGGCTGCCTGATTTCCTGCCTCCCGCGGTCGTCAGCGGCCAGGGGCACAGCCCGGTGCAAGGCGGCCACGGAGGCCCCTGTGGAGGAGCCGTGGGCGCTGTCGGCAGGGGGAGGGCTCGTCCCCGGGGTTCCGTCTGCTCTGGGCTTGGTGACGTGGCTCAGCGTGGGATGCCCTGTCCTGTGCGGCTGCCCTCAGGCCCCTGGGGCCTGCCGTCTGCTGCTGGGGTTCAGGCCGCCGTCCGAGCCCCTCTCCCAGAGGGCGGTGCTGCCGGCCACTGGTGGGCTGCTCTGTTTCAGGGCTACGAGGGCCTCGTGGAAGGAGGTGAGAACATCCAGCCGGCCAGCTGGCTCAGCGTGTCCAACATCATCCAGCTGGTGAGGCCCGCGTCCCCTGCCTGCCCGGGAGCACCCGTGTGCATGCGTGTGAGCGTGTGTGCATGTGGACGCACACAGACACGCGTGCACACCCCATCCCACAGGGGCTCAGCTCCGTGCTGGCCACGTTGTATGGCTGCCGGGGGTGGGTGTGAGGGAAGGAGGGCCACCAGGGCTGTGGCAGGGCCCAAGCCTGAGATGGGGTGGACTGGGCGGCTGGGGGTGCAGACACTGACGGTGGGGCTGTGCTTGGGGGTGGTGCCACTGGCATTGGGGTGAAATGGGTGTCAGGCCAGCCGGAGCCAGCCTGGGGTGTGCAGCCTCTGTCCCCACAGCCGCCACGGGCAGGCAGGGGCTGCCATCACCCCAGCACGGTGCTTCCGGGGGTGTGGGGTGTGCAGGGTCCTTGGTGAGCCTGGGGCAAGGGGCCTAGAGAGTCCAGCAGAGCTCCTGAGGCCCCTCCCCCGGGGCTCAGCCTGCTCCCTGCATAGGTGAGCAAGTGTGTGTGTGTGTGTGTGTGCGCACGTGCTCACGCGTGGGGCATAGCTGCCTGGGGGTGGGCTCTTGTCCTGTGTCCCAGGAGAGAGGCGGGGGAGGCGGGGGTTCCTGCCGGGCTCTGGAGCGGACCCTGGACCTCTCCGGCTCCTTCCTGGGCCCGCCAGCCCTCTTGCTGCCCAGTGCGGGGGTCCTGCTGTGCCCCGGGGCTGTCTGCGCCCCTGCCACGCCGGCTGAAGGTCCCGGCTGTGCCTCGCAGGGCGGCACGATCATCGGCAGCGCCCGCTGCAAGGCGTTCACCACGCGGGAGGGCCGCCTGGCCGCGGCCTACAACCTGGTGCAGCGCGGCATCACCAACCTGTGCGTCATCGGCGGGGACGGCAGCCTCACGGGCGCCAACATCTTCCGCAGCGAGTGGGGCAGCCTGCTGGAGGAGCTGGTGCAGGAAGGTGGGCGTAGGCTGGCGCCGGCCGGGGAGGGGCCGCCTGGGACGTCAGCGTCCATGTGGTGGGCGGTGCTGCCCGAGCCAGGGTCAGGCAGTGACCTCCCGTAGCTGGGGGTCAAGGTCACACTCGGTGTGGGTGGTTCCAGCTGCCGGCCGCTGAGATTGGGAGGGGGAGGCCGAGCCTGGGGCTCTAGGGTCCCTGTCCCGGCTGTCTGCCAGGTGGATGGTGGCCTGGGGGGGTCTGGAGGCCTCACCCGGCTCCTCCCGCCGCTCCTGGCCCAGGTAAGATCTCCGAGAGCACGGCTCAGACCTACTCGCACCTGAACATCGCTGGCCTGGTGGGCTCCATCGACAACGACTTCTGTGGCACCGACATGACCATCGGCACCGACTCGGCCCTGCACCGCATCATGGAGGTGATCGACGCCATCACCACCACCGCCCAGAGGTGAGCCAGGCCCCGCCCGTGTAGGCCCCAGTCCCCGGCCGGGGGAGGGGCCCGGCAGGGCCCGGCGCCCGGGGGTCTCGGCGGGGCAGCCTGGCTGGTGCAGCCCCCAGGTCCTTGGGCTCCTGGGCAGGCTCAGCCCGGCTGGCCTGCAGTACCCTGAGGCCTCCAGCAGCCCCAAGGCCAGGAGCCTGGCTGTGCTGGGAGGCTGTCCTGTGACCTGGGCCTGCGGCAGGGCTGGGGCTGTTGGGGCTGGCGCTGCCGTGAGGCCAGCACTGACGCCCCTGCCTGCTCTGTCCCCACAGCCACCAGAGGACCTTTGTGTTGGAGGTGATGGGGCGGCACTGCGGGTGAGCAGGGCGGGGACGGGTACTGGGGGTGACGGGGCGGGGAGGTGACCGGGGCAGCTGGCTGGGCAGGGGTGGGAGGGAGCCCGTTGTAGGGGCTGGGCTCCTCATGCCAGGCGCCCCCGCCTCAGGTACCTGGCGCTGGTGTCTGCGCTGGCCTCTGGTGCCGACTGGCTGTTCATTCCCGAGGCGCCCCCCGAGGACGGCTGGGAGAACTTCATGTGCGAGCGGCTGGGGGAGGTGAGTGGCGGGGGCGGCAGGGCAGTGGCCGGGGCTCCTGGGCTCCGCCCCGTGTGGCCAGCGCGGGCAACGTGGTCAGGCCGGCTTCCCGGGGTGGGGGATGGCCTCGGGTGGGTGAGTGGCCAGGGCTCAGAGCAGCCGCCAGCCGGAAAGGCCCAGGCGGAGGGGCAGGGCTGGCAGTGGGAGGGGGGGCTGCCCCTGGGGCCCTGGGGTGTGGGCTTCCAGCCAGGGGCACAAGTGGTCAGCAGTGCACTGGGCCCCAGCATGGTCTGTGGGGCAGGCGGCAGCTGAGAGAAGGTGGGAGCCCTGGCACATCCGTCTGGGCCCCAGGGGATGGGGCTGGGGGGATTCTGTGGGCACCCAGATCCCAGCTAGAGCCGCCGTCCCCTCAGGCAGGCTGGGCTCGGTGAGGGTGGGGGCCTTGGGGGCCTGGGGCTGCTCGGTGGTGTTGGACTTTTGTTTTCTGATGAAGAGGCTGGCCCACATGGCCAGCCCTGGGGGCAGCGGGTGGGCCTGGGCTGGCAGGGTGTCCCTGACCCTGTGTGGAGGTGGTAGCTTCCCTCCCATCCACTGCTGGAGCAGGAGAGGCTGCCGTGGCTTCTGGAACCTTCTCCAGCGAGCTGTGGGGAGGGAGGGTGTGAGGCTGGCCAGGACGCTGGCCCTGTGAGGAGGCCTGTGTTCTCCCCAGGGCCCCCTCCACCCTGCGCAGGCTCCATGGGGCTGGGTTCTGGAAGCCATGGCCCCGGCTGACCTTGGCCTTGGCTTAGCCTTCAGCCCAGGGCTGGGCCTTCCTGGGAGCCCCTGACACCCCCCCCCCGCCCCGCGCGGGAGCCTCAGCTTCCCCAGCTGCAAGGTGCAGGAGTTAAACCTGCACACCCAGGTTGTATTAGGCGGCGGAAGGGAGGGCTGCTGCACCTGCAAAGTCCAGTCCCAGCTGCGCCACCTGCTGGTCGCCACCCGGAGGTACCTCTTCCTCCCCAGCTCTGCCCACTTCCTGGGTTGAGGGCAAAGAACGCTCCCCCAGACCCCTGCCCCAGCCATGAGGCGGTGAGAGTCCAGGCGGGTCCCGGCGGAGTTCCACTCGCTTCCTCCTGCAGACTGGGGGCAGTTATGGGTTCAGGGACCCCCGCTCGGGCCCCAAGAGGCTCCCAGCACCTCGTGGCCGTGCCTGGCCTCTGAGCGTGGTGTCTCTGACGCAGACTCGGAGCCGGGGGTCCCGCCTGAACATCATCATCATTGCCGAGGGCGCCATCGACCGCAGCGGGAAGCCCATCTCGTCCAGCTACGTGAAGGACGTGAGTGGGCACCCAGCGCCTCTGGGCCCCGGGCCCCGGCCAGGCAGGGAGGCGGTGTGGGGCCAGGCTGGGCTCTGCGCTCGGCATCCCTGTCTTCACTCGGGATGCGTCCTGTGCAGGCCCTGAGAATGGGGTGCCCACTGCCAGTGCCCAGCACAGGCCATGAGGAGCCGGCCCCAGTGACCTCTGCTCCACCCAGGTCCCCGTCCTGCAGGCCCCTGGGGGCCTTGTGCCCCTCCCTTTGGCCACCTGCCCTGTGACTGGGAATCGATCCTATCTGGCCAGCAATGCCCTAGCTGGTTCCTCTGTCCAGGGTGGCCCAGAGCCACAGGGGCCAGTGGACACTACCTGTGCCTGGAGGCCACGTCCAGCCCCGAGGGCCCCCTGTGGAAATGGCCTGCACACCCAGCCCACTGTGTGCACGGATGTGCTTGCATTCCACGCGTAGCACCCCTCTGTGCACGGATACACCTGTGCGCGCACACACACGGAAGCTGCCCTCTGCTGCTGTGGCCCTGGCAGCACCGTCCCCTGGCCACCTGAGGTGGGTGGAGGTGGCCAGCAGCCCGGGATGGGGAGGCTGGAGCCCGTGGACACCCCCACAATCTTCCACGAGCAGCTGGTGGTCCAGAGGCTGGGCTTCGACACGCGTGTGACCGTGCTGGGCCACGTGCAGCGAGGAGGGACGCCCTCGGCCTTCGACCGCGTCCTGGTAGGTGGGGGCGCTCAGGCCTCAGTGTGCTGCGTGATTAGTGTGAGCTGTGTGTGTGTGCGTGCTGTGTGTATGCCGTGTGTGCAGGTGTGTGCTGTGTGTGTAGTGTGTGCGGTGTGGATGCAGGTGTGTGCTGTGTGTGTGCAGGTGTGTGCTGTGTGTGTGTGCAGGTGTGTGCTGTGTGTGTGTGCAGGTGTGTGTGCTGTGTGTGTGCAGGTGTGTGCTGTGTATGTGCGCAGGTGTGCTGTGTGTGCACGTGTGTGCTGTGTGTGTGCAGGTGTGTGCTGTGTGTGTGCAGGTGTGTGCAGGTGTGTGCTGTGTGCGGTGCAGGTGTGTGCTGTGTGTGTGGTGCAGGTGTGTGCTGTGTGGTACAGGTGTGTGCTGTGTGTGTGCACGTGTGTGCTGTGTGGTGCACGTGTGTGCTGTGTGTGTGCAGGTGTGTGCTGTGTGTGTGTGCAGGTGTGTGCTGTGTGTGCAGGTGTATGCTGTGTGTGTGCAGGTGTGTGCTGTGTGTGTGCAGGTGTGTGCAGGTGTGTATACAGCGGCAGTGTGGCTGTCCGGGGGTGGGAGGTGCTTCCTTGCTGCTGCCCGTCCGCAGCACGAATGCTGGCCGTCAGGGTCGCTGGCCCTCCTGGCACGGGGCAGGCCCTCGGGGGAGGAGGACAGGGCCCTCGGCCGCACCTGGTGGCGGGGATGCAGCCGCCCGTTCACGGCTGCTGGCGGGAGACCTGAGACGTGGGTCAGAGGTGAAGGGCAGTGGCACCAGACTGTTGTGTGCTGGTGCCCGAGCCCTTGTCCCATGGTGACGGGGAGGCCAGGGACCCCACCGGTCTGGCAAGACACCCAGCGGCACAGGCTCCCCAGACGCCACGGTCGTTGCTCTGAGGCTGCTGCCTGGACACGCCACGACCGCGGTCCTCCGGCCTTGCTTTCTTGTCCACCAGGAGCTGCGTTTGCCATCCGCCCCACTGAGGCAGTTCCTGGCTACTCGGGCCACAGGCTGGCCCAGCCCTGAGTCCCCACAGCTGTCAGGGTCATGAGGCATCTCGTCCCGGGGAGAACCCTGGGGACCCAGCCACCCACCCCCGACCTCGTGGCTCAGTGACCCGCCTGCCACTGTGGGGTTGGGCCAGGTGTTCCTGGCCGGTAGCGGGAGACCCGTGACCCCTTGACCCCTGCCCAGGGGGCGGCTGTGCTGAATCACTGCACCTGCATGGGCCAGGTGCATGGTGGGCGGAGCCTGAGCACTGTGCCCGCCCCCGTGGTGTGTGGTGGGCGGACACAGCCCTGCACTCTGCCCCCCAGGGTGCATGGTGGGTGGAGACTGAGCTCTGTGCCCCGCCCCCGTGGTGTGTAGTGGGTGGAGACAGCCCCTGCCCCGCCCCCACAGTGCGTGGTGGGCGGTGACTGAGCCCGGCGCTCTGCCCCACAGAGCAGCAAGATGGGCATGGAGGCCGTGATGGCGCTGCTGGAGGCCACACCCGACACGCCGGCCTGCGTGGTCAGCCTGTCTGGGAACCAGTCGGTGCGGCTGCCCCTCATGGAGTGCGTGCAGGTGGTGAGTAGCGTCTCCCACCCGGTCCTCTCTGTGTCTGCCGCCCCCCAGCACACCGTGGCTTCTTGGGGTGGGTGGGAGCCAAGGTCTCTTGGCTCCCTGGAGGCAGTGACCTGGGCTGGGGCCAGGGGTGGTGTTTGGTCAGGAGGGGAGGGGTGTGAAGGGAGGGAGTGGAGGACAGAGCCGGGCACTGGGCACAGCTGGGCTGGGGGCCGGGGCAGCTCACGGCCCTGGCTGGGTTCCCAGGTTGGGTGGCCAGGGCTCTGCACCTGCTAGGCCTCGGGCGTCCCGCATGGGGGTCACCGTCTGTGCGAGGCCGGCAGGTCGGTGGCCAGGCCTGGGAGGCGTCGGCGAGGCTGTGGCCAGGGTGCCGCCCCGGCCTCCCCACAGCCTCTGCTGCTCGCCTCTCTTTTCCAAGACCAAGGAGGTGCAGAAGGCCATGGACGAGCGGCGCTTCGATGAGGCCATCCAGCTCCGTGGCAGGTGAGGGCGGCCGGCCGGCCCCAGGAGGGCCCCTCGGTCTCGGGGGCGCGCTCTGCGGCCTAGGGCCCAAGGCATGCCAGAGCCTCCGTGGCCAAGCCCGGGTTGCAGGGGCCGGGCCGGGACTGGGGTGACGAGAGGCAGGCAGGGTGTGGGGGGAGCCGGCCTGGGGGCAGCGGCACTGCACGGGCAGAACGCAGAGGGCGTCCGGGGCGGTGGGAGAGGCCAGCAGCTGTGTGGCTTTGGTCCCCGGCAGGCTGGGGTGCTGCTGGCCTGCAGCCTCGGGTGGGTGAGGTCAGAGTGGACGTGGCCTCCAGACCGCTGCCGACCGAGGCCGCACACCTGGGTGCCACCACGCGCCTCGCTGTGACCTTGTGCCCTGTGGGCTCCACGCCTGTGGAGGGGCTCAGAGGGGTGCAGCTGAGCGGGTGGCTGGCCTGCACGCCGTCCGGCCCCTTCCCGGCCGGTGCCCCGCGCTGCTGCCCGCTGAGCGCAGGCCTGCGTGCTGGGTGTTGCCGGGCCGCCCCGGGCTGAGCCCCGTGTGCTGTGTCCTGCGGGCTGGACTCTGACCGGCGTCCTCTCCAGGAGCTTTGAGAACAACTGGAACATCTACAAGCTGCTCGCTCACCAGAAGCTCTCCAAGGAGAAGGTGAGGGCGGCCTGGCCCTGCTGTCCCTGGGGTCCTCATGCCTGCCCGCCCGCCCGCCTGCCTGCTGGACTCCCTCGCTCCTGCCCGGGCTGGGGCTGGGTGCTGTGGGCTCAGGGCCTGTGGCCCGGCCCGGGGTGAGTGAGTTGGGGGACCCTGGCTGCAGTGTTGCCCAACCCAGAAGTGGAACGGAGGTCAGGCCAAGGCAGAGCGGGGAGGTGAGGCGTCCCCGGGACCCGAAGCCCCGGGAAGCAGGACGGCTTCAAGGAGGGACGAGGACAGGCCTTGTTTCTGAAATCCGGGCGACAAGGTCGGGGTCCTGGCCCCTGACGTGGGGCTGTGGGACAGCTGCTGGGGGCGCAGCAGCTGCGCTGGGGCCCGGGCTATGCCTTCCGGGCAGCAGTCTTGTTCTCCTGCGGTTGTCTCCGAGGGTCCCGGCCTTGGCAGCTCCCCCTCCCGGCACCCAACTGGGGCTGAGAGCCTGGCTCATAGTGGGACCTACAGCTGGGCCACGTGGGGGCGCCAGTAGCCACGATGGCCATGTGGCACTAGGGATGCCTGCAGCCAGCGTGCTGGTCCAGCCTCCACGCCCCGGGCTCGAGAGCCGGCGTGGAGCACAGGTGTGGGGGCCGGCGCTGGGCGTTTCTCTGTGGATTCCCCGGCGCGGTGCGGCAGTGCACGGCCCCATTGCTTTGTACATCCTCGGTGTGGCTGCTCTGGGCCAGTGCACGGGTGGGGGGCAGGTGACCCTCCATGCTGGGCGGCTGCCAAGGCTTCTCACAGCAGCCAACTCTGGCTCGGCCACGCTGCGGCCCCAGCACAGGTGCTGGTGACCAGCACTTCCTTTGCCGGATGACTTGGTGGCCCGTGGGCGGTGCCTGCACTGTCTTCTGGAATCTTCTGCAATTACAGCACTGACGTGGCGGACAGGGTCCTGGCTGCATAGGAGCCGGTTCCTGCGGCGCTGTCGCCGGGCGCCAGGCCCTGCTGTGCCCCAGGCTCATGCCCACCCTGTCCCCTCGGCAGACGAACTTCTCCCTGGCCATCCTGAACGTGGGGGCCCCGGCGGCCGGCATGAACGCGGCCGTGCGCTCGGCGGTGCGGACGGGCATCTCCCAGGGCCACACCGTGTATGTGGTGCACGACGGCTTCGAGGGCCTGGCCAAGGGGCAGGTAGGTGGGTGCGGCTGTGACCGAGGCTGGGTGGGGGCCGTGCCTTCAGAGGGTCTCAGAGGCTCGCAGCCCCCGGGGTGGAGGCCAGGGGACCTGGCTGAGCCCCTGAGGCTGTCTCCCTCCTCACAGGTGCAAGAGGTGAGCTGGCATGATGTGGCCGGCTGGCTGGGGCGCGGGGGCTCCATGCTGGGGACCAAGAGGTGAGCCCCCGCCACTGGGCAAACAGGGGGCAGCGCCAGGGTCCGGGTGGTGGTGGGGGTGGGGGTCTCGAGAGGGCCCGGCAGCCCTGCAGCCCTGGGCCAGCCCCTGCTTCTGGCAGGCAGCTTGCCCACATCAGGCTCAACCCCCCTGCTTGGGCCCCAGTCAAGGGCTCCCGGTGGCCACTGTGGTCACTTTCGTAGCAGAAGGCAGCTCGGGTGGCCTCAAGCCCGGGGCTGCCTCTGGGGGCAGGCAGCTGGAGCTGGGTTGTCTGCGGCTGTGCTGGGACCGCCCCACATTTTCACCCCAGGGGCCGGTAGCCTTGATGGGCATGGGGGTCACAGTTACCCCAAGTGCCCATTGGAGAGACCGCAGTGGCCAGAGTCCCTCCTGCTACTGGGTCGCGAGAGGAAGCTGTGGACAGATAGGGCCCTGGGCAGGCAGTTATGTGGCCTCCCAGCTACACAGAGGGGGTCCAGTGGCTGCTGGACAGCTCTGGGGACAGCCAAGGGGAGTGTCTTCCTGTGACCGGATGTGGTGTGTCTTATCCATGGCCGCCCTGCACTCACACCTGTCTGTCCTGCAGGACTCTGCCCAAGGCCCACCTCGAGCCCATCGTGGAGAACGTCCGTGCCTACAACATCCAAGCCCTGCTGGTCATCGGCGGGTTCGAGGTCAGGGGCCGCCTGACCTTGGGAGGGTTTGCCCTCTCCTGGGGCTCGCCAGGGGCAGGTGACCCTGTGGGAGCTTCGTGAGCCTGGGAGGCGTCAATCAGGGCACGTCCTGGTGCTCATCAGGCTCCTGACAAACATGCAACACACGCCACCCTCCCCTTCCTGCAGGCCGCGTGGAGTAGGTCTGGGCTGGGGCCGCTCCGGTGGGCACTCCCTTGTTCCCCATTAGAGTCCCTGATGTCAGAGGACCAGACTTGAGAGGGTGGGAAGGGTTGCAACAGTGGGTCTCTCCTGTGCCACCAGCACGGGAAGCCGGCAGGTGCAGGACCCACCCCAGCCCCGGCACGGGAAGCCGGCAGGTGCAGGTCCCACCCCAGCCCCGGCACGGGAAGCCGGCAGGTGCAGGTCCCACCCCAGCCCCGGCACGGGAAGCCGGCAGGTGCAGGTCCCACCCAGCCCCGGCACGGGAAGCCGGCAGGTGCAGGTCCCACCCAGCCCCGGCACGGGAAGCCGGCAGGTGCAGGTCCCACCCAGCCCCGGCACGGGAAGCCGGCAGGTGCAGGCCCCACCCCAGCCCTGGCACGGGAAGCCGGCAGGTGCAGGACCGCCAGCGTGCAGGGCACAGCCAAGCACAGGGTCCCTCCTGCAGGCCTACGAGGGGGTGCTGCAGCTGGTGGAGGCGCGCGGGCGCTACGAGGAGCTCTGCATCGTCATGTGCGTCATCCCGGCCACCATCAGCAACAACGTGCCCGGCACGGACTTCAGCCTGGGCTCTGACACCGCCGTGAACGCCGCCATGGAGGTGCGGGCTCAGAGGGCGTGCGGGAGGGGCGATGCTGGCCGAGTGGGGAGCACGTAGTGTGGCTGGGCTGAAGGGGGTGTGCACAGGGCCCCTGCCTCGTTCCTGCCACTGGGTTGGGGGTGGTCCCGTGTGGACTGTGGCTCTGACGCCCGGGGAAGCTGAACTCACTTCTGTGTGTTCCTCCTGGAGCTGGTCCTGCCCATCGCTCAGTGCCACCCTGTCTGCTCGAGGCTGGGCCCCAGGCAGGGTGGGGGTCCGGGCAGGGTGAGGGTCCCAGGCTGGGTGAGAGCCTTCGGCAGGATGAGGGTCCCAGACTGAGTGAGGGTCTGGGCTGGGTAAAGGTCCCGGGCTGGGTGAGGTCTGGGCAGGGTGAGTCCTGGGCTGGGTGAGGTCTGGGCTGGGTAAGGGTCCCGGGCTGGGTGAGGTCCGGGCAGGGTGAGTCCTGGGCTGGGTGAGGGTCCGGGCAGGGTGAGTCCTGGGCTGGGTGAGGGTCCCGGGCTGGGTGAGGTCTGGGCAGGGTGAGTCCTGGGCTGGGTGAGGGTCCCGGGCAGAGTGAGGTCTGGGCAGGGTGAGTCCTGGGCTGGGTGAGTGTCTGGGCAGGGTGAGTCCTGGGCTGGGTGAGGGTCCCGGGCAGAGTGAGGGTCCCGGGCTGGGTGAGGGTCCAGCGGCATCTGATCTTTCACCTCCCGGCTCAGGTCCTGTTTCTCCTTCATCTTCCACTTCCTTTCCACTCTGAGCTGTACGCGGCTGGAATTACTGTCACACGTCCTGTCACACGTCTGTGACGTGTCCTGGTGTCACACATCCTGCCACATGTCCTGTCCACATCCTGTCCCGTCTTGCCACTATCTGCTGTCCCACGTCCTGCTCCCATGTCCTGTCACACATCCTGTCACATGTCCTGCTGTCACACGTCCTGTCCTGCACTCATCCTGTCACACCCTACTGTTGTGTCCTGTCATGTGTCCTGTCATATCCTATCACCCATCCTGCTCCCGTGTCCTGTCCCACGTCCTGCTGTCTCGTGTCTTGTCCCTGCTGTCACTGTCACACATCCTGCTGTCCTGTGTCCTGTCTTGTGTCCTGTCACACATCCTGTCACCGTCCTGCTGTCCCATGTCCTGTCCTATGTCCTGCTGTCTCATGTTCTGTCCCATGTTGTGTCTGCTGTCCCGTGTCCTGTCACACATCCTGTCCCATGTCCTGCTGTCTTGTGTCCTGTCCCACGTCCTGCTGTTCCGTGGCCTGTCACACATCCTGTCACCATCCTGCTATCCCGTGTCCTATCACACATCCTGTCACCCGTCCTGCTGTCCCATGTCGTCACACATCCTGTCTCGTGTTGTCCCATGTCCTGCTGTCTCGTGTCCTATCACCCATCCTGCTCCCGTGTCCTGTCCCACGTCCTGCTGTCTCGTGTCTTGTCCCTGCTGTCACTGTCACACATCCTGCTGTCCTGTGTCCTGTCTTGTGTCCTGTCACACATCCTGTCACAGTCCTGCTGTCCCATGTCCTGTCCTATGTCCTGCTGTCTCATGTTCTGTCCCATGTTGTGTCTGCTGTCCCGTGTCCTGTCACACATCCTGCTGTCCCGTGGCCTGTCACACATCCTGTCACCATCCTGCTATCCCGTGTCCTATCACACATCCTGTCACCCGTCCTGCTGTCCCATGTCATCACACGTCCTGTCTCGTGTTGTCCCATGTCCTGCTGTCTTGTGTCCTATCACACATCCTGTCACCGTCCTGCTGTCTCGTGTCCTGTCACACATCCTGTCCCATGTCCTGCTGTCTTGTGTCCTGTCCCATGTCTTGTCACACATCCTGTCACCCGTCCTGCTGTCCCGTGGCCTGTCACACATCCTGTCACCATCCTGCTATCCCGTGTCCTATCACACATCCTGTCACCCGTCCTGCTGTCTCGTGTCCTGTCACACATCCTGTCCCATGTCCTGCTGTCTCGTGTCCTGTCCCATGTCTTGTCACACATCCTGTCACCCATCCTGCTGTCCCATGTTGTCACACGTCCTGCTGTCTCGTGTCTGTCACACATCCTGTCCTGTGTCCTGTCATACATCCTGTCACCCGCCCTGCTGTCCCGTGTCCTGCTGTCACCCTGCCCTGTTCTCACCGGCGTCTGGGGGCAGCTTCCCTCCGAGTGCTGCTGGCCTGTTCTTTACAAGCAGCCCGCAGGGGCAGCGATGCTGCCACCCCATGGCACAGGCGAGCAACTGAGGCTCAGCGTGCGCCTGGCCCACGTGGGGAGAGCCTGTTCGCGGCGCCCCAGGCCCTGCCGGGGCAGTGACCGACACAGTGTCCCTAGGCCGCTGGTCCGGGGGCTGAGGTGGGCAGGGCCTTGAGCCCCAGCCCGTGTCCGTGCCAGCGCCTCCCATGCCCTCCCCAACTCACCTGTGCCGGGCTCCCTGCCGCGCCAATAGCCCCCTCCCCTGGGCAGCATGGGGCTGCGGGCCCTGACCCAGCCCTGGCCCCCAGAGCTGTGACCGCATCAAGCAGTCGGCCTCGGGCACCAAGCGCCGCGTGTTCATCGTGGAGACCATGGGCGGCTACTGCGGCTACCTGGCCACCGTGACGGGCATCGCCGTGGGCGCCGACGCCGCTTATGTCTTCGAGGACCCCTTCAACATCCATGACTTGAAGGTGAGCGCGGCGGCCCCACAGACAGCAGAGGGGTCCTCGTGCCCGGGGTCCCCAGCCCCTCCTGTCCGTCGGGGTGCCTCCCCCTGTGGTCACCTGGGACCCAGTCCCCTGGCCTCTCATCTGTGGTCCCCCCTGTCCCCAGGCCAACGTGGAGCACATGACAGAGAAGATGAAGACGGACATCCAGAGGGGCTTGGTGCTGCGGTGAGGCGGGGCTGTGGGACGGGGAGGCCCTGAGGGTCTCAGCAGGGCCTGGAGGCAGCTCCGGCTCCCCTGGGGCTCAGGACAGGGCGGGCAGAGCCCAGGCAGGCTCCCCCTTAGCTGGGGTCCCCGCTGCTCCCACCAGGAACGAGAGGTGCCACGATTACTACACCACGGAGTTCCTGTACAACCTCTACTCGTCCGAGGGCAAGGGCGTCTTCGACTGCAGGACCAACGTCCTGGGCCACCTGCAGCAGGTGCAGGCGGGAAGGTTCCGGAAGGCAGGCCCCGTGCCGGCACTGCCCACCGCGCCCTCGGGCCCTTCAGTTCTCAGTCCTGGCTTGGGTGCCTGTCACCCGCTTTATGGGGGGGGGGGCGCCCAGGCCCGCCTCCTGCTGAGGCCGCCCCCTTGGAGGGCGGGGCTGGGACCCTGCAGCTGAGTTTTCCTCCACCCGCTGACCGCTTCCTGAGACCCCTGCCCCTTCCAGCCCCTCCCCATCTAGACCCAGGCCCCCCCCCCCCCCGCCTGATGCTGGCAGCAGGAGCCAGCCAGAGGCCCCCGACCCGACCACTGCCTGTGGTGCTGAGGCCCGGGCCACCCCGCCCAGTCACTGGGCAGCCTACTGGCCCCTGGCTGGACTCAGAGGGGGCAGAACGGGCCAGCAGGGGTGGTGTCTGGGCTCAGTGCGTGGCGTGCCTGTCGGCACCGGCTGGCACCAGACCCAGGCCTTGTCTCCTCTGCAGGGCGGGGCTCCTACCCCCTTTGACCGCAACTACGGGACCAAATTGGGGGTCAAGGCCATGCTGTGGGTGTCGGAGAAGCTGCAGGCCGTGTACCGAAAGGGTAGGCGGATGAGGGGGGCAGGGCCTGGCCTTGGGCACAGGCTGGGGTGGGGCAGCATCTAGGATACTGTCTGCCTGCGCCCACAGGCCGGGTTTTCGCCAACGCGCCCGACTCGGCTTGTGTGATTGGCCTGCGGAAGAAGGCGGTGGCCTTCAGCCCGGTCACCGAGCTCAAGAAAGACACGGACTTCGAGTGAGTCCCGAGGGCCCTGAGCCCCAGCCCGTGGAGAGCGGGGGTCCCCACGCTGGGGCAGCCTGCAGGAGGGGTCACCCAGGGGCCGGGACTCGTGTCCAAGCCAGACCCCTGAGGGACGGGGTCCCCGGGCAGGGTGTGAGCCACGCCGAGCCTGACCCCTGCCCCCGGCCCGGCCCGCAGGCACCGCATGCCGCGGGAGCAGTGGTGGCTGAACCTGCGGCTGATGCTGAAGATGTTGGCGCATTACCGCGTCAGCATGGCCGAGTACGTGTCGGGCGAGCTGGAGCACGTGACCCGGCGCAGCCTCAGCATGGACAAGGGCTTCTGAGCCGCGGCCGCCGGCCAGCACCTGGCCCTGGCCTCCCCACAGCGCCGCGCGGAGCCGCTGCCACCTGCACTGCCGCCCTGCCCCGGTGTCCCCACAGCGCCGCGCGGAGCCGCTGCCGCCTGCACTGCCGTCCGGCCGGCAGCGCTCGTCGCCTTTTCTAGAAATAAACGCCTTGACTGGAGTCCCGTCAGCCTCTGTGATGCGGGGCCTCGGGGGGGGGAGGGGGCATGGGCCGACTACGCGGCCGCCCTGGTGCTCCCTAGCCTGGGGCCTGCGCCAAGGGGAGGCTGCCCTGGTCCCAGACCCACCCCGGGCCTGAGCTGGTTGTGGGGCCCCCACGCCGGCCCTGAACGAGCGTCCAGACAGCTAGGCTGGGGTCGGGTCCGCAGCTGGTGTGTGTCCTGGGGCACACGGGTGGGCGGCGAGAGGAAGCTCTATCACTCTGGGGCTGGCCTGTCCCCCCTGACCTTGTCACGTGGAGCCCAGCAGGGACACTGGAGTTGGCCATGCCCCAGACCCCTGCACAGAACCCCTTCCTTAGGGGGCCCCTGGGGACCCCGGGCTGGCCGGGTGAGGGTGCTGGGCCCCCATTGCCTGGGGCTGGCAGGGAGGGGGCCTGTGCGTCTCCGACCAGCCCAGCCCCCGCAGCTGCTGTGTCCCACACTCCAGGGGCTTCAGCACAGGCCGGCTGGGAGTGCCGTGTGGTGGCGCAGGCTGGCAGTGGGCGTGCCGCTGGGACCGTGACGGCCAGCCCGGGCTTAGGGGCCCTCGGGATCGCTCCCACCCCACACACCCCATCTCGAGAATGACCCGGCCCCCAGGAGCCCAGGGCAAAGCCGCCATGTCTGCTCCAGGGCCCAGGGCCCTCCCCACCCCGCACAGTGGGGTCCCAGCCAGGCAGGCGCAGGCAGCTTGTGCAGTGGCCATGTCGGCACCAACCCACAGCCACTCGGTTCTCAGGGCAGTGGCCCCGGGGCTCGACCAGCCAGGCTCTGAGCCACACAGCTGGCTCTGGGTGAGGCCGCTGTCTGCCCGCTCTGCCCCATTCCAGGCTGGCCTGGGCGGTGGCTCTGGGTGAGAGGCTGCTGTCTGCCCCTCTAGGTGAGGGGTGGTTGTCTGCTCTCTGGGCTGCTTGGTGGGAGTGGGGCTGGGACGGGAAATGGCCCTGGACGCCAGAAGACCCAGGTTTGAGGCCGGGGTGGACATGCGGAGGTCAGTGCCCAGTCAAGTCTGAGGGCCTCAGAGGGCCCTGGTGGGCAGAGGGGAGATCTCTGGGGGCCCTGCCTGGTGGGCGGGCGGGGAGGGGAGGACACGGAAGGCAGCGTGAGCCCTGGCCGTCCTGACGGTGCTTTATTGAGGGCATCCAGTGAGCTGGGCAGGCGTGGACACAGGCCCAGGTGGCCACCCCCTCGCCCCCGCCTGCACCTGCACCTCTGCCTTCTCAGGCCCTCAGGATGGTGCCTGCGTCATGGGGTCGTGGCCCACGTGGCTGTCACGTGACCAGGAGTGAGCCAGCTCCAGGTGCTTCAGAAGCCCAGGTCCCAGCACCATGCAGGTGGCCGGGGCGGGGGCAGGGCCACGGGCAGTGCCTCCCTCCCCGGGGACAGCACGGCCTCCCGGGAGCCCTTCTCAGACGCAGCTCCCAGACGGGGCCGAGGCCGGTCCAGCCGCAGCCCCCGCTGTGGGGTGGGGGGAACCCCATGCGGCTGCGGGACTCTTAGGAGAAGAAGCGAGGAGATGGGCAGTGTCCATCGGCACAGCCTCGCCTGCTGACCAGGGTGGAGGGGCCAGGCGCCCGGGAGCCCCCGGCCACGTCTGCCTCCAGGTCAGACTTGGAACAATACTTCATCACGCAGTCCGCGTGCGGGGCTGCCGCCCTCACTCCACGTCCTGCTGGGGCTCCCGCCCGTGCAGCGCCTGCAGCCGGCTGGCCGCGGTCTGCCGCACGGCCTCCAGCCCCTCGGCGTCCAGCTCCCGCAGCAGCAGCAGGACGGCGGCCAGGACGTTCTGTGGGCGGGGGCACGGCTCAGCGCCTCCCGGGGCTGGCCCCACGTGGCCTCTGCCTCGGAGCCAGCCCCACCCCGCCCTGCTCTGCCCCCCCGCTCGGCCGCTGCCCGTCCCCCTCCCGGACTCTCGCGTCCCCGTGCCGGCCCCGGCCCCACTCACCCTGCTCTTGTGACTGCCAGGGGGGTCCCTCTGCGAGAACGGGAGCTTCGGCACGAGCTGGGCCTGGAGGCTGCAGAGGGAGACGGAGACGGCGAGGTCTGAGGGCCCGGGGCGCGCTCGTCCTCGCAGTCAGGCTCCCGGCGTAGCAAGGGGCCGGCCCACCCGGGACACAGCAGGGAGCGAGCGGCAGCGCATCTCCCTCGCCTCCCATCAGCCACAGGCCATCGTGCACCTGGCTGGGGCTGGGGGGCGAGCCCGACCACAAGGGCGGCCCACAGGGAGGGCCCATCAGCCTGGGGGCTTCACGACCAGCAGCAAACCGGCCCCGGCCAGCACCGTCCCCTCCGCAGCTCCGAGCGCTGTGTGGTCGCGGGGGTCACTCCCACGGGAGACGGGGCCGCCCCATCCCAGCCTGACCCCAGGAGGCCCCGCCCCCAGGCTCACTTGGCCCCCTCCTCGCTGTAGCCCAGCGGGTAGCGGCTGGTGTCGGTGTCGGTGTCGGCCTCGGCGTCGGCGGTGGTGCTGCCGGGGCTCAGCGTGCAGGGCGGGGCCGCGGTGATCTCACGGCCCTCCAGCAGTGCGCGCGACAGTTCCTCCTCCGTCACGGCTTGGGGGACAGGAAGGGAGGGCGTCAGTGGACACAGCCTCGAGAGGCCTCACCGCGCACGTGCACCGGCTGCCGAGCTCCAGGCACGCGTGGGACGTGCCCCGGGACAGCCGAGCCGTGAAGGGTCCACCGCTCCCGCTCACAGCCGGCGGTCGTGGGGGCTGGGAACACACGGGAGGCGCAGGCGCCACCCCAACAAGGGCACTTAGCGCGTGAGAGTGGAATCACAACGTTCGGGGCAAAGGACGTTTGAAATCCACGCGCGGTTTCCCGGCAACATCCTGCGAGCCCCTGGGGAGTGCACGCCAGCGCCTGGCTGTGCCGCAGGCGACCGGAGACGCGTTCAGCGGCCTGGGAGGGAGGCACCACGGATGGGTGGGTCTGGCCCACGGCCTCCTAGCTGATCAAGCAGGCGGCGCCGGGAAGGGCGCCAAGAGCAGGTGCGCAATGCGGGGGCACGGGGAGCAAGTGGGGCAGGGGGAGCTGAGCCCGCGGCCTGGGGGCAGGGACGGCGCCCAGCAACCTGACCCAGGCGAGCAAGGCTCAGAGCCCCCAGAGAGGAAGACGGCAGCGCAGATGGCCGGGAGAGCAGCGGGGGCGGGCTCACGGCAGATCCCACGCCCACCGGCCGAGAACACTGGAGGGAGCAGGCGTCTGTGTCTCAGTGGGGGTGGGGGCGCCGTGTCCCCTCGGGCCGGCCATGGCTGGCCACAGAGCCCACCTTGGTTGTCCAGCCTCTGCAGGCCGGATAGGAGGGGCGTGGCCAGGAGTAGAAGGGAAGGGGCGTGGCCAGGAGAAAGGAGGGGAGGAGGGGCGTGGCCAGAGTAGAAGGGAAGGGAAGGGGGCATGGCCAGGAGTAGAAGGGGAGGAGGGGCGTGGCCAGAGTAGAAGGGGAGGAGGGGCGTGGCCAGAGTAGAAGGGGAGGAGGGGCGTGGCCAGAGTAGAAGGGAAGGGGAGGGGCATGGCCAGAGTAGAAGGGGAGGAGGGGCGTGGCCAGAGTAGAAGGGGAGGAGGGGCGTGGCCAGAGTAGAAGGGAAGGGGAGGGGCATGGCCAGAGTAGAAGGGGAGGAGGGGCGTGGCCAGGAGTAGAAGGGGAGGAGGGGTGTGGCCAGAGTAGAAGGGACGGGGAGGGGCGTGGCCAGAGTAGAAGGGGAGGAGGGGCATGGCCAGAGTAGAAGGGAAGGGAAGGGGGCATGGCCAGGAGAAGGGAGGGGGAGGAGGCCGCGGCCGCCAGCCCACCTTGGTTGTCCAGCCTCTGCAGGCCGGGCAGGTTGCGCAGCACGGTCATGCGGTACAGGTGAGGGTCGGGGCCGCAGCAGGGGTTCTCGGCCAGCCACAGCACCCTGAGGTGGGGCAGCTCCTTCAGGTGGAAGATCTCGCCCAGGCTGGGCACGAGGTTCCTGCGCAGGTACAGCTCGCTCAGGCGCCGGCAGCGGCTCACGGGCTCCAGGCTGGACACGCTGTTGACGCTGCACGGGGACAGCCGGTGAGGGCACGCATGCCACCCGCCTCGGCACCCGGGGCCCCTGGGCCACCGCCCTCGCCCCCTCCCTGCAGGAGCCCCGCGGCCTGCAAGTGCACAGACACCAAGGCCTCCCTGGCACCGAGGCCCTGTCGCCTGCCGCCGGGGAGGTGGGAAGCTCCACCCTCCTCACAGGGGACAGGGGACACCCACCTCGTTACAAGGAGGCCTGACAGGGGACGCCCACCTCGTTACAAGGAGGCCTGACAGGGGACGGCCGCCCCATTACAAGGAGGCCTGACAGGGGACGGCCGCTCCATTGCGAGGCCAGCGGTGGCCACAGTAACTCAAGGCCAAACCCAGGAGCTGGGGGCAGGCGCCCTGCTGCCCGCACCCCATAGGTGGGCGCCGGTCTGAGTCCCGGCTGCTCCACTTCCGATCCTGCCCCCTGCAGATGGCCTGGGAAGGCAGCAGGTGGTGGACCAAGTACCTGGGCCCCTGCCACCCATGTGGGAGACCCGGATGCAGCTCCTGGCTCCTGGCCTCAGCCTGGCCCAGCCCTGGCTGTTGTGGCCACTTGAGGAGCGAACCAGTGGACGGAAGATTCTCTCTGTCACCCTACCTTTCAGATAATCAAATAAATCTTTAGACCTTTAAGAGGGGGAGACAGGAGCCGCGGGAGCAGCCAGCGCTGTGTGCCCCAGCCCCGCGTGCCCCAGCCCGTGTGCCCCAGCCCGTGTGCCCCAGCCCCGCGTGCCCCAGAAGCTGCCCCCGGGGTCTCCATGTGGCGTCCCAGGAGGAACTCCAGGCTCCTCCTGGCTTCCGTGGCCCAGGGGCCGGAGCCACGCGGGGGCAGTGGTACCTGAGCGTGATCACCTCCAGGCTGGGCATCTCCCGGCAAATGGAGATCTGCAAGGCAGAGATGGAGCAGGAAGCACTGCTCTGCGCTCAGGCCGGCAGAGGGACGCACGCAGGCCACGGGCCACGGCACGCGGGCCACGGCGCACAGCAGAGCAGGGCCCGTGGGTGTGGCCTCGTGGCCAGGACGTCCCCTCGCTGCTCGCCTGTGCGCATCCCTCCTGTGGCAGTCACCGCTCTCAGATGCTGCCAGGAGCCCGCACACGTCCCGGTGCCACACCGACGGCAGCAGGCCGGGGGCCGCGGGCGCCTTTCCCGCTGAGGCACGAGGGAGGGCTGGCAGCCCCTGCAGCGCACGGCAGGGCCGAGGGGACACGGGTGTGAGGCTGGTCTCAGACCCGGGACGGAGGGGGTGGGCTGGGGCCACGGAGCTGCGCAGGGACCCTGGGGTGAGAGCCAGGGCTCCGCCCCCTGCACAGCCTACCCGGGCAGGGAGGCTTCTTTCTCGTTCGTGGTTTTTGTCACCAGTAGGTGACCAAGTGCGGGCATGGGGTGGCACGTGTCCCGGGGAAGAGGCCGTGGCGTTTGGGATAAGGGCACGTGGGGTGGTGAACCCAATACTCACGTCCGTGAGACGGCTGCCCCTGGGGAAGGAGGAGACACCTGTGTTAGCCCCGTCTCAGCTGCACTCAGACATGACGTGACATGTGATGTGACAGACGTGACACGACAGATGTGACAGACATGACACAGTGATGTCAGACGTGACACGACAGATATGACAGATGCGACAAGTGTGACGTCAGACATGACATGACATAAGACATGGCATGACAGATGTAACAGACATGACATGACAGATGTGACAGACATGACAGCTGTGACATGAGACATGAAACAGGACAGTTGTGACATGACAGATGTGAGACATGACAGATGTGACGTGATGACAGATGTGACATGACACGAGAATGAGACATGACATTGCTGACATGATAGGACATGACAGATGTGACATGACAGATGTAATGTGAGACACGACAGACATGAGATGTGACAGATGTGACACAGCAGGTATGGCAGATGTGACATGTGACAGACATGACAAGTGTGACATCAGACATGACGTGATACAATGACGTGACACACATGTGACAGACATGACAGATGTGACAGACATGACATACAAGGCATGAGACATGACATGGCTGACATGATAGGACGTGACACTTGACACGTGAGATGACACGACAGATATGACAGCTGTGATGTGACAGAGCCCGAGGCTCAAGGACGCACACCCACATAACCGGGAGGCTGGCCGTCCCCAGGCTGGACGGGGGATGCTGGGGGCACCGGGGCCGCCTCCCCCGCCCGTGCAGCCGGGGCGCACTGCGAGGGGCCCAGCCCGAGCTGACCGCGCCGCTCCCTGGCCGCTGTCCCTGCTGAACACAGGTGGCGCCCAGCTCCTGCCCCCACACGCAGCCCACACCCTCCAGCCTGGGGACACACGGGGAGGGGGGCTGCTCTTCTGAGGCCCCAACCTCAAACTCTGCCCTTCCGGGGGGGGTGGGGTCCTAACCTCCACGAGGCCCAGCGCCTGCTCTGGGCCAGTGACCCCGGGGCCACCCCACAGCCCCTGCCCTCGCCCGCCCTCTGCACCTGGCCACCCCACAGCCCCTGCCCTCCCTGCGCTCTGTACCTGGCCACCCCACAGCCCCTGCCCTCCCTGCGCTCTGTACCTGGCCACCCCACAGCCCCTGCCCTCCCCGCCCTCTGCACCTGGCCACCCCACAGCCCCTGCCCTCCCTGCCCTCTGTGCCTGGCGTCCCCACAGCACCTGCCCCTCCCCTCCCCGCCCTCTGCACCTGGTCACCCCACAGCCCCTGCCCTCGCCCGCCCTCTGCACCTGGCCACCCCACAGCCCCTGCCCTCCCTGCCCTCTGTGCCTGGCGTCCCCACAGCACCTGCCCCTCCCCTCGCCCGCCCTCTGTACCTGGCCACCCCACAGCCCCTGCCCTCCCTGCCCTCTGTACCTGGCGTCCCCACAGCACCTGTGCCCCTCCCCTCGCCCGCCCTCTGTACCTGGCGTCCCCACAGCCCCGCGCCCGCTCCTCTCGCCCGCCCCACCTGGAGCGACCCCACGTGTTCACCGCCCTGGCCACGCACAGGCAGACGGCGCGGCCGGCCACGCCCCGGCGCACTTGCTCCGGGCGGCCGCAGCACTGGGGCGTCGTGGGGCCCGCCGCGCCGCGCAGGAGCCCTGCGTGCCATTCTGATGCCCGCGGCCAGGGCGGGGCGGCCCCGCGTCGGCCCTCACCAGCAGTTGAGCTTCCGCACGTTGTGCAGCTCCGAGGCCTTGGCCCGGGACAGGACCATCTTCCGCGTCAGCTTCATGGTAGCCGCGGGACCCTAGGCCCCGGCGGGCCCTGCCGTCGCTCCCTGCGCGGGCGGCGGCGCGTCTCCAGGGGGCGGAGCCCGCGTCGTCAGGGGCGGGGACTGACAGCCTATTGGCGGCCGGGCGAGGGGCGGGGCGGCGCGGGCGAGGCGGGACCTCCTGAACGCCGCCTGAACGCGTCGGCTCCGCCCTCCGGCCCGCCCTCCGGCCCGCCGGCGCCTCTCTGCGCATGCTCCACAGTGGCGCCTGGCTCTGACGCATTTCTTCGCGACGCGCGGTGGGCGGGGCCTCGGGGTCCTGTTGGGGCGAGCACAGGTGTGCCGGGACAGTGGCTTCGGCGTCGGGAGGGCGAGTCGTGTCTCTGTGCCGGGTTCGTGGCGGGCAGTGGCCGGACCTTCCGCGCGTGGACTCTGCCATGGGACCCCCCCATGCCACCCGGCCCGCGCTGTCACAGGCTGTGGGCCTCTCCCAACGCCATCTCGGTCCGGGCTGTCGTCCTGTGCGTGGTCACGCGCGCTCGACGGGGTTCAGGGGCACGGAGGAGGGGCGGTGACGCTGGCCGGACCCGCAGCGGGACACGGGGCCTTGGTGGTGGCTTGCTGGAACGAGGAGGTGCTCCAGGCGGAGCGGCCCTGGGGCTGGGCAGTGAGGAAGGGGGTGTTGGCTGCGCTCGGCGCGGGCGGGGCTGTGGATTCTCCTGGTGCAGGAATCGGCGGCAGCCCGAGCCGCCCTCGGCGTGACGTGGGGGAAGAGGGGTGGCAGGCGCGGGGTCCTTGGCCTCGGGGCGGTGGAGCAGCGGCGGGCCCTGGCGGTGCTGGTGCAGTTGGACTTACAGAGGGCGAGGGCCGTGGTCTGGGCTCCGCGGCTGGTGGGGATCGGGACGGTGACCGCACAGGGACCCCGCACCGCGGGCGTCACCACCCTTGGAGGGGCTCCTGGCTCCCCACCCCGGCCCCACGCTGCCTTCTCGTGCGCCTGCTTCAGCCTCAGGAGGGAATGGGCCCCCCTTGCTGGCCAGAGCGGCCGTCTCCCGGCGTGGACAGCACAAGGTACACACACCCACCTCCCCAGCTGCCAGCCGGACGCCTGCGCCGTGCTCCTGGGCTTCCAGAACCTTCTTCACGCTGCGCTCGGTTTGCGGCGCCGGTCGGGAGACGCTGCTCAGGGACCGGCCTGGCTGCTCCTGCTCCCTGCCTCCCGCATCGCCAATGGCTGCACAGCCACGAATTCCTAGAATCAGCATCGGGACTCTCAAGGGTTCACTTCCTCGAAGGCGCCCTGACATGGGCAGAAACGCACCCCAAACTTTTCCGGCGCAAAACCGGACGGGGCTCCCCTGGCTGAGCAGCCCCGTGGCGTCTGGGAGCCTGGCTGGGCCTCGTCCCCACCCTCACGGCAGACAGGCCTCCCCACCACTCAGGCCAGGCTGGGTCACCTGTGGCTGTCGCTGGGCCCTGCTGGGCTTGCGT
The DNA here is from genome assembly GCF_964237555.1 of Oryctolagus cuniculus. Classification (NCBI taxonomy): domain Eukaryota; kingdom Metazoa; phylum Chordata; class Mammalia; order Lagomorpha; family Leporidae; genus Oryctolagus; species Oryctolagus cuniculus. The sequence continues at coordinate 2,058,541 of NC_091435.1, read as the reverse complement.
TTGACGTGCAGGCCGGAGCGGGGGTCCCCCGGGAACCCTGATGGGAAGTGGGTGCCGCCTTTCCAGCTTCCTTCTTCCCGCGGAGCTCCCTCTGGTGGGCAGCAGGCCAGGGTCGCCTGTCCATCTGGTGCTCAGGTTCCTGTGGGGTCACGGGGAGCCCAGGGCCAGCGGGAGCACGGGGAGCAGCAGTGACAGCGTGGGGTCCCTGGCTGCTCACAGGTGAGACCCTCGCCTGCACCTGCCTCGGGGGGCTGCTGGCCCTCGGTCCTGCGCCTCCCCAGAGGCCACTGGGCAGGGGCTTGGGGGTCCGCGGCTCCGGGGCCTGCAGTCCTCGTCCTCTTCCAGCCCAGCTCCTCCCTCCTCCAAAGTGGCGACTCCGGGGGCTCCTGCCCCTCGACACCCCCGGGGCCCGACTCTGAGCCTGCCTGGTGAGGGTGACACACCTGCTGACATCCTTCTGTTACCGTAGAACTGCAGGGTTCTTGTCTTCACGCAAGGAAGAATTCAGGCGTGAGACAGAGAGCAGCGGAAAGCAAACAGCAAGGTTTATTAGGGCAGGGACATCCGTAAGGACGGACGGGCACCTCTCCAGACAGGACCTGAGAGAGAGCCCAGTCGCTCGGACTGGGGAAAGCGGGGATACATGGTTGAGTGGAGAGAACACACCTGGGCAGGCCAGGCGGGCGGTCAGCAGAGAGAAGAGGGCTGAGCGCGCCATCCGGGTGAGGCCGGGGGGTTTTAAGAGGATGGGCCTTGCCTGCCCATCTCTGCTCCTCTTGGAACAAAGGACTTCTTGGATGTAAATAGAAAATCTCCTGAGTTTTCCCCCTGAAGGTATCAGACAGGGGGAAGCCCGGCTGGCGCTGCCCCCGGTTAGAGGAAGGATGGGCAGGACCCCCTGGAGTCAGGATCCGGAGCAGGGTATCTGAAATGCAGATGTCAGGCAGGCAGAAGGGCCGGGGACCCCACGGTAGGAGGGGGCGGGGCAGGATGCGACACTGGGCTGCCCCTGGAACGTTGTGGGGATGACTTTGAGATGCAGATGCTGGACCTGGATGTCAGCTCTGTGGGCCTTTGTCACACACACAAGCCCAGATCTGACTTCCCACCTAACACTTCCAGTAGCAGGGCCTGACACTGTCGGAGACCGTGCGACATGCGGCCTCTTAGTGGAAAACTACTGAAGTAGAGCTAAGCAGCCGGGCCGGGGAGTGCTGGTAACGCCACCCTGTGCCTTAAGACTTCATGACCGTTCCCCCACCTGCACAAGCATCGCAGCTGCAAGGTAAACTCCCCGTCTCCCCCCGCCCGACATCCTGCCTTTATGATATATAAGTGTGTGCTTGAAAAATAAAAATCGCAGCTTGATCGGCACTTGTCTTGCTGCCATCTTGGTGTCTCCTGTCCCTTTCCTTTCTCCTTCTAGGTGCTCGGCCCCAGTTGCTGTCCCGCGGGACGGGACAACTGGCGCCCAACGTGGGGCTCGAGTGCGGCCCTTGGGGTTCGAGTGCCTGCGAGATTGGAGGAACGCCGCCTTCCAGGAGGAAAACTTGGATCCAAGTGATTGTGCGACCGGCTCGGAACTGCCCACCCGAGATCATTAGCGTCGGTCGACGCTGCGGAGTGAAGACAGCGCAAGGTAAGTGACAGCCATGGGACAGGCATTATCGTCACGGGAAATGTTCATTTCGGGTCTCAGGGAGGCCCTCAAGACACGAGGAGTTCGGGTTAAAAATAAGGATCGAAAGGCATTTTTTGAGTATGTAGAAAGATTGTGTCCCTGGTTCCCCAAGGAAGGAACAATTGACAGATCAAGTGGGAAAGACTTGGAAGTTGTTTAAAGGATTTTCATGAGACCTTTGGCCCTGCAAAAGTGCCTATTACGATTTTTTCATATTGGAACCTGATTAATGACATTCTAAAAACCCGTCACCTAGATGAGACTATTGATGCCCTAGTAAGGGATGGTGAGGAGACGTTACAGCGATCCTCCCGACCTGCATCTAAATGCCCATCTGTCATTCTGGATACACCCTCCACTGATGATGACCCCAGCAATAAAATCAAAGAGCCCACTTTAGCCCCTACCAACGAAGCGAGCCGACTCTATCCTGCCATCCGAGACAAATCAGATTCGGATGAGGAAGCTGCCCCAGGGGAAGAGGTTGTGCACCATCATAATTCCAGTTGGCCCCACAATGTTAAAAATCCCCCGCCGTACAATACTCACCCGCACCCTCCCATTTGTGCCCCCGCTCTCTATGACCTTAACCCTCCCGTGCCTGACTTGTCGGCCTTGCGACAGTCACTTCAACACGGACGAGAGCACATCCAGCTCCGCCACCTTGCCTTAGAGCAGCCCCTCACAAAACCTGAACAAGGTAAAGTCAGGTCCAAAACCCAACCCCTTCCAGCCTTCCCTGAAGCCAGGAGGCAAGCCGGAGGTCGCTCTGAGCCTGCCGCTGAAGGGGAAAATGAGGCTGCGGAGAATTCGCCCCACCCCTCTGGGGAAGACAGTGAGGAACCTGTCGGAGGAGGAAGACCAGGACCCCAATCAAGGACCTGGTAACGGACAGCCGCCACCCTATAAAAGCCTTAGTCTCAGATTTATTGAAAAACTTAAAACTGCTTGCACCCAGTATGGTCCCACCGCCCCGTATACTCAGGCCTTACTGGAAAGCCAGAGTGCCCGCTGGCTTACACCTAATGATTGGGACTTCCTCGCCAGAGCCGCTCTCAGCGGAGGTGACTACGTTCTGTGGAGGGCTGACTATGTTCAAATTTGTAAAGAAATAGCCCAACAAAATCTTGCTAAAACTTCATCTAAAAATTGGACCCTCAAAAAACTTTTGGGAGATGCTCCGTATAATTCCAACAATTCACAAGTCCGGTTCCCCGATGGACTTCTGGCGCAAATTAAAACTGCCGGACTAGGGGCTTGGAGAAAGCTTCCTCAAAGGGGGCCAGTCACCGCCTCCTTGGCTAAGATTCAGCAGGGCCCGACGAGCCTTACAGTGATTTTGTCTCGCGCCTTAATGTTGCGGCTGAGAGACTAGTTGGCCAGGAGAAAATGGAAGTGCATTTGTTACGCACCTCGCCTTTGAAAATGCCAACCCAGCTTGTAAAGATATTCTTCGGCCTCAGAAACATAAGGGTGATCTTTCAGACTATGTGAGGCTCTGCGCTGGTGTGGGATCGGCCCATGCCGTGGGCTTGGCAATTGGGGCCGCGCTCAAACTGACCAAAAATCCCTCCAAGGGGACCTCCACTTGCCACGCCTGTAAACAGCCCGGACATTTTGCCCACAAATGTCCAACCGCCTTATCAAACAGGCCCACGGCCCAAGGCATGGCTCCATCTCCCCCAGACAGCCCCTCCCCTCCACCCCATGCCCCCATGTCATAGGGGTTATCACTGGGCAAACGAATGCAGGTCAAAGACTAATTCTTCAGGCCAACCCCTCCCTCCTCGCGTGCGGGGGGGGGGGGGGGGACTCCCAGAGGGGCCAGCCCCTGGCCCCGGTTTCTCAAAGGACAGACCCTGGGGCAGTACGGTTTGCCCCCTCCCAGCCTCAGGCTCAGCAACCCCAGGTAGGCAGCACTGGACCTCTGTGCCGCCTCCCATACAATATTAGGTTCCACCCAGGCCCACAAAGTATCCCTACAGGGGTGCGGGGCCCCTTGCCTTCGGGTACCTGTGCTTTTATTCTTGGCCCAGCGTCAGCCACCCTTAAAGGCATTCAAGTTTTTCCTGGTATTATGGACGGTGGCTTTACCGGGGAGATAAAAATCCTAGCAGCCGCTATCAGTGGAGTAGCTGCCGTTCCACAGGGCAGCCGTCCAGCACAGCTGGTTCTTCTGCCTTTAATTACTGGAAATTCATCCTCACTTTCTTCCAGGCCCCGAGGCACTACCCCTTTGGGCTCCCCGGATGCTTATTGGGTCCAGCCAATTACAAAAAATAGGCCTGTGTTAACCCTTACTATGACAGGAAAGGATTTCAAGGGCATTTTGGACGCAGGGGCAGATGCCACAGTCATAGCTCAAGATCATTGGCCCGCCCATTGGCCGCTGACCGCATCTCTCACCGATTTGCGAGGTATAGGCCAGTCCAATAACCCCCAAGTCAGCTCAAGGGTATTACGCTGGAAAGATAAGGAAGGCAATCCGGGCACTGTGACTCCTTTTGTATTACCAGGCCTCCCTGTTAACCTGTGGGGACGTGCCGTTCTCTCCCAAATGGAAGTTATCCTGTGCAGCCCTGATGCTGTGGTCACACAACAGATGCTGCGCATGGATTATGTGCCTGGCACAGGACTTGGAAAATGAGACAGGGCGTGACTCAGCCTATTACAGCCCCTCTATACAGATAGACATGGGCTCGGATATTCGGATTTTTAGCAACGGCCACTGGCCTTCCTGTACCCCATGCAGACGAAATCACATGGAATACTCAAACTCCTGTTTGGGTGGATCAGTGGCCGCTTACTCAAGAAAAGCTAAATGCCGCTACATGTAGCGCTTGTACAGGAGCAGCTCGCGGCCAGACACCTAGAGCCTTCCAATTCTCCCTGGAATACGCCCATTTTTGTCATAAGGAAAAAATCTGGTAAATGGTGCCTTTTACAGGATTTGCGCACCGTTAATAAGGTCATGGCACCCATGGGAGCCCTCCAACCTGGCATCCCAACCCCCGTGGCCATCCCAAATGGTTATTACAAAATCATTATAGATCTCAAAGACTGCTTTTTCACTATTCCTCTACACCCTGATGACCGTCCTTATTTTGCCTTTAGCCTCCCCCGTGTTAATTTGCAGGGACCGATGCAAAGATTTCATTGGAAAGTCCTGCCCCAGGGGATGGCCAATAGCCCCACCCTTTGTCAAAAGTTTGTAGCACAGGCAGTGGACCCGGTTCGTTTGCACTGGCCGCACATTTATATTCTACATTATATGGATGACATTTTACTGGCGGCTCAGAACAAGTCAGACCTACAAGATTGCTTTACGGCACTTTCTAAAGCCTTTCTTGCCCTTGGTTTATAAATTGCTCCTGATAAGGTCCAGTTACAAGACCCCTTTACCTATTTGGGTTTAAAATTACAGCAGGATTTGGTTTTTGTGCCCCGCATCCAGTTCCGCTTGGATTGCCTCCAGACCCTTAATGATTTTCAAAGACTTCTAGGAGATATTCAGTGGCTCAGGCCCTATTTAAAAATATCTAATAATGTCCTTTTGCCCCTCAATGACATTCTGCGAGGAGACCCAGGTCCCTCTTCCCCCCGCGAGCTCGCCCCTGCTGCGGGAGACGCATTAAACCAAGTAGCGCAAGCCATCAGCCAACAGTTTGTTTCACAGACTTCTTTTTTTTTTTTTTTTTTTTTTTTTTTTTGACAGGCAGAGTGGACAGTGAGAGAGACAGAGAGAAAGGTCTTCCTTTGCCGTTGGTTCACCCTCCAATGGCCGCCGCGGCCGGCGCACCGCGCTGATCCGATGGCAGGAGCCAGGAGCCAGGTGCCAGGTACTTTTCTTGGTCTCCCATGGGGTGCAGGGCCCAAGCACCTGGACCATCCTCCACTGCACTCCCTGGCCACAGCAGAGAGCTGGCCTGGAAGAGGGGCAACCGGGACAGAATCCGGCGCCCCGACCGGGACTAGAACCCGGTGTGCTGGTGCCGCAAGGTGGAGGATTAGCCTAGTGAGCCGCGGCGCCGGCCTTCACAGATTTCTTATACTCTCCCCCTGCTTTTTGTAGTTTTAGCCACACCACATGCGCCCACTGGAGTTTTTTGGCAAAAATCCCTCATGCCCAATAAAAAAGGTCAACCTCTTTTCTGGGTTCATCTCCCCATTTCCTCATCTAAGGTAATTACAGTATATTTGTCTCAGGTTGCTTCAATAATCATCAAGGCTCGCTTCCTTTCCCGCCAATATTTCGGAAAAGACCCCGATGTTGTAGTAGTGCCATATACCCGAGAACAGACCCAGTTCCTTCTTCAAACTCCTGATGACTGGGGAATAGCCATGTCAGGATTTATGGGAGTCATTGACAATCACCTCCCTGATGACCCCGTGTTACACTTTGCCCGATCCTATTCCTTTATTTTCCCCAAAAATACAAAAAGTAACCCCATTCCAAAGGCTGTTACGGTGTTTACAGATATCCCTTCCCATGTTTTTAAAGCATCAGTCGGCCCAGTTGGTTGAGCTGTATGCCATACTTCAAGTCTTTACACAGTTTTCCAGTCAGGCTGTAAATATTTATACCGATAGTGCATATGTAGCTCACTCCATTCCGTTGCTTGAGACTTCTCCTTTTCTTACAACAACTTCCAACGCTATGCCCTTGTTTATACGAATTCAAAAGCTAATATGAGAAAGACAACTGCCCTTCTATTTGGGACACATTAGGGCGCACACAAGCCTACCAGGATCACTCTCAGAAGGTAATGCCCAGGCAGGTGCTGCTACAAGGCTCAGCTTCCCCACGACTGTGGGATCGGTGCAGAAAGCTCAGAACTCAGAAGGTAATGCCCAGGCAGGTGCTGCTACAAGGCTCAGCTTCCCCACGACTGTGGGATCAGTGCAGGAAGCTCAGAACTCAGAAGGTGATGCCCAGGCAGGTGCTGCTACAAGGCTTACCTTCCCCACAACCGTGGGATCAGTGCAGGAAGCTCAGAACGCAGAAGGTAATGCCCAGGCAGGTGCTGCTACAAGGCTTACCTTCCCCACGACTGTGGGATCAGTGCAGGAAGCTCAGAACGTGCATCGGTTGCGTCTCTTAAATGCTCAGCCTCTCCGTTTGTTTTGTAAAATTTCACGAGAACAGGCTCGTGAAAGAGTCAAAAAATGCCCCCATGCGGTACAAGCCAACCTGTACCGCATTTGGGAGTCCATCTGCGTGGTCTTCTCCCTAATCAACTGTGGCAAATGGATGTCACACACGTCCCAAAATGTGGCAAACTGAAGTATCTCCGTGTCTCTATAGACGCCTACAGTGGCTTTGTCTCTGCCCCCCCCCCCCCCCCCCCCCCGGAGAAGCTGCTAAGGATGTTACCTCGCACCTTGTCACGGCTCTTTCTGTACTGGGAAACCTGTTCAGATGAAGACAGACAACGGTCCTGCTCATGTCAGCGCTAAGTTTGAACAGTTTTGTGAGGCGCTCCGTATTAACCACATTACAGGAATTCCCTACAATCCACAGGGAAAAGAGCCCGTCAAACACTACAAACTTGGCTCACTCGGCTTGAAGCCACTTCCTTATCCTTTGCCTCTCCCCGCGACCGATTGAATCATGCGCTCTGTGCTAAACTTCCTGACCTCGGATAATAATAATCATTCAGCTGCGGACCGTCAATGGCACCCTTCCCCTGACACGGCTCCGCCTATGGTAGTGTGGCGAGACCCCCTCACCAGTAGCTGGCACGGCCCAGATCCAGTACTCATTTGGGGACGTGCTCAGCCTGCATCCTGGACCAAAAACAATCGGCACCACGATGGCTACCCGAAAGATTAATTAAACAAGTTAATTCGCCAATTCCTACAATAATGATGTTGTTCCAGAGCCTGCACTTGGCCCTGAGAACACTTTTTCTTTATACCCACAGGAATGAAAAGACCCGGCTGGACTGGACGCTACTGGGACTCATTACAGGACTCCTTATTATTGCCAGCATTGTTGCCATTGTTGCTATTTGTGTATCTTATCTTCTCTCTGTTCTCTCCTCCCCCGCCACATTACCTGAGGGCTCGCTGATTAACCCCTCCAAAGGGCCCTAATAGAATGGCCCTCAGCCTTGCTCTCCTGATGGTGGCAATCTACACCATCCATTGGGCGCCACCAGTCTTTGCAGGGCTTGACACCCCTCAGGGCATTCAAAAACCCCTTCAACAGCATCACCCTTGTACCTGCTGGGGGGCAGGGGGGGGCATAATAGTATCCTTCCCACAAACCCATGGCTGCGCTCAAAAGCCGCATTTTACACGAGACTGCGGAGATAAAACTGCTTATCTGACCATCCTGGTTCCGATGGATGGTTCTGTGCTCCCAAACCTAAGCTAGACTCTTACCCGCGCTGGGGATCAGTGCCCGGCAGAGGGCAATAAAACTATCCGTTACTCCGTGCACTCCTCCTGTTATACGCAGTATCAAGCCTGTAACAAGGGAAATCAGCGTTTATTGTTTGCTGTTACATCAGGAGATTATGAGGGAACTTTGTTCGGAGGAGAGTTGTCCTCTTCACGCTTCAGCTCCCCCTCCTGCCCCACTAAGGGACAAGTAGCCTGCTGGTACCCCATAGCCCCTGTGGGAGTGTCTGACGGTGGAGGCCCTCAGGATACCCTTACACAATCAAAAACACAGAAGGTACTCGAAACCGTATTTGAAAGCCTTTACCCTTCCCTCCAGTACCACCCCCTGGCTCAAGTTCTTTCCAGAGGAAACAAAGACTTGGATGTCAATACCATCGATACCCTTCCCAACACCCATAAACTGCTTAATCTCTCTGCCCCAAACCTTGAAGAGACTGCTGGCTCTGTCCATGCCAGGGATCCCCCTTCCTCTTGCCATTTTTCTACCGCTTAATAATACCCTTGAGTTCAGTATCTCCTTGGGCCGCCCCCCCATGCAGCCCTTCCCTGTTCTTCCTGTCCCAACGGAAAATATCACTTGCCTTTACAGACCTCCCAACAACAATCCCTCCGATATCGACGTGGGCCTTGCTCCTTTCTGTACAAATAATATGCCCCTAATTCCACTGTTTTTGTATGTAGGGATAATTTAGCTGATACCATTTTACCAACAAATTGGACCGGTAATTGCATGCATGCTATACTTTTTCCTGATATAGAGGTTATCAATGGAGATACCCTGCTCCTATCCCCTCCCTTGATTATATTGCAGGGAGACAAAAACGAGCTATTCAATTTATTCCTTTATTAGCCACATTGGGAATTTCCTCAGCTATGCTTACAGGATCCGCAGGACTAGGAATCGCGGTCCACAAATATAGAGAGTTGTCCCAACAACTTATTAATGATGTGCAGACCCTATCCACCACCATTCAGGACCTTCAAGATCAAATTGACTCCCTAGCGGAAGTGGTTCTACAAAATCGTAGAGGCTTAGACTTGCTGAACAGGGAGGTATTTGCTTGGCTTTACAGGAAAAATGCTGTTTGTATGCTAACAAATCCGGCGTTGTTCGCGATAAAATCAAGACACTTCAAGAAGATCTGGCGCGTCCTCGAGGTGCCATGATGGAATGGACTGCTTCCCTATTTGCTACCGCTTTTAGGCCCCGTTGTTGGGTTGCTTGTTGTGCTATCTATAGGTCCTTGTCTGCTCAATAGGCTGATGACCTTTATCAGACAGCAAGTAGATAATTTAGCAGCCAGACCAAGTCAGATACATTACCAAAGTCTGGCCATGGAAGGTCCCCTGGAGAACGTTACCGCTCTCTCTGGCCGGTGAGGTCTGGCCGGTGAAGTCACGGTCCCTCCAACAACTGACTCTCCCCTTCGGTCTGCTGCTGCCCCAGTCGGGAGCCCAGGAAGGGTCCTAGGCCTATCAATTAAACGAGCAGTAAGCCAATGACGGGCACCTTCCCGGAACCTCACCCACCTAAGACGGGAGTCCTTGGGGACTGGCAGGGGTGTCCAATGACGGGTGAGAGGTGCTGGAGCTCCGGGTCGATTCCTAAGACAGGCGCTGCTCGCTCATCACGCTTGGCCTAACCAGCACCATTTCTGTTTAACTGATAAGAAAGGAGGAGATGTCGGGGACGTGCGATATGTGGCCTCTTAGTGGAAAACTACTGAGGTAGAGCTAAGCAGCCGGGCCGGGGAGTACTGATAACGCCACCCTGTGCCTTAAGACTTTATGACTGTTCCCCTACCTGCACAAGCATTGCACCCCCTTCATAGTTTCACCGGCGAATGGGGGGTTCCAGTGCTTCTGGTCGGTGCTGCTTGGGGGCACCGCCATAGGTGTGTGTGTGTGTGCATGTGTGTGTGTGTGCTGGGAGGCTGCGGGGTGTGTGTGAGTGTGTGTGCATGTGTGTGTGTGCTGGGAGGCTGTGGGGTATGTGTGAGTGTGTGTGTGCTGGGAGGCTGCAGGGTGTGTGTGAGTGTGTGTTGGGAGGCTGCGGGGTGTGTTAGTGTGTGTGCATGTGTGTGTGTGCTGGGAGGCTGTGGGGTGTGTGTGAGTGTGTGCTGGGAGGCTGTGGGGTATGTGTGTGAGTGTGTGCAAGTGTGTGTGTGCTGGGAGGCTACGGGGTGTGTGTGAGTGTGAGTGTGTGCTGGGAGGCTGCAGGGTATGTGTGTGTGCTGGGAGGCTGTGGGGGTATATGTGAGTGTGTGTGCAAGTGTGTGTGCTGGGAGGCTGCAGGGTGTGTGTGAGTGTGTGTGTGTGTGTGTGTGTGTGCGCGTGTCAGAGTGTGGCCCGGAGATGGCGGGAGGGACCCGGGAGTGACTGCCCGAGGTGGGCAGGGAGGGTTCGGTGAGCAGATGTGGAGGGGCGGGCGGGTGGGGGAAGGGCATGGGGAGAGGGAGCAGAGCCCTGACCCCGGGTGACCTTCCCCCACCTTCCGTGACCCCGCAGCCAGGTCAACTTCCACTTGGCGCTGTGGCCGCCGCACCGCAGTGAGGGCTACAGAAACTGAAAGCCGCTCTGGTTAGTGGGCTTGTTTGCCAGGGCTGTGCCACTTCTCGAAGTCACTCTGTGGGCATTGAGGGCTTTTTCTCATTTTTGGAAAGCGAAAAGGAAAGTGAATTGGCTTGTGCAGAAGTGGAACCGTGGGCTGGCGGGGGGCTCTCAGCAGGCGGCTGTGGCTACTGCCCCACTGGTCCAGGGTCAGGCTGGTCCATGGTCCAGGCCCCACCCCTGCCCCTGACTGACACCTGTGGTGGCCTGAGCGTCAGGAAGCCCCAGAGGCCAGGGTGGCCATCGGGACAGCCTGCAGGGTCACTCAGCTCCATCCCCACCCTGGAGCCCTCCTCGGGACCCCTTACAACTATGGCTGCTGACAGCGGGAGAGCGAGATTGGGGGAAGAGAGCGAGGTGGGGGGAAGAGAGAGAGATGGAAAGAGAAGGGAGAGAGACGGGGAGACGGAGAGACGGGGAGAGGGAGAGAGACGGGGAGACAGACGTGGAGACAGAGATGGGGAGAGATGGGGGGATGGGGAGAGAGATGGGGAGAGACAGGGGGACAGGGAGAGAGATGGAGAGAGAGAGAGATGGGGAGACAGGGAGACAGGCAGAGGGAGAGAGATGGGCAGACGGGAGAGACAGGGAGACAGAGAGACGGGGAGAGAGGGAGAGGGAGATGGGGAGAGACGGAGATGGGATGGGGAGAGATATGGGGAGACGGGGAGAGAGACGGGGGGACGGGGAGAGAGAGACGGGGGGACAGGGAGAGGCTGAGGCCCTGTCAGGGCTCAGGAGGCGTCGTCTTTGCGATCTCAGCTGACGCCAATGCCCCGCAGCCCTGGTGCAGTATGGGAAGTGGCCCCCAGGGTCCATCTTAGAGCTCTTGTCTGGCCGGCTCAGTGGTGGGCTCCATGGGCCCCTCCCCAGGTCCCCTCAGGGTGCAGGCTGGGCCCTCAGTCACCAGTTCTCCTTGCTAGGGGGGGTCTGTGCCAAGGAAACCGCCTCCCCCAGCTCCCAGGGCCCCCTCCCCTGTCCCAGCCCCGGGACCCCCAGGGTGACCCATGTGGGTGCCAAGCCCCGTTCCTCACCCCGACACCGGGCGCTGCTGAGGTGCGGGTGGCCCCGCTCTGGCCTGCAGCACCTGCTGAGCCCTACAGTGCTGGTGTCAGGGAAGGGGACAGGAGTCCCTGGGGCTCAGAATCCCAGCAGAGCATCATGGCAGGCCCCATCCGAGGGGCCTGCTGGGCCACGCGGGGTGGCAGGGTGGGAGCTCCAGCAGCGGTGAGCCGAGCTGAGGGCACCGTGCGCCTCGCGCAGCTGCCCCGGGCTCGTCTGGAGGCCTTTCAGGAGGGTGAGCGTGTGCAGGGTGCCCGGGCGGGGAGGGTGAGCTCGCACACAGGGCGCCCGGCCAGGAGGAGGCTCGGGTGGGGGGCGCAGGGAGAGACAGGAGGCAGCGCGGCAGGACAGGGGGAGTGACAGACGCGGATTTCTACCAGGTCCCTGGAGAAGGGGGAGCCGTGAGGGCTGATGGGAATTCCGGGGCAGCGGGAAGCTCAGCCAGGAGGGGAGAGGGGCACGGTGGGGGAGCCGGGAGCTGCCCAGGGTGCCCGAGCTGGGCCCTGGCACGAGGAATCTAGATCAGGGTCAGAACGGACGCCGAGGCCTGGCAGCGTGACAGGGTGGCTGTACGTTTAAGGTTTTCCTGTGGGACACAGCCTGCCTGGGGGGTTATCTTGGTTGTTTCAGAGCACTGAGAGAAACAAGTCAGAGGTACCGGTCTGCTCCTCCGGCTGTAACCGGCACATTTCTGGCTTCTGTTCGTCTGCCTGCTTGATAACAGTCAAGGCCACCAAAATGTGGTTTCTGCCTTTAACCCCCCCCCCCCCCCCAGCAACTCGGGGCTGTCTTCTCTGGACCTGCTCTGTGACAGGGCCGTCGCCAGCTGGCTAATAGACTCCTGATCTGACCTCAAAGTCTCGCTGTGTTTTTAGTCTGTGTGCCCCACAACAGCAGCCCCGAGAGCTCTGGGTGCCGGCCGATGCCTCCAGTGAGTGGGGTGCGCGGTGGCTGAAGTCGGGGGCTCCGGTCAGACACGGGGCACGGCCGGTCACTCCCAGCATGGCAGGCAATGCCGACACCGGCGCATTTTCCCAGGTCACCCTGACCCCAGGGAGACACATGGCAGGCCCCGTGGACGCTGCACACGTCCAGGGACGCCCAGCAGAGTCCATGGCTTCCAAAGCAAGCAGGAAGTGACCCCGAATTTGTCTGGGGAGACATTGCCAGTTGCAGGAGCCACCCTGAGAACTGGCCTGGGCACCCCAGCAAGACGGGGGTAGGGGTGGGCTGGGCCCCACAGGGGCTGCGGGTCATCCGCTTTGAGTGGCAGGAGAAGTGGGCGGGATAAGTGGGCGGGACAGAGAGGTGCAGGCTCGTGGGTGGGGCCGGTGGCTCCGCCCCCCGGGAGGGACTTGAGAAGGAATGGAGAAGGGGCAGAGGCAGCCTCAGATGTGAACACCCAGCAGGGGCTCAGCCACGCACAGTCACGGGGCCACCAGGCAAGAAAGCAGTGTGGGGCCAGCACCGCGGCTCAATAGGCTAATCCTCCGTCTAGCGGTGCCGGCACACCAGGTTCTAGTCCCAGTTGGGCCGCCGGATTCTGTCCTGGTTGCCCCTCTTCCAGGCCAGCTCTCTGCTGTGTCCCGGGAGTGCAGTGGAGAACGGCCCAAGTGCTTGGGCCCTGCACCCCATGGGAGACCAGGAGAAGCACCTGGCTCCTGCCTTCGGATCAGTGTGGTGCGCCGGCCGTGGCAGCCATTGGAGGGTGAACCAACGGCAAAAGGAAGACCTTTCTCTCTGTCTCTCTCACTGTCCACTCTGCCTGTCAAAAAATAAAAATAAATAAAAAGAAAAAGAAAGAAAGAAGGAAAGCAAGCAAGCAAGCAAGCAGTGTGGCCATTGGCATCCGTCACCACCATCCTTGGCTGTTCTGGCCACTGACGGCTGGGTGGGCACAGAGGGTAGGCACGGTGGCCAAGATGGAGGCCGGGCCTGAGCCACAGCCTGGGCTCCCTGCGTGCCAGGCTGACTTGGCTGCCACCCTTGCCCAGAGGCCAGCTGGCCAGTGGCGACTCCAGCCTGAGCCCCACGTGCAGCACCCACCCCAAGGACAGGTGGCTAGATTCTCGCCAGGGCTCACCCTTCCTGACCAAGGGTTCCCGGCCCCATAGCCCCAGGGCTCACAGGATGTCTGGCCCAACAGGTTGCTAGGGGGACCCATGCCCAGAGCCTGCAGGCCCCCTGACCTGCTGCTGCCCCACCCCCACCCAGTCCACAGCATCCTGGCTTGCTGTGCCGGCTGCCCCCATCTCAAATGCAAGGACTGGTGTCCCCGGGGACCCCCACCCTTACCTGCTCCGTCACTGGGCTTGGCCCCGCTCGTGTAGGCCACCCTGCTGGCGGCTGCCCGCCGTTCTCCCGCGGCTCCTCTGTGGATGAGCTCACAGCCCGAGACGCTGGACGCTGGGTGTGCCCGTGTCCTGGGTTCCTGCAGACCGCAGGGCAGCCGACGCCGTCTCCTCGTTCTCCCTGTGCACCTGCCCTGGCTGTGGCACTCACCACTCGCGGTTGTGGGTGAGCCGGGCAGAGCTGGGTTCCTGTCTACCTTTGGCTGTGTCCTCCCATGGGGAGAGAAAGGCCAGCAGGCTGCACCCATGTGACCTCAGCGCCTCCCAGACAGCCCCGCCCTCAACCACTGGGCAGTGGGGTTTGGACACCTCGCAGACGATGCAGCTCATCAACAGCAGAGACTTGGCCTGGACACGGCGAGGGTGGGGACTCCCCGTGATGGACAGCCCTGGCCGCCGACGCCCCTCGATCCCCCCCAGCGTGGCCTGGGGGGAGGGGGAGCAGAGTCTGTTCAGAGGTCACTTCCAGCTGTGCGCCCGGCATCGTAGCCATGGGGATGGGGGTGTGCCACCTGTCCGTGGAGGTGGGGGCGGGGCCGGGGGTGCAGCCCGGTGGCCGCACCACTCGCTGCCCTTCCACGGGTGTGGGCTTTCGATTCTAGAGCAGTGCTTTTGTACGCGATTTTTTTGTGTGTATTTTTAAAAAGCTGCACTTATTTGAAAGGTGGGGTGCAGGGAGAGAAAGAGAGAGAGAGAGAGAGAGAGAGAGAAAGAGAAAGGGGGGGGACAGAATCTTCCAGCCACTGGTTCACTCCAGAAATGCCTACAAGTCAGGTGTGGGCCAGAATGAAGCCCAGAGCCCAGCACTCCGTGGGTTTCCCACACGCGTGGCGGGAGCGCGAGCACTCGGGCCGTCACCGCTGCCTCCGGCGCATCAGCAGGGAGGCGAGCGGGAGCCGAGCAGCTGGGACTGCACGCAGCTCTCCAGCCGGAGGCCGGTGTCACCAGCCACTGCTTAACCTGCGCCGCCCGAGGAGCTGTTCTGCACGGCAGGCAGGCAGGCGGCTGGCGGAGAGCCAAGGTGGTCCCCAGCCTGGAACCCACTTCCCTCGACCAGGGCTCAGCAAATACAGTCCACCAGCTCCGTCTGCCCCGCTGCCTGCTTCTCAAGAATGTTTTATTGGCACAGCCACACCGGTCCAGTATGAACTGCCCGCGGCTGCTTCCCGCTGCAGAGCAGGGGCCGGCGGCCAGCAAGGCTTGTGGAGTGAGCGTGTGGCCCCTGCCTGTCCTCTGCCTTCTCCGGCCCCAGGGCTTCCTGGCTCTGTCATTGTGAGCAGAGGCCCCCATGGAGCCCGGAGCCCTCAGACAGGTCATGGTTTTCTTCCTACTGCCAGAGTCGGGGGGAGGGCTTGTGTCTTGGGCGATGGCTGGGCCGTGGACGGTTCCTGCCCTGGAGGCCGGGACCCGCGCTCCGCGGGGATCGGCCGGTGCCGCTCACGAGGCCTCCGTGTGGACAGGAAGGGTGTTTTGCAATAACCGCTGCGGTGGTGGCTGCAGGCGGAACACGGCCTGTGGATGTCAGCTCGCCCACCACTTCCCTTGAAGTTCCCCCTCAGAGGCTTCCGGGGACCTGGGAACCGAAGCCCAGCCTGCCCGCCCAGGGCTCTGCGGCGCCTGCCGTCTTAGGAAGTATTAACTGCCCTGCACGAGAGGTTTTAGTTCAAGAGATGGTCCCGGGGAGGGGGGGACGGTGCTGGGCATGGCTGGCTGGGGCCCAGGGCACCTGGCATCACACAGCCGAGTTGCCAGGCTCTGAGGAGGCAGCGGTGGCCAGGGCGGGGGTCTGTGCCACCGACCCTGGGCAGAGCTGCCCAAGCAGCGTGCTTCCCTGACGCAGCTGGGTGCGGGCGGGGGCCGGGCTCTGCCAACCACGCTTACCACAGCTCATCGCGGGCCAGGGAGGCGAGTGTGTGTGTGTGTGTGTGTGTGGTCGTGCCCATCAGCCCTGGTGTGGCAGATGCCCAGCGCCCCCAAAGAAGGTCCCGGGCTTGGGTTCCGCTGCGAGGTGGGCTGAGAGGTCTCAGCAGGGGGTCCCGGGGTCTGGGGGGTGGCGTCCACCTGGGACTGGCGCCCCGCCTCCCGCTCCAGAACGTCCGGGTCATTTCGAGGCCGGTTCCCAGGGTTTCGGGGGCGGCCGCACCAGCAGGCGGGGCGCCTCGGGGGCGGGGTGTGAGAGCCCCGCCTCGCCTGCCTGTTCCGTGCTCCAGCCTCGGGGGCGCGCAGGCATCACTCTGGGCCCCAGTGCCGCAGAACGCGCCGCGGGCGTCTCGGGCGGTGCGGGGCACAGGGCGCAGGGTGTTCGCTCCGCCCCCGATGCGGGCGGCCCAGCTAGCGCTGCGGCGCGAGTGAGGCGGGGCGCGGGGCAGGTTCGGAGCAGGTGCGCGACCCGGGCGCGCTGCAGGCACGCGCTCAGGAGCGGGGGTGGGGGTGCAGCGGAGGACAGTGCGGGGCGGGCGGGGCGCTGGCCCGGTGAGTGGCGCGTTGCTGCAGCCCGGGCTTGCGGAGACCGCGCTGGGCAGGCGGGAGGCTGTGCTTGGGTCCGGGGGCGCGGTGCAGAGTGCGTGCAGGGGTGCGGGTGCGAGGTGGTCCAGAGGCCCAGGCGGTGACGGGATCCCTCGCGGTGTCTGTGGGGGGCTGGGGAGGTTGTGCCCCACAGGGGCGACCTTGTCCCAGTCGGGCGAAGCGGGGGCTGAAGGACTTCAGCTCCTCAGACCAGAGGGCAGGGGTCCCAGCCTGTGGCTGACAGAAGTGGCTTTCAGAGGCCTGGGAGGGGCACCACCGGGCTTACAGCGGGGCAGCTGAGTGCGGGTACCCAGCGCTGGGGGAGACCCCGGGACTGGGTGCCCAGCGTGGGCGTGGGGCCGAGTCCTGCTGCTCCTGGCCTCTCTTCCTGACCCGGGGCCACGGCAGGTGCAACACCACCCCTCCGCCCTCTCTGGGGCTCCTCCAGGGCCTCTCTCCTCCAGGAGGTATTGGGGCAGAGTTCAGCTTTGGAAATCCGCCTGCCCCAGCTTGCTCGTCCTGTGTCCGCCAGGTGCCCGGGTCAGGGAGCAGTCACGGAGGTCCTTCTGGTACCGACACGGATCCAGGCACCCGATCCTGGCTGTTCCTTCTAACTACAAAAGGTTTTAGGCTCCAGCTTGTGTGGATTTCGACCGTAAGCCCAGGTGGCCAGCAGGCATCCAGGTGCTGTGTGGAACAGAGAGCAGCCACGGGGGTTGGACGGAGGAGCCGGGGAGGAGGGTGTGGGACCCACTGAGGCACCGGCTCCTGCTGGACCCTGGCTTTCTGGCCTGGCAGGGCAGGGGCTGGGGGGCCTCCCCGTGATCAGGTGCCACTGGGGTCCCGGGAGTCTGCCTGAGGCCCGGGGGGTGCTGAGACGGCCCCCGTCAAGGCCCCCGTGGCGCCATCGTCCGTCCTGCCCGGGCCCGACCCCTTCCAGACCTCGGCCCCTGGTGGGGTCTTGCCCACAGCCCTGCACGGGCAGGTTGGAGGCCAGGTTGGCTGTGGAGGGAGGGACAGTACCCTGCCTTGCTCCCACCTCCCAGCAGGCTGGGAGGCTGCGGGGTGTGTGTGAGTGTGTGTGCTGGGAGGCTGCGGGGTGTGTGTGAGTGTGTGCTGGGAGGCTGCAGGGTGTGTGTGTGAGTGTGTGTGCTGGGAGGCTGTGGGGGGTATATGTGAGTGTGTGTGCAAGTGTGCGTGTGCTGGGAGGCTGCAGGGTGTGTGAGTGTGTGAGTGAGTGTGTGTGCGCGCGCGTGTCAGAGTGTGGCCCGGAGATGGCGGGAGGGACCCGGGAGTGACTGCCCGAGGTGGGCAGGGAGGGTTCGGTGAGCAGATGTGGAGGGGCGGGCGGGTGGGGGAAGGGCGTGGGGAGAGGGAGCAGAGCCCTGACCCCGGGTGACCTTCCCCCACCTTCTGTGACCCCGCAGCCAGGTCAACTTCCACTTGGCGCTGTGGCCGCCGCACCGCAGTGAGGGCTACAGAAACTGAAAGCCGCTCTGGTTAAGTGGGCTTGTTTGCCAGGGCTGTGCCACTTCTCGAAGGCACTCTGTGGGCACTGGGGTCCTTTTCTTAATTTTGGAAAGCGAAAGCGAATTGGCTTGTGCGGAAGTGGAATCGTGGGCTGGCGGGGGGCTCTCAGCAGGCGGCTGCGGCTGCTGCCCCGCTGGTCCGGGGAGGTGAGGGCCCTGCTCAGCTGTGCTCTTCCCGACTGCCCGGGGCGGGGCCGTGCCCTCTGGAGATGCTGGGCCCTAGAAGCCAGATGCAGAGGCAGGCTCTGGGCCCGCCGACCTCATCTCCCTCTCTCGCTTTCTGTCCAGAGCCCGGTCCCAGCAGCAGGAGGCGAGCGCGGGTCAGCATGGAGCCCCTGGTCTCCCAGAAGGCCAGCTCGGAGCTGCAGGAGGGCTCTGGGGGGCCGCCCAGGAGTGTCCCGGACGGGGTGGTCCTCCGTATACAGCGGAGCGACAGCCTGCGTGGCAACCGGAGGCTGCAGGGCTCCATCGACCACACTGAAAAGGTGGGCTCGCGCCGGCCCTCGTGGGCACAGCCCGCACCGCGGAGTGGGCACGTGTCCTGCCCGGGTGGGGGAGTCTGCTGAGGGACAGCGGGGAGAGGAAGGCTGGGGGGCTGCAGCGGCGAGATTGGCACAGCTGTTTCCCGTCCTGGGCTGACTGGGGAATCGGCTGCCCCCCTGCCCCTTGCACCCCGATTTCATCACCTCCATCCCACTGAGGGCTCGGCGCATCGCCACGAGGCCCAGGTGCCCTCGCACCAGGAGCCCCGGGGAGCTGTGCAGGTCGCACCGGCGATGTCTGGCGCCCTGGTCAGGGCGTGGGCAACAGCAAGGGCAGGGCATTGGCCCAGGTTCCCAGGCGGGGAGGCGGGCGGAGCCCCGGGGAGGAGTGGGGGGCTCGTTCCCCCTCGCCTGGGAGCCCACCGTGTGTTAGAGGGTGCGGCCTGATGCGTGTCGGGGGCGTAGCCATGGCGCAGCGTGGCCACCGGTGGACACCGACTCCATGGCCCGGGAACCTCACGCCGCTCTCTGCCCTCAGCGAGAGAGTCTCAGGTCGTGGATTCCAGAAAACATCAAGAAGAAGGCGTGCGTGTATTTCGTGGAGAGCTGCAAGCTTTCGGATGCTGGGTGAGTGGCGCCTGTGTCCCAGGCTCCCTGCTCGCCCTTCTGCCCCGGGCGGCCAGTGACGCCCGGAGCACGCAGAGCCTCTGCGGAGTGGACAGGACATCCCGGTGCCCACTAAGGCTGAGCACCCCCAGAGCGTGTCCACTTGACCCCCACGTGGGGAGTGGGCCAGCCTGCCCACTCTGCTTGCAGGTGAAGAGACTCAGGTGTGCGGTGCGGGTGGCTTGTGGGGTGGCACGGGGCCGCCGTCCTCGCTCTTGGGTGCAGCTGGGGGTCTCAGCCCCACTGAGGGCACGTGGAGGCCCTGGCTCAGGCCCAGGTCCCTCCTCCCCAGGGAGCTGTCCTGGGGGCGGCTCTGGCACTGCCCAGGGACCCCCGGCCACCCCGTTCACACCGGTGCCTTGGGCCACGTTCTCGCTTCACGTCTTCATCCACTGCTGGGCTCCTGCTCCCCCTTTGGGGCCTTTGCAGGTGCCACCGCTGCCGTGCAGCCCTCCTGGGCCATAGGCTCCTCGTGGCTTTGCCTTGTCTCCCCTTTCAGGCTGGGATGCAGGCTGAGTTGTTTCCTGTTTCCTGGGTGCTGTGGGGAGGAGGAGCCTCCCTGGGGAGCAGGAGAGGGTCCCTGTGGAACTGTGGGCACCCCGATGGGCGCATCCTTTCTCTGGGGCAGCGCGGGGAGCACACGCCGGTGGGGTCGCAGGCGGCCACCTCGCCCGGCTGACGGCCGCGGTGTCCTGGGACACAGCCAGAGCGTTCTAGTCGCTGCTCCCAACAACCGGCAGAGCACCTGCCGCCAGGTGCTGGCAGTTGTCTGGATGCTCCGGCTCCCGCAGAGAGGGCGGAGCCGAGACCGCGGGGTGCAGGCGGGAGCAGGGCTGGATTGGCAGTGGGGCCATGAGAGACTCGCGTGTGGACTGCGGGGTCCCCGGGACCCTGGAGCAGGTACTGAGAGACAGCGGACAGAGGAGGAGGACGGGGTGCCCCGTGGGAAGAGTGGGGTCTGTAGCATGGGCTGGCGCCGGCACGTGCTGAGCAGGCTGGGGTGGGACCCCTGCAGCTGCTGCCCCCCCCCCCCCGTGCACTCAGAAGCGAGGGGGGCGGGGAAGGGGCGTGGCTTTGCTGTGGTTTGCTTCTGCTGGCCACACGGAGGCGGATGGGACTGTGTGGCTCAGCTCCTCGCCACCGAGCATTGTGGCCGAGGGACCCATGGCTGCTCGGCCAGGGGTAGGGGCCAGGCGGGGTCTGCGTGCTCCCCTGCTGTGCTCGCCCACGGTGGAGGGGGACGCAGTGCACCGCTGGCACAGACATCTCTGTGCGTCAGCCCTGTGTCCCTGACTGTCCAGCGTGAGCCCCAGTGTTTGCAAGCTGGGGTCAGTCATTGTCGTATCTATCAGTCATGTCTGTTCTAGCTGTCTTGTCATATCATGCTGTGTCACGTCTGCCACATGTGTCATGTCTTGACATGTCATGTCAATCAGTGTTGTACGTTATATCTGTATGTCAGGTCATGTCGTGTCTCATGTCACGTGTCTCGTGTCATGTCTGTTATATCTGTCACATCTGTCATGTCCTAGCTATCATGCTGTCTCACAACTGCCACATGTGTCATGTCTGGCATATCATGTCTATCATGTGCTGTATCTGTCATGTCTGTATGTCAGGTCATGTGTCTCATGTCACGTGTCTCATGTCATGTCTGTTATATCTGTCACATCTGTCACCTCTGTCTCTGGGCCCTTGGGCACCCAGCATGTGTTCTGGTTGATTCCTTTCTGGGTCAGTTTCCGGATTGTCGAGGGTGGGGCCCAGGGACTCTGGGAAGGAGGCCACTTGGTACAGACCAAGCCTGGAAGTGAGAGCAAGGGGGCAGCGCTGGGCCGGGCTTTCTTTCCTGCCTTGGAGCCAGGTCCTGTCCCCTCAGAAGGGGGTCACGCGGGGGTCTCTGAGGTCCCCGCGGGGTTTCAAGTACCGGGATCTGCCTCAGGAGCAGCCGAGGGTCAGAGCCCTGGCCCTCCTCCTCCTCCCCCTACTTCACCCCTCCCCCTCCCCCTCCCCCTCCCCCTCCTCCCCTCCTCCTTCTCCTCCCCCTTGTCATTCTCCCCCTTCCTTTCCCACTCCTCCCCTCCTCTCCTCCTCCTCCCTTTCCCCTCCTCCCTCTCCCCTCCTCCCCCTCTTCCTGACCCTATTCTCTTTCCTCCCCCTCCCCCTCCTCCTCATCTCCCTCTCTGTCCCCTCCTCCTGCCCCTTCTCATCCTCCCCCTTCCTTTCCCCCTCCTCCCCTCCTCCCCTTCTCATTCTCCCCCTTCCTCTCTCCCTCCTCCCCTCCCCCTCCTCCCCTCCTCCCCCTCCTCCTTCTCCCCCTCTGCCCCCTCCTCCCCCTCCTCCCCCTCCTTCACCCTCCTCCTCCCCCTTCTTCCCCCCTCCTCCCCCTCCTCCTGCTCCTCCTCCCTGTGCGAGTGTCACACAGGTGGAAGCGGGCACTGCGTGACCTTTGCCCTCTGTGCGGAGCACCTGAGAGCCCCCAGGGTGTGCTTGTCGGTGGTTTGCTCTTTTTTATTGCTGAGCAATCGCCTCCTTCAGCCTGGCTAGTAATTATATCTGGAGTGGTAATGGCACCCTATTTTTTAAAAATACAAACTGCCTGTCTCTTTTCTTTTAAATATTTATTTATTAGGAAGGCAGAGTTGGAGAGAGAGAGAGATCTCCCATCTGCTGCTGGTTTACTTCCCAAATGACCACCAGGAGCCAGGAGCTTCTTCCAGATCTCCCACGCGGGTGCAGGAGCCCAAGCACTTGGGCATCTTCTCCTGCTCTCCCAGGCCACAGCAGAGAGCTGGATTGGAAGTGGAGCAGCCGGGACTCGAACTGACGCCCACATGGGAGCCGGCACTGCAGGCGGCAGCTTTACCTGCTACACCACAGCACTGGCTGCTGTCTTTGGCTTTTCTGGGCTACTTTTCTGAGCACATCTCCTCCTGGACAGTTTAAAGTTGTCACTATCAGAGCTGCATAAGCAGCGACTGGTGCCATGTGGGAGGTGCAGAAACACCGCCTCTGCAGTGCCGGCATCACATGCGGGCGCCAGTCCGAGTCCCGGCTGCTCCTCTTCCCATCCAGCTCTCTGCTGTGGCCTGGGAGAGCAGTGGAGGATGACCCAAGTCCTTGGGCCCCTGCACCTGCGTGGGAAACCCGGAAGAAGCTCCTGGCTCCTGGCTTTGGATCGGCTCAGCTCTGGCTGTTGCAGCCATCTGGGGAGTGAACCAGCAGATGGACCTCTCTCTCCCCGCCCCCAACCCTGCCTTTCAAATAAATAGAAAACAAACCTTTACAAAAGAAGCACCTCAAGCATTTAAAGCGCTTCCTCCCGTGAACCAAGACCCACGAGAGACAGGGTTGAACCCAGGGAATTCAGGCCACGGAGCGGGTGTCCCGTGGCCACCGTGACTTCTTCCCTCAGGATCCCAGGCCTCGTGCTGCTTGTGTCTGCTTGCCAAGCTGCCCCTGGTCCTCGCTGTGGGAGCCGACCCGGGGAGCGCCCCCCTCCTCGCCGCTGAGTGGGGTTCTGGCTGGATGGTCACCGTCTTCCGGGTCCCCAGAGCCTCTCTGAGGCCGAGTGTTGGAGGCTGACTGGGCTGTGCCATGACAGCCTCTGTGGCTTCTTCCGGCTGCGTCTTTAGGCTGTGGTCGGGGGGGGGGGGAGATGGGGAGGGCCTGACCCTCCCCCCACCTCCCCCGGGGCTGCGGTGACAGGAGAAGAGCCCCCATGACTGTCCCCAGGCCCCATCCCGCCCTCTCCCCTTCCCCCCACCGTGACCATCGATGACAGGAGTGGAGCCCCCATGACTGTCCCCAGGCCCCGTCCCGCCCTCTCCCCTTCCCACCTCCGTGACCATCGATGACAGGAGTGGAGCCCCCGTGACCGTCCCCATGCCCCGTCCCGCCCTCTCCCCTTCCCCCCTGCCGTGACCATCGATGACAGGAGTGGAGCCCCCGTGACCGTCCCCAGGCCCCGTCCCGCCCCCCGGTGACCATCAATGACAGGGTGGAGCCCCTGTGACCGTCCCCAGGCCCTGTCCCGCCCTCTCCCCTTGGTTGATTTGCCATCTGTGGTCCGTGGCGGTGACTTCTGTGGTTTCACCTCCTGGCCCGAGGATCCGTCCGCCTCCTCTGGCCCCTGCAGCCTGCTGCTGAGCCCATCTGGGGAGCTTCTTTAGGATTTAGGTTTCTGTATTTCTCACTGCTGAATTCCCCACGTGGCATGTGGTTCCTGTTCTCTGTCTTTGCTGAATCAGCGTTGTTCACGTTTCCACACAGACATGACTGCTTAGTCACGATGGCCACTTAGATCCTTGTCTGAGGATTCCCACAGCCACGTCCCTCCATGTGGTGGTCAGGATTCCCCAGACCACGCCCCCTCCACGTCCCTCCACAGCCACGCCCCCTCCACGCTGTGGTCAGAATTCCCACGGCCACGTCCCTCCATGTGGTGGTCAGGATTCCCCCGGCCACGCCCCCTCCACATCCCTCCCCAGCACGCCCCCTCCACGCGGTGGTCAGAATTCCCACGGCCACGTCCCTCCATGTGGTGGTCAGGATTCCCCCGGCCACGCCCCCTCCACATGGTGGCTGTTGATTCTTTCCTCGTTCCCGGGTTCTCTGGGTCCCCTGGTGGAGCCCCGGCCGTGGGTTTTGTGGGCTGAGCCTCCGGGTCCCGGGTGGAGCTGCCCCTGGATCTTGCCGCTGGGCGCAGAATCTAACTTGTCCTCAGCCTGAACTTATACTTGGTGTTGGGGGGGAGCAGGAGAAAGAGGCCCCACCCTGCGAGCGTCCCTTGCCCCGCCCTCACCTGTCCCTGCAGGGACCTGAGCGGCCACTCCTTCCGTGGTGACCCGTGTGCCCCGTGTCTTGCAGGAAGGTGGCGTGTGAGTGTGGCTACACGCGTGAGCAGCACCTGGAGGCGGTCCCCCAGTCCCCCACCTTACAGGGCAAGAAATGGGATCCAGAAACGCACGTCAAGGAGCTGCCCACGGACGCCTTCGGCGACATCGTCTTCAAGGGCCTGCGCCAGAAGCAGGGGAGGGTGAGCTCCATCTCCCGCGCTGCCTGGCGGCTGGCGCTGCGGTGACACGGGGACCTCTGAGCTTCCCGGGGCGACGGGGAGATGGGCGGGCACACGGGCCCCGAGCACCCCAGGTGCCGAAGGAGGCCCAGACTGTGCTGTCCCAGAGTGTGGCCAGTGCAGGCCCACGGGACGCTGGCAAATTCCGGCGGATTCTGGTGAATTCTGGCTGGGTAGCCCAGGGCATCGTGGGAAGGAGGGGCCCGGGGTGGGGCTCACTCGGAGGTCTCTGAGCCTCAGAGCCTGCCCGGAGAAGAGGAGATGCGGAGACTGCCAGAGGGAGCCCAGGCCCAGGTTGCGGTCCCCCCGCCCCTGTGGTCCCCGCAGCAGCGCCCCCTGTAGCCTGGCACAGCTTCCGGAGGCTTCCGCCAGGGCTCCCGACGCCACTGCCCCGTGCTGAGGGTGGGGCTGGCATCTCCTTTAGCACTGGGGTTGCTGACACCCCAGCTCCCCAAGTGTCCCCAAGGCCCTTGGCCAAGGGTGATGAGGAGGACAGTCCTGGGGAGGGGGCCTCGTGGCCTGGGGTCCCTGGTGGGGTGGGGCCCCAGGGCCCCCTGCTCTCACCTGGCTTCAGGTAAGGAGCCCTGCCCGCTGCTCAAGGCCATGGTGGGTGTCCAGGTCCTGAGCCCTGAGCCCTCCTGGCTCCAGCTCCTCTGTGCAGGTCCAACGGGGACAGCTGGTGACCAGGACAGCGCTCAGTCCCTCGGCGAGAGGGCGTCTGGGGACAAAGTCCTGCGGGCACCTGCCAGCCCCGGGGGCCTGCTGCTCTGACCAGGGACTGGCCGCTGCCCCTGTGGTGCAGATTAGGTCTTTAAGAAGAATGTTTACCTATTTTCCTCCACCTGAAGGGAGGAGTGGGGGCATGGAGAGAGAGAGGGGGAGGGAGAGAGAGAGAGACAGAGACTCAGAGGGGTCTTCTGTGTGTCTGTTCACTTGCCATATGCCTGCAGCAGCCAGGGCTGGGCCAGGCTGAAGCCAGGAGCCAGGAGCTGCATCGAATCCCCCTTGTTGGTGGCAGGGGCCCAGACTTGAGCCCTCGCCCGGTTCTCTGCCAGGGGCTTTGGGCAGAAGCGGAGCGGCTGGGCTGGAACCCAGGCAGCGGCCGAGCTGGGACCCGCGCGCTCTGAGGTCACCTTGGCCATTTCCTGGGCTCTGTGACCACTCTCGGGTCTGGGTGGGTGAGCCAGGCCAGGTGACCGACATGGCCGAGCAGAGAGAGGACGAGGCCCCGGGGGCTCCTGGGGAACAGAGGCTACCTCCCCGCCCCCAGCAAGAACCGCCCCCCCCGGGAGGGGGGATGCGTGGGATGGGCGGCGGGCAGCCCTAGGAGGCCAAGGTCAGGGCGGAGGGCGCCCGTGACGGCTGAGCTGATCCTGAGACGTGGAGACAGAGCGGGTGCTGTTCTCTCCCGGGTCCCTGCCCCGCTCACTCCTTGCTGGGTCTGAGGCTCAGGTGCCTGGTGTCCTCCACCCAGCGGGCATTGTCCGAGGCTGTGTCACATTGCTTGCGGCTGCAGGGCCCTGGGCTTGGCACTGGCGTCTGGTCCCCCTCAGAGGCCCCACCCCCACAAGTGACAGCTGCCATGCTCCGGGGCTGAGCTGCCGGGCTCAGGGCCGGGGTGGCGGGGCGGGTGGACAGCGCCGCCTGCTGAACCCGGCTGCCCACTGCTGTGCCCTGACCCCTGCAGTACGTGCGCGTCGCCCAGGATACGCCGCCCAGCGTCCTGTACCACCTCATGACCCAGCACTGGGACCTGGAGGTCCCCAGCCTCCTCATCTCGGTGACCGGGGGCGCCAAGAACTTCAACATGAAGCCGCGGCTGAAGAGCATCTTCCGCAGGGGCCTGGTCAAGGTGGCGCAGACCACAGGTA
Source organism: Oryctolagus cuniculus (assembly GCF_964237555.1). Lineage (NCBI taxonomy): Eukaryota > Metazoa > Chordata > Mammalia > Lagomorpha > Leporidae > Oryctolagus > Oryctolagus cuniculus. The sequence goes on along the minus strand of NC_091435.1, from coordinate 2,032,299 downwards.
CCCGTGATGCCCATGGCCCAGGCCGCGTGGCTGTGGGGCCGGGGCCAGCGGGAGGGGGAGAGGCCGTCCCTGTCTCCGGGCCGCTGGGGTGGCGGCAGAGGTGAGAGCCAGGCCAGGCCAGGCCGGTGCGCGTGGGCGGAGTGACAGCCAGGAGGTCCCCTCGGGAGGCAGTGGGTGAGGGGCTCTGAGGTCGCGACCTGTGACACGACGTTACAGGGACCCTGGTTTCTTGTGGTTCTGGGTGCTGCTGGCAGACACGGGGTCGGCTCATGGGCAGACGGCGGGGCGGGGGTCCCTGCAGCCCCCTTCGTGAGGACACGAAGCCCACCGGAGACCTAACGGCGCGGCAGGGCCCCACTCGTAGCAGCCACAGAGGGGTGTGCCTGCATGGCAGCAGCAGGAGCCATAGGAGGCCCTGGGAGCCCTTGTGGGGGCAGGGGAGCCTGGGGTCTCCCACCGGTCATCCAGCTCCTCCTGGGATTGTCCAGTGCTGTGTGGGGTCACCCAGTGCACCCTGGGGTCACTCTGCATCCTGGGTCACTCTACATCCTGGGGTCACTCTACATCCTGGGTCACTCTACATCCTGGGGTCACTCTGCATCCTGGGGTCACTCTGCATCCTGGGGTCACTCAGTGCATCCTGGGGTCACCCAGTGCACCCTGGGATCACTCTACATCCTGGGGTCACCCAGTGCACCCTGGGGTCACTCTACATCCTGGGGTCACTCTGCATCCTGGGGTCACTCTGCATCCTGGGTCACTCTGCATCCTGGGGTCACTCTGCATCCTGGGGTCACTCAGTGCATCCTGGGGTCACTCTGCATCCTGGGTCACTCTACATCCTGGGTCACTCTACATCCTGGGTCACTCTGCATCCTGGGTCACTCTACATCCTGGGGTCACTCTGCATCCTGGGGTCACTCTACATCCTGGGGTCACTCTGCATCCTGGGGTCACTCTACATCCTGGGGTCACTCTGCATCCTGGGTCACTCTACATCCTGGGGTCACTCTGCATCCTGGGGTCACTCTACATCCTGGGGTCACTCTACATCCTGGGTCACTCTACATCCTGGGGTCACCCAGTGCACCCTGGGGTCACTCTACATCCTGGGGTCACTCTACATCCTGGGTCACTCTACATCCTGGGGTCACTCTGCATCCTGGGGTCACTCTACATCCTGGGGTCACTCTGCATCCTGGGTCACTCTACATCCTGGGGTCACTCTGCATCCTGGGGTCACTCTACATCCTGGGGTCACTCTACATCCTGGGGTCACTCTGCATCCTGGGGTCACCCAGTGCACCCTGGGGTCACTCTACATCCTGGGGTCACTCTGCATCCTGGGGTCACTCTGCATCCTGGGGTCACTCAGTGCATCCTGGGGTCACTCTACATCCTGGGGTCACCCAGTGCACCCTGGGGTCACTCTACATCCTGGGGTCACTCTGCATCCTGGGGTCACTCTACATCCTGGGGTCACTCAGTGCACCCTGGGGTCGCTCAGTGCACCCTGCGGTCACTCTGCACCCTGGGGTCACTCTGCATCCTGGGGTCACTCAGTGCATCCTGGGGTCACTCTACATCCTGGGGTCACTCTGCACCCTGGGGTCACTCTACATCCTGGGTCACTCTGCATCCTGGGGTCACTCTGCATCCTGGGGTCACTCTACATCCTGGGGTCACCCAGTGCATCCTGGGGTCACCCAGTGCATCTTGGGGTCACTCAGTGCATCCTGGGGTCACCCAGTGCATCTTGGGGTCTGGCCACAACAGGGGCGTGGGGGCGGCCTCACTGCCCTGGTCCATGCCTGAGCGAGGTCTTCGCCTAGGCCAGGCCAGGCGGTGAGGCTCCGGGCCCCATCGGCTTTGCCCCAGCTTTCTCCCCTCTGCCTCTGCCCCGCCTTGTCCACGCCCACGCCTCCCACGAAGCCTGGTCCTGTGGGGCTGGGTCTTGCTGTGTGCCCGAGGTCGCTGTCCCTGCTCTCCCCGCCGCTGCCCCAGCCCTGGAGGGATTTTGTTGTTTGCGTTTTTTCTCCGGGTGACACTACCTCGGCTGCCGGGCCTGGGTTTATGGGCTCTGGTTCAGCTCGTGCTGAACGTGACCCAGGTGGTGCCATCGCCACGGCCCAGCCCCCACCTGGGCTCCTGCTCTGTGGCCCAGGAATCCCCGGTGCGGGGACCTGGAGGGGCAGCAGGGGAGCAGGGCGTGAGGGTGGGGCATCGGAAGCTGGGGTCCCTGTTCCTGCGCCCCGCCCGCCCCCAGCAGTGGGAGCACCTCGTCCCCGAGCTGTGACGTGGAGCCACTGTCCCTGAGACCCCTTCCTCGGGCTGTGGAGCCTCTTCCCCCGGAGGTTTGCAGGCTCCCGAGCGAGACGCAGGCACAGGTTCCCCGTGGCAGGTGCGTGTCACACTCAGCGGGCGTCTGCTCTCCCCAGGGGCCTGGATCATCACCGGGGGCTCCCACACCGGGGTGATGAAGCAGGTCGGGGAGGCGGTGCGGGACTTCAGTCTGAGCAGCAGCTGCAGAGAGAGGGGCGTCGTCACCATCGGGGTGGCCACGTGGGGCACCATTCACAACCGGGACAGCCTGATCCGCCGCACGGTGAGTGGGGCCCGGGTGGGCTTGGGGAGAGCCAGGCAGGACGCAGGGGCCCTGGCTGGGTTCCGGCCATGCCGCACCCTTGTGTCCAGGAGTGAGCCAGGACAGGCCCCTCGTTTGGCTGCGGGATGGGTCCGCACAGGGGTGCCAGGCTCCTGACTTTGAGGACGGGGGGAGGGGCCTGGGCCAGGGGGAGTGGCCGGGGCTGTGTGGTTTCTTGCAGCTCGGGTGCGGGTTTGCAGACGTGTGCAGCTTGCCCTGGTGCGCTGTGCGTGCGCTGGTTCCGTGAACCCGTGCTTGCCTCCCTGACGCCGTCTCTGGCCTCGCTTCCCCTGCCTCCCGGGAGAACGCGTCTCAGCGCAGCTCCTGTGTTCCCATTATGTGTGGTCTGAAAGCTGAGAGTGTTCCGAGGCATCAAGTTCTAGGTTTTTTTTTGCCTGTTGCTTCTCCCCTCTCCGTGTCTGTCTGCGTCTGCATTTTGCGAGAAGCCCCAGGCTGTGCCCTCGATGCTTTCTGGAAGTTTCTTTACTAAAAGAGCTCAGTTCCTGGCTCGCGGCTCTGCCTCCCACATGGAGCGTGGCGCCCACATCCAGCCCGGCGCCCTGCCCCGGTGCAGCCATGCCGGACCACGCTTCTCATTCCTTCCAGCCCCTTCCACGTTCATATCCGTGGGACTCACGGGTCGAGATGCGGCCTGGGATTCTGGCGTCGAGTTTTGGGCCCTGAGGGACGGTGCGGGTCCATCCTGCCCGGCTGGGGCCCCTGTCCCGATCCCCTGGAGATTCTTTCTCCAAACGAGGCCGCAGCCGCAGGTCCCCCGGGCTCCCTGGCTGCGGGTTTGCTCATTCTGTGTCTGCCTCCCCAGCCGTCCCAGGGGGACTTCACCGCAGAGTACAGCGTGGACGAGGAGGGCCAGGGCAGCCTCACCTGCCTGGACAGCAACCACTCCCACTTCATCCTGGTGGACGACGGCACCCACGGGCAGTACGGGGTGGAGATCCCGCTGAGGGCCACGCTGGAGAAGTTCATATCGGAGCAGACGAAGGGGAAAGGCGGTGAGCGGGGCGCCGGGAGCCAGGGGCAGCGGGCGGCCGACAGGCGTGGCAGCAGGAGCCGTGGGCCGCAGTCTCCCGGGCCTCCTCCCCGGCTCTCCTCACACTCAGTGCCGTGGTGGTTGCTCTCCCGCCCTTCCCACCAGGGGGTGCCTCAGTGCGCAGGGGTTGTCCCTGCGGGTGGAGGGGAGTCGGGCGGGATGGGGGCAGCGAGAGGACAGACATGGCCATGGGGGGGATGCACGCAAGCCCGTCCCAGCCCCAGGCCAGGCCTGCAGCCCCGCCCAGCTGTGGGACAGGCATGGCTGCCAGGGTGCTCCTGCACCTGCCAATCTGCAGCAGGGTCTGAGGCCCCTCCAAAGCTGCTTGTCACTGACCACGCCTCCCCACGGAGGCCTCAGCTGGGGCTACACTGGGGTTGGGGCGGGCAACCCCAGGTCCCCTCACTCGGGCTCTGTGCTTTGTCCAGGCATGGCCATCAAGATCCCCATCGTGTGCGTGGTGCTGGAGGGGGGCCCTGGCACGCTGCACGTGAGTTTGGGCTCCGGGGGAGGTGGGTGGGGGCTGCGCCCGGGATGTGGGAAAGAGCGGCCCCACGGGACAGGGCTGTTTCCCAGAAGGCTGAGGGGCTGCTCCGTGGCTCTGGCCGGGGTGGACGTGGTGGCCCAGGCAGCTGCTGATGGACAGGAGTAGGAGGCGGGCCCTAGGGGTGGGCCCTGGGGCGAGGAGAGGGCTGGAGTCTCAGTGCTCCAGGACCCCAGTGGGGACAGCAGCGGCTCCCAGAAGCCCACCCTGGCCCAGTCCAGGCCTGAGGCCCCGCCCAGATGTGGGAGCAGTAGCTGTGGCTCCCTGGGGCATGGCCCCCTTTGGGGCACCAGCAGCCTCGGCGGACACCTCGGGGGTGTGGCCTGTGGCATTTTATGACCCCGGGGCTGTCCAGGCTGGACAGGAATCGTGGCACGTGGGGTCTCCACAGGGTCCGTGGGCCGAGTCCCCCGTTGCGGCCACACTCAGGGCATCACTCACGGGAAGGTGGCCTTTCTGTGGGTGGCTTTGTCACAAGGGCCCTCCTGCAGCAGGCGCAGGCTGGGCCCTGGGGGTCTCCCCCGGGCTCTGGTCCCCCTCGGGGCCTTTGTGCGTCCAGGTGCGGGTCGCTGGGTGGTGACGTCGGGAGCTCTCACTGCGGTGATGCCGAGTGGCGCTGCCACCCCCTCAGCAGGGGGGCCCCTGGCGATGAGCGCCCCCTGCAGCCAGGGGGCAGCGAGTGGACAGACATGGCCCTGAGCCTGGCCGCTGCCCGAGCTCTGTGCCCACGTGCACCCCCCACAGACCATCTACAACGCCATCACCTGCGGCACGCCCTGCGTGGTGGTGGAGGGCTCGGGCCGCGTGGCCGACGTCATCGCGCAGGTGGCCGGCCTGCCCATCTCTGCCATCACCGTCGCCGTCATCCAGCAGAAGTTGAGCCTCTTCTTCCAGGAGGCGTTTGAGACCTTCACGGAGCGCAGCATCGTAGAGTGGACCAAGATGGTGAGGCCGAGCTGGGCGCGCAGGGGCGCGGCTGCTGGGGGCTGAGAGGGCGCAGGGGAGGCCTTGGCTGAGGCTGGGGCGGCAGGGGAGTTGCTGGGTACTGGGGAGTGAGGTGGGGCCAGGCCAGGCTCACGGCCTCCCAGGTAGATTAATGGAGGCCCTCCAGGCCGGCAAGGAGGGAGGCAGGGCGGGAGGAGTGGGAGCCCCCCCGCCCCCACCGTGTGGCCCAGGCGGGAGCTCAGAGCAGATGAGTGGGGCGGGGGCAGCCGTGGGCCCTGCGTGTCCTGGGCCTGGCCGGGGACCTCGGGTCTCACGTCACTGGGATGGCTTTGCCCTGAGCCCGCCCTGGGGAAGGGGGGTAGTTGGGGTGGGGGGCTCACCTGACCTGTACCCCCGGGGGAGAGACTGACTGTGCACCCCTCAAGTGGACACATCCAGGGGGACTCTCGAGGTGGGGAGGGGCTGGGAACATCCGTGTGGGAGTGGGGTGAGTTACACCTCCCCCCGCCTTGCTGTGCTGCTCCCTGTGGGGGTGCCCTCTGCGGGGGGGGGGACAGGCAGTGGAGGCCGACCCTGCAGTGGGGAGGCTGGGGGCGGCCCTCCTGGGCGGGCGGGGCCCTTGGCTGCCAGCCCCCAGCAGCCTCCTGTTTTGGAGCGCTTTGAGCGGCCCCAGGGGTGACCGCCGGCCGCACTCAGCCCGCTCCTTGACTCCCGTTTTCCCACTAATGTGTTTTTTCTGTCCGGGATCCAAGCCACAGCTGGGCACTGTGTCCAGCCTGCTCGCTTTTCATAGCCGCCTCCCCCTTCAAAAGGCCGGCGCCTCGGGCAGCCAGATCCCAGAGGTGGCGGGCAGGGCGCTCTGCCAGCTCGGACGGCCTGAGGGCCCCTCCCCATGCTGGCCCTGGCAGGGCCACGGTCACCCCCGACTCAGCCGTTTGGCTCTGAGATGCTTGGACACCTGTGCCTTGCCTGGCAGTGTGGCTGCCAGGGTGTCCTGTGGCTCCTCCCCCAGGTCACCTGAGGCTGGGTGGCCTCAGCAGTGGCCAGTCCCCTCCGGAAGTTGGATCCTGGGTGCCCCTGGTGAGCCGATGGCCATGACCCCAAAGGGTGGGTGTGAAGGGCGGAGCTGGGCAGCCCTCGTCCCAGGAGCTCCGGCCGAGCATGCCCCGCCCCTGCGGGTGGCTGTGGTTGAGCCAACCTCGCCGTTTGTCTCACTCAGAACCCCGGGACTTGGGGGTCCCCTGACCTCTATTTCCTGCAGGGTCCAGGGCTGGCAGAGCCGCCAGGCTGCTCCATCCTTGTGGCTCCTTGAGGGAAAGTGTGGTCAGGGCTCCCGCACCTTCAGGGCTACCTGTGGAGCAGCGCTTGGCCTGGGTCCTGTGGGCAGCCAGGCCCCGGCCACAGCCTGCAGGGACAACTGTTAGGCTGTGACCTGCTGGCCCGGGCGGGGCTGCGGCACCTTGGGCAGCACAGGGCCCCCGTTGTGGCCGCCTGGGGACACCAGGGTCCGGTGAGACGCTTGTGTCCGAGGGGCCCGATGGCGACCCAGCCCCCACTTCGGGGAACGGCCGGCAGGCCCCCGGCGCCTCTGCCCTGAGCTGGACGGCACTGGGCAGCTCCGAGCCGAGTCCGATTTCCTGTCGTCCAGAGCTGCCTGTCCACGCTCCACTGCCAAGTGCAGCCCAGACCATGCCGTTTCCAACAGCTGCGTCGGGGGCACCGCTGGCCAGCGCCGTCCCTTCCACAGAGCTCTCTGGGCCTGGTCTACACTGAGGGAGGGCTCGGCAGTCTCACAGGCGGGAGACGGGCGTCCACCGAGGGGTCTCACCGCCCTGGGGCCAGCGGCGGCTTCCTCTCTCCTCACCTGCAGCAGAGGGACTGGGAGCGCCTGGCACAGCTGGCGGGACGGGGCCCGGCGTGTGGGGTGCCAAGTGTGGCACCAGCATAGCTGTGCTCGGTGGCGGCAGCCGCTCTTGCGCGCCAAGGGCAAGGTTAGGTTCTGGAGGAGGCGGATGCAGCTGGGGCCGGTGCGAGCCGGGGAGCATCGTGGAGTTGCCGTGGAAGCTGGACCCTGAGGGGTGGGGGGCTCTGGGGCCCGGAGGCGGGGGAGGGCTGAGGGCTCCTCCAGGTGAGCACAGGGCGGTCAGGCTAGGGAGCGACAGGGAGGGGTCAGGTGCTCGTGGGGCACCCTGGTGAGATGCAGTTGTGCAGGGCACACTCTGGCCGCAAGGCGGAGGAGCTGCTGGAGGAGGAGCAGCTGCGGGGGACAGCGTGCTGGATATTTGGACAGCTGGTGGATGAGTGGACGGACAGACAGACAGGCAGACACACGGGTAGATGGGTAAATGCATGGGTGGGTGGACACACACATGGGTAGATGGGTAAATGCATGGGTGGACAGACAGGCAGACACACGGGTAGGTGGGTAAATGAATGGGTGGGTGAACAGACAGGCAGACACACGGGTAGGTGGGTAAATGAATGGGTGGGTGAACAGACAGGCAGACACACGGGTAGGTGGGTAAATGAATGGGTGGGTGAACAGACAGGCAGACACACGGGTAGGTGGGTAAATGCATGGGTGGGTGGACAGACAGGCAGACACACGGGTAGATGGATAAATGCATGAGTGGACAGACACACACATGGGTAGATGGGTAAATGCATGGGTGGACAGACAGACAGGCAGACACACGGGTAGATGGGTAAATGCATGGGTGGACAGACAGACAGGCAGACACACGGGTAGATGGGTAAATGAATGGGTGGGTGAACAGACAGGCAGACACACGGGTAGGTGGGTAAATGAATGGGTGGGTGAACAGACAGGCAGACACACGGGTAGGTGGGTAAATGAATGGGTGGGTGGACAGACAGACACAGGCAGATGGATAAATGCATGAGTGATGGACACACACATGGGTAGATGGGTAAATGAATGGGTGGGTGGACAGACAGGCAGACACACGGGTAGATGGATAAATGCATGAGTGGACAGACACACACATGGGTAGATGGGTAAATGAATGGGTGGGTGGACAGACAGGCAGACACACGGGTAGATGGATAAATGCATGGGTGGACAGACACACACATGGGTAGATGGGTAAATGCATGGGTGGGTGGACAGCAAGACGGGTAGGTGAGTGAATGGAGAGATACAGAGAGACAGCCACATGGTGGGCGGATAGATACAGGGGTTGACGGACAGGTAGCTGGGCGGATAGACACACACCCGTGGAGGGGTAGATGAGCGGGCGAGATCACTACCTGGCTGACTGGCCAATAGATCTACAGACTGCAGGTGTACGTGGACAAGTACACGCACGGGTGTTACACAGGTGGATGGATACACAGGCAGGCAGACGTGGATAGCTACTGGCTAGATACATGGACACACACCTTAGGTGGGTGATGATGGATATAGAGTAGTGGATGGATGGATAGATGGGGAGTCAGGTCCATCAACAGATAGGTGATGGCGGGCTGGCTGGCTGGCTGGCTGGATGATTGACAGGTATGCAGGCAGGCAGCTGAGGTGCGGAGCAGCTGGGCCCGGGCAGGTGGACATGGAGGAGGGGCCTTGTGTCCAGCAGGTGCCGTGTCACCGTTAAGGGGAGGGGTCTGTGGGTCGTGTTTCCCACGTGTGATCCTGGCGTCTTCCCCTTCCCCGTGGTGTCAGTGGGGAGGGCAGGTGGCGGCCCAGGTCCCTCGAGGGGCGGGACCTGCGTCCAGGGCCGGGCTGACACGTGCCCGTGGCCGCGGCTCTCACCGGGAGATGCTTCTTGCAGATCCAGGACATCGTCCGGCAGAGGCAGCTGCTGACCGTCTTCCGGGAGGGCAAGGACGGCCAGCAGGACGTGGACGTGGCCATCCTGCAGGCGCTGCTCAAAGGTGGGGGTGGGGTGCGGGGTTGCTGGAGGGGGTGCTCTAGTGGATGGGGTGCTCTGGTCTTGGGGTGTACTGGTGGTGAGGTGTTGTGAGGGGGTGCACTGGTCTTGGGGTACACTGGTGGGTGGGGTGCTGTGAGAGGGTGCACTGGTCTTGGGGTGCACTGGTGGTGGGGTGCTCTGGTCGTGGGGAATACTGGCAGGGGGTGCTCTGGTGGGTGGGATGCACTGGTGGGTGGGGTTCTCTATCAGGGGGTGCACTGGTCTTGGGGTTCACTGGTGTGTGGAGTGCTGCGAGGGGGTGCTCTGGCGGGTGGGGTGCTGTGAGAGGATGCTCTGGCAGGTGGGGTGCTCTGGTGGTGGGATGCCCTGTGGGTGGGGTGCACTGGTCTTGGGGTGCACTGGTGCTGGGGTACTCTGGTGGTGGGGTATACTGGCAGGGGGTGCACTGGTGGGTGGGGTGCTCTGGTGGGTGGTGTGCTCTGGTGGTGGGGTGCACTGGTGGGTGGGGTTCTCTATCAGGGGTTTCTCTATCAGGGGGTGCTCTGGTGGGTGGGGTGCTGTGAGGGGGTGCACTGGTGGTGGGGTGCACTGGTGGGTGGGTGCTCTGGTGGGTGGTGTGCTCTGGTGGGTGGGGTGCACTGGTGGGTTGGATGCACTGGTGGGTGGGGTGCTCTGGTGGGTGGGGTGCTGTGAGGGGGTTCACTGGTGGTGGGGTGCACTGGTGGGTGGGGTGCACTGGTGGGTGGGGTGCTCTGGTGGGTGGAGTTCACTGGTGGTGGGGTGCACTGGTGGGTGAGGTGCTCTGGTGGGTGGGGTGCACTGGTGGTGGGGTGCACTGGTGGGTGGGGTGCTCTGGTGGGTGGGGTGCACTGGTGGTAGGGTGCTCTGGTGGGTGGGGTGCTGTGAGGGGGTTCACTGGTGGTGGGGTGCACTGGTGGATGGGGTGCTGTGAGGGTGTGCTCTGGTGGTAGGGTGCTCTGGTGGGTGGGGTGCACTGGTGGGTGGGGTGCTCTGGTGGGTGGGGTGCACTGGTGGTAGGGTGCTCTGGTGGGTGGGGTGCTGTGAGGGGGTTCACTGGTGGGTGGGGTGCTCTGGTGGGTGGGGTGCACTGGTGGGTGGGGTGCACTGGTGGTGGGGTGCTCTGGTGGGTGGGGTGCACTGGTGGTAGGGTGCTATGAGGGGGTTCACTGGTGGTGGTGTGCACTGGTGGGTGGGGTGCTCTGGTGGGTGGGGTGCACTGGTGGTGGGGTGCACTGGTGGGTGGGGTGCTCTGGTGGGTGGGGTGCACTGGTGGTAGGGTGCTCTGGTGGGTGGGGTGCTGTGAGGGGGTTCACTGGTGGTGGGGTGCACTGGTGGATGGGGTGCTGTGAGGGTGTGCTCTGGTGGTAGGGTGCTCTGGTGGGTGGGGTGCACTGGTGGGTGGGGTGCTCTGGTGGGTGGGGTGCACTGGTGGTAGGGTGCTCTGGTGGGTGGGGTGCTGTGAGGGGGTTCACTGGTGGTGGGGTGCACTGGTGGGTGGGGTGCTCTGGTGGGTGGGGTGCACTGGTGGGTGGTGTGCACTGGTGGTGGGGTGCTCTGGTGGGTGGTGTGCACTGGTGGGTGGGGTGCACTGGTGGTGGGGTGCTCTGGTGGGTGGGGTTCTCTATCAGGGGTTTCTCTATCAGGGGGTGCTCTGGTGGGTGGGGTTCTCTATGAGGGGTGCTCTGGTGGAGAGACAGCTGCCTCGGCCGTGCTCCCGCCCTCCACCTGATGCTGGGGTGGGAGCTCCTCGCTCCGTCTCCCCCTTGCAGCCCGAGCTGGCCGTCCCCTTTGTGGCCATCCCAGTGTCTCGTGAATTTTCAGTGCAGGCTAAAGGAGCCCCAGAGTCCCCCCCTTCAGCCGCACCTGAGCCCTGGCCAGGAGGCGGTCGCAGCCGAGTGGTGAGGACATTCTGTGGCTCCCGGATCTCTGAGCTAATCCTGCCTTCCAGGGAGCCGCCGTGGGGCTGTTTCCTGATGTTGCTGCTGCTGGGCGTGGAGGAGCCGGGCAGGGGGAGCGGGGGTGGGCTGAAGGGGCGTCTGTCTCGCAGGGGTGCCGTGGCGGGCCCCCAGCGTGAAGCCCCTGACCCGCAAGCTCCTCCCCACAGCCTCGCGGAGCCAGGACCACTTTGGCCACGAGAACTGGGTCCACCAGCTGAAGCTGGCAGTGGCCTGGAACCGTGTGGACATCGCCCGCAGCGAGATCTTCACCGACGAGTGGCAGTGGAAGGTAGGGCCCTGGGGGCTGCCCCGGGAGGTGGCTGCGTGTGGACCCCCTGCGGGGTCACCCACACGGGCCGGCTCTCAGCCCTCAGATCTGTACCCCATGCTGGAGGACGCCCTCATCTCCAACAAGCCCGAGTTTGTCAAGCTCTTCCTGGAGCACGGGGTGCAGCTAACGGACTTCGCCAGCTGTGACACGCTGTGCCGCCTCTACCAGAACCTCAAGTCCTGCCTGTTCAACCGCAAGCTGAAGAAGGTGCAGGACGAGGGTCCCGAGGACACCCTGCACATCATGCACCACGTGGCCCAGGTGCTGCGCGAGCTGCTCGGCGACTTCACGCAGCTCCTGTACCCGGGGCCCGGCCACAACGACCGCCAGCGCTCGCGGCGGCTGTTGGTGTCCCCCAACAAGCCCAAAGTACGTGCTGGTGACAACCCCGCCCACGTTCGTGGTCCAGCGATCCGGCCTGGGCTCTGAGAGGGAAACGGGCGCCGCGGCGCTGGGGGCTGCGCTGGGAAGTTGGGGTGCCTGTCGGGTGGTTTCCGCTGTGGCCGTGTGGGAGGAGCTCCCGGGGTCTTCTTCCTCCTACGGGATGGGGGCCGCACCCCAAGACTTCCAATCCTGCAGCCACGTTGAGGGTTTGGGCCTCCCCATAGGAATTTTAGCGGCTCACAATTCAAAGATTTCGCGTGGGGAGCGACCCCCTCTGCCTTGAGCCGGGGTCTGGCCCCCAGGAGTCCTGGGGCCTTCGAGTGGACAGGCCAGGAACGACCCCCGCCCCTCGGGATCCCTGAGGTCTGGGGCTGGGAGCGCTGCTGCTGTTTCAGTCTGTGTTGCGGAGCTCCCCCCGCTGGCGTGGGTGGGTATTGCACAGCACAGCACCGTGCTTTGCTGTAGGGCCCCGGTTGTGGCTGGGCTTCGGGCCTGGCTTCCTCCTCCGCCCGCGGCACAGCCATGGGTGATGCCAGGCCGGATTCCTTGGCCAGCTTTTCGGGTCTCGCCGCCGGCAGCCTGCCTCCGACTGCGGCTGGACTCGGGGACTCTGCGGAACCCTGGAAAGCTGTTTTCTCTCTCTCTGCCCCGGACCGGCTCTCGTGGCCGAGTCCCCTGCCCAGTCTGGTTCGGGTGAAAACTTTGGCGGTTTCCTCTGTTTCTTTCCCAGTTGTTTCTGTCGCCTGTCAGGTTCAGGTCACTTTTTTTTTCTTGCTAGAAAACGGTCCATTTCCTCTAAGGCTCTCAGTCTGTCCGTTGTCCCAGACGAAGGACGACACGGCTGCTCCTCCTCCTCTTCATTTAAGGACTGGTTTATCTATTTGAAAGGCAGAGTTTTATACACACACACACACACACACACACACACACACGAGATAGGTTCCCCAAATGGCCACAACGGCCAGGCTGGGCGGGGAGGAAGCCAGGAGCCGGGAGCTCCATCCGGGTCTCCCATGTGGGTGGCGGGGCCCAAGCGCCCGGGCCGTCTCCTGCTGTGCTCCCAGGTGCAGGGAGCTGGGTCAGAAGTGGAGCAGCTGGGACCAGATCTGGTGCTCTCACGGGCGCCATGCCTGCGTCTCAGGCGCCGGCCCCCGGGGTCCTGCCGTCGGGATTTGAGGTTTCCTTAAGGTGCTGGGCGGGAACGTGTGTAGGCAGGTTCAAAGCAGAAGTTCAGTTGGCTGTGCTGCGGCCTAGAAGCGGGTCGGTTTCCTTATAAAGAGAAGCCTTCAGGACATTTCTGCAACCGCGGACAGTGTGGCTTCGCGTGTGATGTGGGGGATACGTCCTCTCCCCTGGGAACGGTCGGTCCAGACACGATTTCTGGGCGCTGGAGCCGTGGGGCACCATGGTCTCCCCTGTGGGACTCACTGTGCGGGGCCCCCAGGGGCTCAGCCTCGTGTCGGCAGCAGGAAGACGGAGGAAGCTAGGGCTGGCATGAGCCGAGGGCCCTTCCACCTTCTAGATGCTTCTAGATGTCTCCAGAACAGTGGTTGTCAGAACTTCGGTGTGCACGAGACCGACCTGGGGGTGGTGGAAAGGGCAGTGGCAGCACTCAGCATCGGGGGTGATCCTGAGAGGGCGGGGCCTGCACCCCAACAGACCCCGGGGGTGATCCAGAGGGTAGGAGCTGGATTGGGACTTGCACTCCCAGGCTCCCCAGGACCCCAGGGCCGTGGGCGGGGACTCCAGGGCCGTGGGCGGGGCTCCAGGGCCATGGGTGGGGCTCCAGGGCCATGGGTGGGGACTCCAGGGCTGTGGGCAGGGACTTCAGGGCCGTGGGCAGGGACTTCAGGGCCGTGGGCAGGGACTCCAGGGCTGTGGGCAGGGCCCTAGGGCTGTGGACAGGGACTCCAGGGCCATGGGTGGGACTTCAGGGTTGTGGGTGGGACTTCAGGGCCGTGGGTGGGACTCCGGGGCTGTGGGCAGGGCCCTAGGGCTGTGGGCGGGGACTCCAGAGCCGTGGGCGGGACTCCAGGGGTATGGGCGGGGCCCCAGGGCGGTGGGCAGGACTGTGAGTGTGGCTGTCCTTCAGGTGCAGGGAATGAACCTACAGAAGCGCACATCAGACCACATCACCTTCACCATGGACCCGGTCCGTGACCTTCTTATCTGGGCTGTTGTCCAGAACCGGCAGGAGCTGGCTGGCATCATCTGGGCTCAGGTAAGGACAGCCGCTTCCCTGGGGCACAGCCGCATGGGGACCATGGGCAGCTCTCGGCCGCGGGGTGAGGGCGGGCCAGGGGGTGGAGACACCAGGAGGGACTCGGGTGCCCAGGGCTGGAGAAGGCACAGCTGAGCCCTGGGCAGGGGTGGGTTCTTCCTCTCCAGGACCGAAGCTGGCTGAGCCCAGGCTGGCCAGGCGGTGCTGTAGTCCTGAGGCCCATCGGGCAGACCGTGCAGGCAGAGTGGACAGTCCACCAGAGAGGGCGACTCCAGTTGTGTGCATGGGCTGGGGCTGTCGCAGCTCACTGCTGTCGCCCCACTGCCCCCGGGCGGAGTGGCGGGTCCCCAGCCTGGGCGAGCCGGCGTGGGCCTTGCGTGTCCTCACTGTGCTACCCTGGGCCCCCAGAGCCGGGACTGCACTGTGGCCGCCTTGGCCTGCAGCAAGATCTTGAAGGCGCTGTCCGAGGAGGAGGAGGACACGGACACCTTGGAGGAGATGCAGGCTCTGGCCGACGAGTTTGAGCACAGGGCCGTCGGTGAGCCCATGGGGCAGGTGCCGGGTTGTCACCCTGGGGCCCGGCCCCTGGGATGGGCACTTCGGGAATCCAGCCCCACGTTCCCACCCTGGCCTGGGCCCCGCCCCTGTCCCCAGGGACCTGGCAGGGTCGTGACTCGGCTCTTCCCTCCTGCCCAGGGGTCTTCACCGAGTGCTACCGGAAAGAAGAGAAGAGTGCCCAGAAGCTGCTGACCCGCGTGTCCGAGGCCTGGGGCAAGACCACCTGCCTGCAGCTGGCCCTGGAGGCCAAGGACATGAAGTTCATGTCCCACGGGGGCACCCAGGTGACTCTTCCAGAGCCTGCTTCGACGGGGTCTCAGCCTCCTTCTCACACACACGCACACACACACATGCATGCACGCACACACATACATGTATACACACACGCATGCACACACATGCATAGTTGCACACACATACATGTACACACAAGCACACTCATACACACACGCATGCATGCACACACATACATGTATACACACACGCACACACATGCACATGCATAGATGCACACACATACATGTACACACAAGAACACTCATACACACACGCATGCATGCACACACATACATGTATACACACACATACACACATGCATGCACGCACACACATACATGTATACACACACGCACACACACGCACATGCATGCATGCACACACATACATGTATACACACACGCACACACACGCACATGCATAGATGCACACACACATACATGTACACACAAGCACACTCATACACACACGCATGCATGCACACACATACATGTATACACACATGCACATGCATAGACACATACACACAAGCATACATGTACACACACAAGCACACACACGCATACACACAGGCACACACACGCACACACACAAATACACATATGCATGCACACGCATGTGCACACATGCACACACATGGTGCAGGTACTCACATGTGAATCAGGGCCTCCGGCGACCAGGGCTGGCACCTGACGGGCAGTCACCTGCTCATGGCTACAGGCTCCTCCCACGCTGCCCATGAGGAGGCCACAGCCCAGCAATCAGGGGGGAAGGTGGCGCTCCGTGCACAGGGGTGTCTCCTGCAGGGAGCGGGGACAGTCCACGGTGGCCCTGGAGCCACGTCAGCGCCCCCTTCTGGGGACATCGGGAGGGACGGTGTCCTCCCTGCCCTGCGTCTGGGTCCTCCGTGGGGCCTGGCTGGAGCTGAGTGTCCCTGGACGCTGGAGCCCTGCAGCTCGACTTCGTGCTGTCACCTCGTTCCCCAGGCTCTATCACATCCAGGGCCGGGCCTGGGCCAGAGCCCCCTGCCGAGCCTACAGAGCACAGAGGGGCCAGGACCTGCGGCCGTGGAGGACAGGGCCCGGATGGGAGTGGGATTTCCCGTGGGGGCAGGGTGTGCGGGCTGGGGTCAGCGGCCACTGTCCTGAGGCCCCGCCTGCCCCCGCAGGCCTTCCTGACCAAGGTGTGGTGGGGCCAGCTGTGCGTGGACAACGGGCTGTGGCGGCTGGCCCTGTGCATGGTGGCCTTCCCGCTGGTCTTCACGGGGCTGGTGTCTTTCAGGTGCGCGGGGGCTGAGGGCTGGGGGCCGGGATCCAGAAGCTTCTCCCTTGCCTGCAGCCCCTGAGAGCGAGTGGCTGTGGCAGGACACGGGAGTGTACAGGAGCCAAGGCGGGACGCCCCAGCACAGCTCCCCGTGGGCGGTGTTGGGGCCCCAGCCCCACGGCGCCCCGTGTGCCACCGGCAGGGAGAAGAGCCTGCAGGCCCCAAGCAGCCTGGCCCGCGCCCACGCTTTCTTCACCGCGCCCGTGGTCGTCTTCCACCTGAACACTCTGTCCTACTTCGCCTTCCTCTGCCTCTTCGCCTACGTGCTCATGGTGGACTTCCAGCCCACGCCCTCCTACTGGGAGTACCTCGTCTACCTCTGGCTCCTCTCGCTCGTGTGTGAGGAGATGCGGCAGGTGCGGGCCGGCCGGGTGCCACAGCGCTTTGGGGGGGGCCTGGCCGAGTGCCCGTCCCCACTGAGCCTCACCCAGGTCCTGGAGTGGGACCGAGGCCTCTCCCCCGGGGGCCCCTCGGTTCCGTCCCCCCACTCCCTCCCCACTCAGCTCTGATGCCTGAAGCCTCATCCGACCACAGGAAGCCCTCACTTGTGTGTCCCCCACCTGGCGAGGGGCGTTGCCATGCATTGGGGTCCCCATGGCCACCTTCGGGCTTGAGAATTCGCCCAGTGGGCTCAGGCCTGTTGAGAGCTGTGGCACTCAGGGTCCAGCTCAGGCTGGGCCCGGGAGAGCTCTGGATCCTGGGTGTGGGCACTGCTCAGTCCTCCGAGCGGGAGAGTGACACGGCCCCGTGGGCTGGCTTTGGTGTCCTGTGGATGGGACCACAGCCTGTGTGGCCACCCTGCTCTCAGCCCCTCCAGAGGCCAAGCTGGTTCCATGTGGTGTGGGCCCCACCCCAGGGCACACTGCAGGCCCCCAGACCCCTGGCACACAAAAACTGTCAGGCGGGACGCTGCCAGGCCTCGGGGGGGACCCCAGGGGCTGAGGCGAGGGCCAACGCAGGGGGTCTCGCTGGGTCACCTGGCTGTCTCCCGGCTGGGATGTCCTCGGGCTGGGATGAGGCCCCGCTCAGCCTCCCTCTGCCACGAAGCAGGTGGGGTGGGGGTGGGGTGTGCACCTGCCTGTCGGCCCTGGGAGGCCTGTGGGCTCAGGTGGGCCGTGGCCCTGGCCCTGCCACACTCTCCTCTTGCTTTCGTGTATTTTTAAAAAGATTATTCTTATTTATTTGAAAGGTAGAGAACAGAGAGAGAGGGAGAGAGAGGGAGGGGTGAGATCTGTCCACTGGTTCACCCCCCAGTGACTGCAACAGCCAGAGCTGGGCCAGGCTGAAGCCAGGAGCCGGGAGCTGCAGCCAGGCCCCCGGGGGGTGGCAAGGACTCCGTCACGGGGCCGTCGTCCAGCGCCTCCCCAGGCCAGGAGAGGGGAGCCGGATGTGGAGTGCAGCAGCCGGGGCTGGGACGAGCGCTCTGACCGAGGGGCTGGCGAATGCAGCTCAGCCCTGGCCCTGCACAGCCTCCCGCTGTGGCCACGCCCCTGCCATGGGGTCCAGCGTCCCCCACGCCCCCGAGACCCCGAGGAGACCGACTTGTCCTGTGCTTGAGCCTGTGTCTCCCGCTGGCCCACCTGCCCGCAGCTGGGCTCCCCCACTGTCCCGGCTGCCCCTCCCCTCTCGGGCCCCCCCCCGGGAGCATGGGGCGCAGGGGGCGGGCACTCCCTGGGCTCCCTTGCCCCGAGGGCAGGGTTTCTGGTAATGGCATGCTCTCTGCAGCTCCTCTGTGGCCCTGACGAGTACGGGCTGATGAAGATGGCGGCCTCGTACTTCAGCAGCTTCTGGAACAAGCTGGACGTTGCTGCCATCCTGCTGTTCGTGGCGGGGCTGACCTGCAGGTACGTGGCCGTGGGCTGTTCGTGGCAGGGCTGACCTGAAAGTGCACGGCCGTGGGCGGGCTGGGGTCCATCCAGGGCTGACCTGCAGGTGTGCAGCCGTGGGCTGTTCATGGGGGGGAGGTGCGCGTGCTACTGGGGCCCCCAGGTCACCCCCATGGGTGTCACTTGGTGTCATTGAGGCCTCATGTCCCTGTGAGGCTGTGGCCGCTCCCAACCAGCAGAGGGCCTGGCCACACCTCCTCGCCTGCCGTGTTCCCATCGTGTCCCCAGGGCTCTGCCCTCAACCTCCCACCCAGACTGGACACAGCGAGGTCCTGGGGCCATGGCTGGCGAGGGAGCTGAGACGGCTCACTGCGCCCCCCGCCCCCAGGCTCATCCCAGCCACGCTGTACCCCGGGCGCGTGGTCCTCTCGCTGGCCTTTATCATGTTCTGCCTGCGGCTCATGCACATCTTCACCGTCAGCAAGACGTTGGGGCCCAAGATCATCATTTTGAGGCGCATGGTGAGGGGACGCGTCCCCGGGGGACACCGCCCAGGGCCCCGAGTCCCCCAGCCCGCCCCTCCGGTGCCCTGCGCAGCCCGCATGCCACCTCCTCCTGATCTCACAGCTCCTGGTTCTTGGCTGACCCCTGATCCGGCTGCAGGCGCCCCCGGGGCCCCTCATCGCCTTGGGGGCACCCAGCGCTCAGGGCTGCTCCCCGTGCACACTGTGGCGGGAGCTGCAGCGGCGGCCGCTGTCTTGGCAGATGAAGGACGTCTTCTTCTTCCTCTTCCTGCTGGCCGTGTGGGTAGTGTCCTTCGGGGTGGCGAAGCAGGCCATCCTCATCCACAATGAGAGGCGTGTGGACTGGATCTTCCGGGGCGCCGTCTACCACTCCTACCTCACCATCTTTGGCCAGATCCCCGCCTACATCGACGGTAGGGCTGGGCCCAGCTGCTGCCCCTGTGGCCTATGGGGTGGTCAGCGTCGACCCGGGGTTGTGACGCCTGCATGGAGGAGAGCGAGGGGACCTGTGTGGTTCCTTTGGGGAGGGGGTGCCTGCCGGGGGGCCCGGAATGCACCGAGCTGAGATCAGAGGTGGGCGCGGTGTGGCCTGGGCACTGGGTGTCAGCCGCCAGCGGCCCCAACACTCAGTACTGCCTGGTCCTCTCCTCCCCTCCCCGCCGCTCTGGGGCAGCACCAGTGGGCCGTGAGCATTTGCTGGTTCGCTCTCCAAATGCCCACATCAGCTGGGGCTGGGAGCTGGGCACTTGGTCCAGGGCTCCCACGTGGGTGGCAGGGACCCAACTACTTGAAGCCCACCTGCTGCCTCCCAGGGTGCAGAGTGGCAGGGAGCTGGGACCGGGAGCCAGGGTCAGGGATCAAACCCAGTGCTCAGACGGACACGGGCACCTGCAGCTGCCCCGCTGCGCCCCCTGTGTGTCCGTGGCAGCACGTGAGGCCCCGTGGCTGCCCGCTCTCCCCACGCGGTGGGGTGGGGTCTCTGCCTCCAGCGCTCAGGGCGCCGAGCTTCCGTGGCGAGAGGGCTGCTTGGCGGGCATGGGGGCCCCACGTGAGGCCGGGGCTGCTGGGAAGCGGTTTTCCTGTGCCCCGCCCCCGCTTCCCTGGGCTCCCCGAGGAGCCAGCGCCTCGTGTTGTGGCGAAGTCCGTCGGCCGTCGGTGTCCCCGTGCCTGAGCCCGGGCGTCGGAGGTGAGAAGCGTTCGGCTGAGCGCCGGTTGTGGCTCGTGCTGTGTTTTCCTCTTCTGAGAGTTTTACGGCCCCGGCTCTGTGGCAGCCTTCGATTCAGTTAAGCGGATTTTTCCACGCGGTGTGCTGTGGGTCCCTCCTCAGCCCGTGGGGGGTGGCCTTTCTTCACTGCCCTGTCCCCGCCCTGCGGAACCACAGCTGGCCATCGCCTGGGGGTTTGCTTGACGAGTCTGGACGCTGTGCTATAGGTCTGCATGTCCGTCCCCAGGTGCAGGTGGGTCTGTGTCCATCCCCGGGTGCTGGTGGGTCCGTGTGTCCATCCCCGGGTGCTGGTGGGTCTGTGTGTCCATCCCCGGGTGCTGGTGGGTCCGTGTGTCCATCCCCGGGTGCTGGTGGGTCTGTGTGTCCATCCCCAGATGCTGGTGGGTCTGTGTGTCCATCCCCGGGTGCTGGTGGGTCCATGTGTCCATCCCCGAGTGCTGGTGGGTCTGTGTGTCCATCCCCGGGTGCTGGTGGGTCCGTGTGTCCATCCCCGAGTGCTGGTGGGTCCGTGTGTCTGTCCCTAGGAGCCGGTGGGTCCATGTGTCTGTCCCTGGGTGCTGGTGGGTCCGTGTGTCTGTCCCTAGGAGCCGGTGGGTCCATGTGTCTGTCCCTGGGTGCTGGTGGGTCCGTGTGTCTGTCCCTAGGAGCCGGTGGGTCCATGTGTCTGTCCCTGGGTGCTGGTGGGTCCGTGTGTCTGTCCCTAGGAGCCGGTGGGTCCATGTGTCTGTCCCTGGGTGCTGGTGGGTCCGTGTGTCTGTCCCTAGGAGCCGGTGGGTCCATGTGTCCATCCCTGGGTGCTGGTGGGTCAGTGTGTCCGTCCCTGGGGTCGGGCCCTGTCGGCAGGGGCTCTGTAGCTTTGCAGTAAGTTGGGGCTGGGAAGCGTGAGTCGTCCAACTTCATTCTTTCGAGGTTGTTCTGAGTCCGCTGGACCCGCAGGGAGTTTGCGCCAGCTCTCAGGCGTGGGGGACTCTGACCACGGCACAGGTCCCCGTGCCCCTAGACCTTGCTCTGAGCCGCGTGTTGCCGTCTTCCACGTCACGCATCCCCAAGGATTTCCTGCTTTTCCACGTCATTCTGAATAGAGTTGCCGGCCGTCTTCATTTTCAATGTTGAATCCCCCGTGAAGCACGTGGTGTTTTGCATTGAAACCGTGATGCATTCTGTGCTCTGTCGGGGTTTGGCGGGGGTGTCCTACACAGGACCACGTCACCTGCGCACGGGACCTCACGGGTTCCGTTCCAGGCTGGATGCCTGTCCTGTCCCTTCCTAGTCGTCCTGCCTGGAACCTGGGAGTAGAACGATCCAGAGCCGAGTCTCTGCCTGGCTCCTGGCTTGGGGGCGCCCCCCGGGGCAGGGCGAGGCTGGGCAAGGCCTCACGAGTGTCCTTTATCGGGTAGAAGGAATTCTCCTGTCCCTGGCCCCCGGGGTGCTTGCCTTGTCTGCCCCTGGGGAAGCATCCTTGTGGCTTCTGTGCTTCGTGCTGTGGACATGGTATGTGGCACGTGTCCGTGGCACGTGGCCGGTGACACATGGCCAGTTGGAGTTGGTGTGACGTGTGGCCGGTGGATGTGGTGTGTGGCCGGTGGACATGGCATGTGGCTGGCTGAGTTCCTCTGATGCAGCTCCCTTGTCACGTCGTGGGACTTCCTCCAGGTTGCTCAGTTCACTTGCTTGCACTGGCTTCACATGGGCCGTGGGTCTGTGCTGTCTGGAACGCGCCAGTCTGGTTTGGGTGCCAGGGTCCCGCTGCTCCCACACACTGGCTGGGAAGAGTTTGTGGAGGCCTGGGCTAAGCTCCGCCTTCAACACCTGGATGATTCACCTGGGAAGCCATCTGTGTCCCTCCTTCCCTCCCTCCCTCACTCCCTCCCGTTGAAAGGCACAGTAATAGAGACACAGAGAGAGGTCTTCCATCCGTTGGCTCACTCCCCAAATGGCTGGAGCTGCGCCAATTCAAAGCCAGGAGCCAGGAGCGTCTTCCAGGTCCCTACAGAGGTGCAGGGGCCCAAACACTTGAGCATCTTCCACTGCTTTCCCAGGTGCACTAGCAGGGAGCTGGATGGGAAGTCCTGGATGGCCAGGACTAGGACCAGTGCTGGCGTGAGATGCTGGCGTCACAGGCACAGCTTTACCGGCTACACCAGAGCCGGCCCCTCCTCGGCGGTTTCAGCGCCACAGCTGGGGACACGTTCGCATCGCATTGCTCAGCTGGCTGACTTCTGATGCGCTCCCCACGGCGGCCGCTGCCGTTCTCGCTGCTCTTTGTGATGGCTGTGAATGGTTGCCGATCCTTTCCCACCGAGCTAAGCTCCTGGGGCTGCATCTGTGTCCTCTGCTGAGCCCTGGCTGGGGTCCGGGGAGAGCCTGGGGCAGCTCCGGCTTGGGGTATCCCTCGGAGCCAGCTGCCAGGAGCCCGGGCTCCCGAGGTGCCCCGTGTCCTGGGGACCCTCTGTGGTGACCGGGTGGCCAGGCACCCCCGTGACTCCACTCTCTCGGCTTTGCCAATGCCAGGCGTGGACTTCAACCTGGACCAGTGCAGCCCCAATGGCACCGACCCCTACAAGCCCAAGTGCCCCGAGAGCGATGAGACGCGGCAGCTGCCCGCCTTCCCGCAGTGGCTGACGGTCACCCTGCTCTGCCTCTACCTGCTCTTCACCAACATCCTGCTGCTCAACCTGCTCATCGCCATGTTCAAGTGAGCGCCGGTGGGCGGGGCCCGGGGCCCGGCGCCTTCTCGCTCCCTGCAGGCCGCGGTGGGCCCCGTTCCTGCTGAGCGGCTGTGGGGACGCCGTGTGACTCAGTGCACGCCCCAGAACTTGCTGGCTGCCCACAGCCGTGTCCCTGCTGCGCCTGCTGCCCACCTCTGGCCGCGCCGGCCTGCAGCTTCCTCGGGGCGTCTCCCTGGAGTTGGGGTCTGGTTCTCCAGCACCGTGAGGGCTTTCTCAGCCCCGCTGCTCCTTGTGCGCCTGGCCGCTGGGCAGCTACCCGTGGGCACACCTGGGGGTGCTGTGGCGTCACTGTGCTGTGTGCCCAGTGGGGAGCTGGGCCCCAGGGATGTGCACATCCTGGTCCCCTGAGCCCGCGGGGATGGGTGAGTTAAGGGCCTGTCCAGGATTATCGGGGTGCTGCAGTGTCAGCGCAGGGTGGTGTGAGGGAGGCAGGAGGTTGGCAGGCGGACGGGGCAGCGGCAGCGGAGGCAGGAGGCCGGGCAGCCCCGAGCCAGGCCCTGGGGAAGGGCGTTTCTAGGGTTTTCTGGGAACCCTTGGTTTTTGTTGTTGGCAGGCAGGAGAGCAAGGGAGAGAAAGAGACAGAGGGTCTTTCATCCCCGTGCCCTCCCCAGATGCTACAGTGGCAGGCTGGGCCAGGCTGAGGCCGGGGGCTCCATCCGGGTCTCCCGCACGGGAGCAGGGCCCCAAGCACCTGGGCCACCCTCTGCTGCCTTCCCAGGCCATGAGCAGGGAGCGGGGCTGGAGGTGGAGCCTGCGGGATGCCGGGGTCGCTGGGATCGCCGGGCGGCAGGTGGCGGCTTCACCGGCTGTCTCTCGGCGCCGACCCCATCCTTGGCGTCTGGAAGCATCCCGTCTTGGCTAGGGCTTCGAGAGTATTTGCTGTCTTTGTGAAGCAGAGAGCGCTTGCTGGTGGTGGAGGTGGGGGGCAGGGGGGAATGAGGGGCTGGCTCCTGGCCGCAGCCCTGACAGATGGCCCCCGGGGTCCCCACCTCTCCTGCCACACCCCGTATCCCCCCAGAAAGCCCTCCTGGCCCACAGAGCGCATGGAGACCCTCATGCAGACCCCTCACCCTGGCTTGGTCAGGCCCTGCTTCTCTCCCTCTCCACTCAGTGGCCTTTTCTGTCCTAGCATCTCCGGACACAGAGCCCCCACGTGGGCCGGAGCCCTGGGGCAGAGGCTTGGGCATGGCAGGGCCCTGTCCCCGCGGCAGTGAGGGTTTGTGTGTGTGTGCATGCATGTGTGTGTCTGCGTTCCTGTGTGTGCATGTATGTGTGTATGCATGTGTGTGTGCATGTGTGTGTCTGCATTCCTGTGTGTGTGCGTGTGTATGTATGCATGTGTGTGCGCATGTGTGTGTCTGCGTTCCTGTGTGTGCGTGTGTATGTATGCATGTGTGTGCGCATGTGTGTGTGTGCGTTCCTGTGTGTGTGCGTGTGTGTATGCATGTGTGTGCGTGTATGTGTGTGCATACCCGTGCGTTTCACGCCTGTGGCCTCTGCGCCCTGGCCTCTCCCGCTGTGCCGAGAGCCCCACCCCCAGGATGCCCACCTACCCGTCCTTGTGCTCGGTAGAGCCCGGATGAGCCCCTTCCTCTCTGAGCTCAAGGCACACAGTGCCCCTCCCCCGACAGACACGCACTGTCTTCCGTGCCCGTGAGCTTTGTCCAACCTGGGAGCTGCAGGCGCTCACCCTGCGTGTGCTCAGCTCCCAGGGGACTGGCAGCTCTGCAGCTTGCTGGGTCCTGGCCGGTACTGCGCTGCCCCCCACGGTGTGCTGGGCTCTGGGCTCTGCCGTCCTGGGACGGCCCCCCGAGGCTCCAGAAGACCCCTCACGGTGCTGCCTGCCTCTCGCCCCGGCAGCTACACGTTCCAGCAGGTGCAGGAGCACACGGACCAGATCTGGAAGTTCCAGCGCCACGACCTGATCGAGGAGTACCACGGCCGGCCGCCGGCCCCGCCCCCGCTCATCCTGCTCAGCCACCTGCAGCTCCTGCTCAGGAGGGTCTTCCTGAAGGCCCGGGCCAAGCCGCGCAGGAAGCTCAGTGAGTCCCGGGCACTCCGGCGCAGGGGGTGGGCGCGGCAGCTCCCCCGGCCCGGCCCTGGCTGCCCGGTGCGTGTGCGGACCCTGACCCCGGTGGTGCCCGGTGCCCGGCCCCCGCAGAGAAGACGCTGGAGAAAACCGAGGAGGCTGAGCTGCTGTCCTGGGAGATGTACCTGAAGGAGAACTACCTGCAGAGCCAGCAGTCGCAGCACAGGCAGAGCCCGGAGCACAGGATCCAGGACATCAGCAGCAGGTACGGGAGCCGGCCGGTGCCAGCAGGGGCCCGGGAGGGCGAGCCGTGGCGGGCTGAGTGGGGCCGGGCGGAGGCACACGCCTGGGGAAGTGGGTGTGCACAGCCTGCCCAGCCCCCGCCCAGCCCCGGAGCTCGGCGCCGCCCTCTCCATCCTCCCTCGGTTTTCTCACACTGCCCCCTCCCCAGGTAGGTCTTTGTGCCCCCTCTCTCCTCGCCCGACCCCACAGCCAGGCAGGCACCCCAGGGACAGCTGGCCTCTGGGCTTGCTGTCAGTGTGTGTCCCCCGCCTGGCGCCAGCCCCTCAGTGAGGGAGGGAGGAGGAGGCAGGGCTCCTGCAGGCGATGGAGAGGGGGTCCTGGGGCAGGGGGAGCATGGACGGACGCCCCGCCTCTGTGGTCCCTCACCTGCCTCACCTGATCTCTGGCTGCCGACCACAGTGGCATGGGTCAGCTGCTGCTGTTGCGGGCTGCTGGGCTTGGGCTAGTACAGCGCCGGCACAGGTTATGCTCGAGCCGTGGCCAGTGCTTGGCCAGCACGGTGGTTATGCTTTTGCTCTCGTCCTCACTCGTGCTGTGGGTGGTGACAAGGGTGATGATGTGAGGATGGAGATGATGGTGAAGATGACGATGGTGGTGGTGAGGATGGGGAGGGTGCTGATGGTCGTGAGGAGGGGGAGGGTGACGTAGTGATGGTGGTTATGATGGAGGTGAGGATGGTGATGATGAAGGTCATTGGTGATGGTGATAGTGGTGATCATATTATGGTGATGATGGTGATGATGGTGGTGGTGATGGTGGTGATGGTGCTGGTGATGATGGTGATGATGGTGGTGATGGTGGTGATGGTGGTGGTGATGATGATGGTGATGGTGATGAAGGTGATGGTAGTAGTGAAGGTGATGATGGTGATGGTGGTGGTGATGATCGTGATGGTGGTGGTGATGATGGTGGTGATGATGGTGGTGAGGGTGGTGAGGGTGGTGATGGTGGTGATGATGATGAAGGTGATGGTAGTAGTGAAGGTGATGATGATAGATGATGGTGGTGATGATGATGGTGGTGAGGGTGATGATGGTGATGATGGTGGTGATGGTGGTGGTGATGATGATGGTGGTGATGGTGGTGGTGAGGGTGGTGATGGTAGTGATGGTGGTGGTGGTGGTGGTGGTGATGATGGTGATGGTGATGGTGGTGGTGGTGGTGATGGTGGTGGTGGTGGTGGTGGTGGTGATGATGGTGAGGGTGGTGATGGTGGTGGTGATGGTGATGATGGTGGTGAGGGTGATGATGGTGGTGAGGGTGGTGATGGTGGTGTTGATGATGATGGTGGTGAGAGTGCTACTGCTGCTACTGACGTGGTAAGGACCTCGGAGTGAAGCTGATGGCCAAGGTCCTTCACAGGCCCCACACTGAGTGGGCCAGACACACATGCCCTGTTGGCGGTAGTTGGGCGCCAGACAGTAAGTTCAGCCCTTGGCATGCCCTCTGCTTGGGAAGCTTCTCCCCGGGGAGGCGGGACTTGCTGTCACCTGTCTTTCACGTGTCACTTCATCAGAGAACTTCCGTGCCTTTCACCTCTGTCCCCACACCTTGCTCTTTTAAAATTCCAAGTGTGGGCTGCTGGTTGTGCGTGAGTGGGCCGGCGTGTTGCTGGGTTGGTTGGATGAAGGTGTGAGCTCCGTGAGGGCAGGGACAGAGTCCCACACGCTCCCCGGTGACCTGGAGCTGCCGCTAGCCCTGGCGCAGCAGGGTCGCAGGGCCCTGGGGTGGCTGGTTTGCAGGCCGGCTCAGCCTCGATGTCCAGTTTCTGGGGTGCCTGTGACCTCCGAGCACCTTCTCAGACCTTCCCTGGCCAAGAGCGACCTCCACCGATGGCCTTGTCTGGTGTCATTGGACTTTGGACCGTGGCTGTGGCCGGGGCTGGGCTCGGGGTGTTTCTGGGAACGTCCATGACACAGCCCTGCTGCTGGGAGGCCCTGGCCATGCTGATGACCAGCAGGGTCGGCGCGAGATGGCCAGGACCACTGAGTGGCAGGGCCCTGTGACTGGGCGCGGCCGCTGGACCATCTTGCTCTACTGAGGCGTAAGTGGAGACCCCAGAGGCAGCCTGGATTTAGGGTGAGCCCCTGACATTGCAGTGTCCTGCCTTAAGGAACGAGGCTGCACCCGAAGAAACGGGCGCCGGACGCCAGCTCCGAGCCCCGCCTGCCCCGGACCTCGCAGCTGCAGGAGCCTCAGGGCTGTCTGATGCCGGAGCCCCGGCCTGGGGTGGAAGGAGCTCAGAACACCAAGATGGGCCTGCAGATGGCGACAGAGCTGGCCTGGCGCCTGGGGTGTTGAGCTGTCCCTCGGGCTGGTTAGAAGCCCTGGTTTCCGCAGCCCTTAGCAGGCCCCCTGGCCGAGCTGCCTGCTCCCTGTGGCCTGGTGAAAGGTGTGAGGCCCGGGGCGGGGCTGCTGTACTGTGCCGTGCCAGGACTCGCTGCCTCGTGGCTGAGCCGAGCACGCGGCAGGGCCGGCGGCTGGGGTCTGCGCATCTCCTAGTGAGTGGTGCCATGGGGAGCACGGAAAGTGCCCGGCACGATCCGGGCGCTGGGCGGACGAGGCGGGCGGGAAGTCGCTCTCGTGTGTTAGCGAGCCGGACAAACGGCCAGTCTTTCCGTGGGGTGCTCTCTTCGACTGTTTAGAGGTCTCCTCCGCGACGCTGGCCGGTTCTGAAATGCTTCTGACGCTATCACAGGAGCTGACATGGGGCCTCAGGCCGCGCGTGGGCGGGAAGAGCCGACAGAACCTGGGACGGGTGCTCCACCGCAAACACAGCTCTGGACGGGTGCTCGTGCCCCCTCGGAGGGCCCGGGTCTGAGCCCTGCCTGTGCTGGCAGTCCCAGCTCCCTGCTACGCACGCCCCGGGGGCAGCAGGCGATGGTTCAAGTACTCGGGTCCCTTCCATCCACGCGGGAGAACCGGACTTGAGGTCCAGGCTCCTGGCTTCAGCCTGACCCAGCCCTGGCTGTTGCGGGCATTTGCGGAGTGGATTAGCAAGTGCGAGATCTCTCTCTGCCTGTGCCAATGAAAACAAATGAACGCAGCGAGCCAGGGTTGGGTGAAATTCCTATGTTGTAGCAAAATAAGACAAACAGCAAACACGCCCCAAACAACAGCTTTGCCCCGCCCCCTCCCGCCTCCACACACCCAGCCGTGCCCAGCAGGGACTCAGCCATTTGTGACTTGGTGGCAAACGAGGGGAGTGGCTCAGGTGTGTGCAGTTCTGTCCTCGCTTCTCTCCCTGTCGACCCTCCGAGGCGAGGCCTGGGAGCCCAGGTAGTCTGTGCGCTGAGGCCCCTCCCCGTGGGGCAGGGGGCACTGGGCAGGGGGCAGGGGGCACCGGGCAGGGGGCAGGGGGCACCGGGCACTGGGCAGGGGGCACCGGGCCAGAGGAGCTTTCATGTGAAGAGGAAGCTGACGGACGTGAGAGCCACCGCCGCAGAGCCGGCCTCAGGCCTCTGCCGTGGCCTGGCTGCGGCCGGCTCAGCTGTGCCCTCTTTCAGGGTGGACACTATGGTGGACCTGCTGGACGTGGACCCCCTGAAGCAGTTGGGCTCGGTGGAGCAGAGACTGGCTTCCCTGGAGGAGCAGGTGGGTTGTGGGCGGGCCCTGGTGGGGCGGGGCGGGGCGGGTGCTTCCTGCTGGCGGCGTGAAGACGGCGTTGCAGGCAGAGAGGTCTGCGCGGGCAGCCGGAGGAGGACCTTCCTGAGCTCCAGCCAAGCCTCCCGCAGTGGCCGCTGCTGCCCTCGCGTTGCGGGAACCCTGCTCCCCTCTTCGGGCCTCCTTAGGGTGCTGGTGGTGCGCTGGCTGGGCGGCAGCACCGAGGGTGTCCATGGGCAGGAGGCCACCAGGTGGCGCCGTCCTGCCGAGGCCGGGCCCTCGTCCTCGCCCAGAGGCTGGAGCAGGGCGGCTCTGCGGCCTCACGGCAGCTGGGTGCCCTGGGCAGACCTCAGCGGAGCCCCAGGCACCCCCTCACCACCACTGGTCCACTTGACACTGAGCATCGTTCAGCCCCTGCCCACCCCAGGCAGCCAGCGCCGGCTCCCGCTTGGGTTTCCGGGTGCCGTCCGCACAGTGTCACCGGTGCTGCTGCCTCCAGCCCTTGTGTGATGGGGTCTGCCTGCCCGGCCCTGCCCCCTGAGCCCCGGCGAGCTCCCTGGGGTCCTCGCCTCACCGACACCTCATGTAGGCCGAGGGGCCACCGAGCTGCGTCTCTGGGTGCATCATGGTGGCTCCTGTGGCTGCACACTCGGCCTTTGTCGCTATTTCCTGGGGAGGGGGCGCAGAGGACTCCACCCCCGAGGAGGCTCCCCCCCGACCCCAGGTTCAGATGCGTCCCTTGTGGGCCTCAGGCTGGTTCCTGGCTCCGTGTCTGCCCTGGCTGTGGCTGCCTGCCAGCCGCAGGGGTGTGGACAGCACCCTTCCTTCACATCCTGTCAGTGTGCAGGCTGCGGGGCGGCGGCTTGTTCTTTCCGTCCGGGTGTACGCAATGCCCTGGCCTTGCTGGCCGGGCGCGGGCAGCAGGTGCTGACCCACCTGCCCTGGGCTTTGCCTTCCAGGTGGCCCAGACGGCCAGAGCCTTGCACTGGATCGTGAGGGCCCTGCGGGATAGTGGCTTTGGCTCGGAGGCTGATGTCCCCACCCTGGGTGAGCGTGGCCGTGCTGTGGATGGTTTGGGCCAGCCTGTGAGCTGTGGAGTCTGGGGGCAGCTGGCGGGGCTCTTGCTTGGGCTGGGGGAGGCTTTGGGGGCACCTGCGCCTGAGCCCCACAGGCCTGTTCCACCGCTGTGGGCATGCAGGTGCAGCCTGCCCCCGACCTGGCCAGGTTGCTGGGCTCCTGCAATGGGCGGGGGCTGGGCAGCTCCTGCAGTCACCCCAGGCCTGGTCCCTGGGTGGGCTGAGTGACAGCTGTCTGTCCTCCTCAACTTGCAGCTGGCAGAGAAACCTGAGCGGCCCCAGGGCGCGTCCGCCCACGCTCACTGGGGGGCCTCTGTGGCCAGCAGCCTGTGGGCTCTGCTCCTTGCCGGGCACAGAGGCAGGGGCCGGCCGGGGACACCATCCCGGTGCAAGGCCCCGGGCAGGGGTGCCCACTTGTGGCCGGCTTGGCTGTCTGGCTCTGGGGAGGTGAGGTGGCCCAGGAGCTTTGGGCCAAGGGCAGCAGAGGGAGCCCCCGTCCCGCTGGCCCCGGGCTCGGCTGTGCCTCACGTCCGTGTGGCTGTTCCCAGCACCCCAGAAGGCCGCGGAGGAGCCGGATGAAGAGGCTGGCAGCCGGAGGAAGGCGGAGGAACTGGGTGACGGCTACCACATCAACGCCCGGCACCTGCCCTACCCCGACAGCCCCGTCTCCCGCTTCCCCGTGCCCAACGAGAAGGTGCCTTGGGAGGTGAGAACCCGGCCCGGGCCAGGAGGGGTCGCTGCAGCCCCACAGCTGAGGCACAGAGGGCACACAGGGAGCTGTGGCCTGGGCTCTGCACAGCCACGCTGGCCCTGGCACGCCCCCGCCCTGACCCCGGCACGCCCCCGCCCTGGACCCTGGCACGCCCCCGCCCTGGACCCTGGCACGCCCCCGCCCCTGGCCCTGACCCCCTGCCCCTGACCCCCTGCCTCCACCCTTGACCCCCTCCGCCCCCATCCCTGACCCCCTCCGACCCTGGCTCCGCCCCCCGGCCTGGTACTCCCTACCCCCATCCCTGACCCCCTCCCCCGAATCCCCAACCCCTTCCACCTCCACGCTGGGCTCCAGGTGTGGAAGAGGGGGAGCCCCCCAGGGACAGGGAAGGGGGTGCTGGCACTGAGGGGTGCCCCTGCCTGCTGGCCCTTCTGGAACATTCTGGGCTGTTGCTCCCGGTGCCTTCTCCCCACGTGGACTCCTTGCCTCCTGCTGAGTCCCACCCCTGCCCCCTCCCGGCTTCCCCGGGCATGGGGGTCCTTGCTGAGCCCCTTCCTCAGTCACCCCAGCTCGCAGCTGGGTGCTCCACCCCTGGGTACACACCTGAGGGGGCCACGCTTCCCTGCAGACGGAGTTCCCCATCTACGACCCCCCCTGCTACACGGCCGCCACGGACCCCACGGGAGAGTGAGTGCGAGTCTCCGGGGGGCCCGGGGCGCCTCTGAGGGACAGACCCGGCCAGCGTCTGCTTCGTTCCTGGCTTGGGGAGGCCAGGGGGCTGCAGATGGCCTGTGGGGTGGGCCAGGCTGTGGGGGAGGGGGCAGCCTACGCCCTCTCCACTCCCCTCTCACCAGCACCCATCCTCTCCTCCTGCACCCAGTGCCCTGGAGCCTCGGTCCAAGATCAGCTACAATGCGGTGGACGGCCTGACTGACCGCCAGAGCTTCCACGGGGCCTACGCCGTGCAGGAGGGGCTGCCCCTGTGAGTGTGGCCCCTGCCCGACTCCCCCGGGCTTGCCTCTTGGCAAAGCAGGCGTTGTTCTGGCACAGCCCAGCCAGGACCCCCTTCTGCGCCCCTCTCCCCGACTCCGTCACCCTCCTGAGCCCAGCCCTGTCCCCCCCAGGAACCCCATGGGCCGCACGGGGCTGCGTGGACGCGGGAGCCTCCGCTACTTTGGGCCCAACCACCAGCTGCACCCTGTGATCACGCAGTGAGCACCGTGCCCCGCTGGGTCCCAGGCAGACCCCAGCCCCGGGCTTGAGGGAGGCGCCTGGGGTCCTTCCCGCCCAGGCAGACTCAGGCCGCGTCTCCACAGTCCGGGACCTGTTCTCCACAGGGTCCGGACCTGTGCTGGGTAGAGGGTCCGGGGCCCTCAGGCGGGGTCAGGGCTTGGGGAAGCTGACCCCCCCCATCATGCTCCCTCTGGCAGGTGGCGGCGCAACCAGGATGGCGCCATCTGCAGGCAGAGTGGCAGGAAGATGTTGGAGGTGCTGGTGCTGAAGCGCCCGCGCTGGGAGCACTGGGCCCTGCCGGGGGTGAGCCTGGCCGCACCGCGCCGCGCCGGCGCCGTTCGTCTGTCTCCCAGGCCCTCGCCTGGGGTTGAAGGACAGTGGGTGCAGGCTGTCTGCTGGCCGGAACCCCTCCTTGGAGCACGTGCAGGGACTGGGCGGGTCGGGAGGGCCCCTCACAGGCACCTCAGCTGGCCACCGCCCTCCCGCTGCCTGGGGTTTGCGACTGGCTGCCTTGCCCAGGGCCAGCGCTGGCCGTGAGGCTGAGGGCCGACCGCATGGGAGGCTCCTGGGGGCAGCAGACAGAACCCAGCGGCAGGCCAGGTCTTTCCTGTCCAGTGGCTCCGGCCACTCCTGTCCTCTCCCGGGTTGCCCTGTCCAGAGGGCCCGAGGCGCTCGTCCTGCCAGGAGGACCAGCCCCAGGCGAGGCGCGGGGGTCTGGGTGTGCAGGGGCAGCCGTGCAGTGGGGCCAGGACCCTGCCACTGGCTGGAGGAGCTCTTAGCTTTGGGGTCCCCTCGTCCTGGGGTTCCTGCCCCTACACACCCTACGCTCTCAGGCACTTCCGTCGGGGCCCTGCTGCCCAGCAGCCCCGTCTACTCCAGCTGGACACTGCGGGGTGTTCTGATGAGTCTCCCAGCGTCCTGCCTCTGCAGGGGACTGCCTGTGCTCCCCAGTGCCGGGAGTGCCCCAGCGGGCTGAGGTGGGCCGGGCGTGACAGTCGCCAGCGACCCCTGTGTGCTTCAGCGGGCAGCTGAGTGACAGCCGAGTCCGGGGTGGGTGTGGCAGGGCCACGCGGCAGCCTGGGGGGAGCCAGAGCTGGGCCTGGGACTGCGGACTGAGGAGGCAGCCAGGCTGTGCCAGGGTGGCCTCGGGGGCCCGAGCGTGTGACCCAGGCCTGGGATCGTGGGCGCTGCCCCTGCCCTGCAAAGTGGTGGCCCTGCTCGGGCTGCACCGGCGCTCGGAAGCTGACGTGGACGGTGGGTTCTGGGCAGTGTCACTGCAGCCTGGAGACAGCCGACGCCGGGCTGCCAGAGCCCCGTCTGCCTTCAGCTCCCCGGGGCTGGCCGGCTGCCCTGACCGGGCAGGTGGCCAGTGCTGCTGGGCCCCCGGGCGGCCTGGGATCCGGCTCGGGCGCCTTGCTGACCTGCCTTCTCCCCGCTCTGCCCAGGGCTCCCGGGAGCCAGGGGAAACGCTGCCCCGGAAGCTGAAGCAGGTGCTGGGGCAGGCGTGCTGGCTGCCCTTTGAGAACCTGCTGCGGCAGGGCACCGAGGTAGGGGCGGCCTGGGCCCTGTGGCTGGGAGGGCCATGGGAGGGGCACAGGTGGCGCGGGGTCAGCAGCGCCCCTCTGCCCCGTGGGGACCCTCCGCAGGGGCTCCCTCCACTCCTGCATCGGGGGGGGGGGCCGCAGCCTTCCCAACCCCGGCCCACGGACGGCCTGTTGTGCACAGTGGGTGCAGAGGACTCCTGGCACCCGCGGCGCTGGCGTCTGGCTTGTCTCACCGAGCGGTGTTTACAGTGTTCCACCGAGCCCTTCCGCTGGCTCCAGAGGCCAAGGCCGGGCGGGTGGGGTCCCCGAGGCTCAGGGGAAGAGGAAGCGAGGGCCCCGGGTGGGACGGGGCGGGGGCACCTGCTCACTGCCGCTGTGCCCCTGCAGGTGTACAAAGGGTACGTGGACGACCCCAGGAACACGGACAACGCCTGGATCGAGACGGTGGCCGTGAGCGTCCACTTCCAGGACCAGCAGGATGTGGAGCTGACTAGGCTGAACTCGGTAGGGGGCTGGCTCCAGGAGGGCGGGGCAAGGTGGGGGAGGGGCCTCCCAGGGGGTGCTGGGGCCAGAGCCCAGGACCAGAAGATGGTGGCACTGGGGGGTCAGAGTCTTGCCTCGGAAGCACCGCAGCCCCAGGGGAGATAGACAGCAGACAGTGGGTCGGGGGGTGGGACAGTGGCCACGAGGGACTGGGGGGAGGGTTGCGGGATGGGAGGGAGAGCGGATGAGCAGCCACAGGCGGGGCCGTGGGCTCAGCGCAGGCGGGCAGTGAGCTCTGCCTTTGTCTCCCAGGACCTGCAGGTCGGCGACCCAGGGATGTCCATCCAGTGGCAGGTGGTGGACAGGCGCATCCCGCTGTATGGGAACCAGAAGCCCATCCTTCAGAGGGCGGCCACCCTGTTCGGGGCTCACTACTGACCCCAGACCCGGCCTGTGGCTCCACGCTCAGGGCTGGGCTGTCCCTGGGGGCCCCATGGCGCCTGGGCTGTGCTCTCCAGTGGCCTGCACATGACTCGGCTGACCCCGAGGCCCACGCGGGCCTGGACTGCTGAGCAAGGTCAGTCTAGGTGGACCCTGCTTCAGCTGGCCACATGGACTCATCTCAGGTGGCCGAGAGACCTCGGGACAGGGACAGTTCGGAGTCGAGGGGCCACTGGGACCGGCAGCCTCACTTCCTGTCCTGACGCGTGAGCTCGTCATGAACAGCACATCCACCGTGGGCCCCCACGGCCGGGGCAGCCTGCCATGCCCGACAGGGCCTCGCGCTGGCCTGGGGGCGCCATGCAAGCCCCTGGTTCAGGGAGGTGACTGTGCGAGCCCAGGCTTCCCTGGGAGATGTCCACCCTCTAGGGACCGGACTCTGCCGCAGGTGTGGGTGCTGCCACAACTCACAGTGGCAGGAGCTGTGGGGGCCTTCAGGACCGGGCATGACAGAGGCCGAGACAGGAGTCTCTGGCCAGCTTGGCCAGACCCCTTTGTTGTCTACAAATAAAGTCTTGGATGCACCTGCTATCAGGGGCCGTGTCTGTGTGGTCTCTGCTGCCCTGCGGGGGCCTCCCGCGACCTCTCCGTGGATGCCCCGAGTGCCTCTGAGCCCAGACTCTCTCCTGTGCCCCCTGCTTCACTGCTTAGACCCACACCACGGCGTCAGCCCCGAGTCCCCTCATGCTGGACACCCACCCTCCGTGCGAGCCGACGCCCACGTGGCTGCTGATGGCAGGGCCGTGGGTGCCACTTGCTCCATCCTTGGCAGCTGAGCGCCACCCGCAGGTGATGCCCCCTCCCTGGCAGAGACCCACTGACTCATTCCCAGCCCAGACCCCTCCTCCAGCTCTTGGCAGAAGGCCACTCTGGGAGCCCGGCACAAATCCTGACCCTGGGCGGTGGCAGGTCTGGGAGGCACTGGCCGATGGCGCCCACCTGCCTGGCGGCTCTGAGGTGGCAGCCACGCCAGCCATGGCCACACGGGTCCCATGCCTCTGTGTCCTAACTCCCGGGGCCAAGCCTCAGCCTGGCCGGGGTGTGGGCTGGCAGCGCCCCTGAGAGGCAGGTCAGGAGTGCCAAGGGCGACCACGCGCTCAGGTCCCACAGGAGCCACCCGCCAGGCTGTGGCTGTCCCGAGGGAGGCGGGCACAGGGCGCTGAGCCCAGGCACCTGCAGCTTGTGCGGAGCTGGAAGGCTGATGGCCCCTCCTGGGACTGCCACTGACGCCCTCCTGGCCAGCGCCTCTGGGCTGCTCATGAGAAGTGATCTCACGGTTGTGCAGCTTCCGCCGACGGATTTGAAACTGGTGGGCAGGCAGCCAGCAGTTTTCACTGAATCACAGGGCGGCCTGGACCCTCAGAGCTCCGAGGGAGCCTTTCTGTGCCCAGCGCCCGGCCACGCCCCTGACCCAGGGGACACGGGTGCCCAGGCATGTCCCCGACCTGCCGGGCGTCCCCGTGGCCACGCCACACACACATGTGTGTGTATACCGTGGCCAGAAAGCAGGCTCGGGCACTGTGCAGCAAGGACTGTCCCATGTGTCACCATGGCGACCGAGATGCGTCCACAGCGTCGGCCATGGTGCACGACTCCACACACAGGAGCGAGCGCCGCGGACACGTGTGACGGGGAGTGGTGAGGGAGGAGCCCGCCCTGCAGGAAAAGCCCACCAGAATGTAAGAAAAAAAAAAACCCTCCAAAGCGAGGAAAAGCAGTAAGCACCACCAGCAGAGACACTGGGCTCAGAGCCGGCGCACGGAACATTCCGGAAGAGGGCAAGCTGTCACCGGCGTCCGAGACGCAGAAGCTGTTAGAAGGAAAATGGAGGCAGGAACACCAGGACTCTGAACGTGGGCGAGCTCAGGGGCGGCGGGCGAACCAGGTAGAGGAGCCCCAGGCCCGGCGCGGGGCCGTCCCCAGGACGCGGCCTCCTCAGAGCCTGGCGCTGCTGTGACTTCTCCGGGTGTCGTCCGTCCGTGACATCTGCACACAGCAGGAGGAAAGAATCGGGGGACAGAGGGCAACCCCCAGGCCAGGCAGCGGCGCCCTGTGCGGGGGAGGGGGGACGGCAGCATCACCTGCTCCCACGGCTCTCCCCGTGGATGTCCTGGCTGGCGGGGTGGGGGGCTCGCAGAGGGCTGCAGATCTGAGAGGCATCAGGGACACACGCCGGGCCCCTCTCCATGAGTGCAGCACAACTGGGAAACGAAGCCTTGAACGCCACCCCCGCCAGCCCACCTGGCCGCCCCGTGGGAGCCGCACCCTGCCAGCCCACCTGGCGCAGCCTGAGGACCCGGATGCTGTGCCGCCCAGGTGGCCCCGGCGGAAGAATGACAAAGTGTCCGGGCCCACGGCCGAGACGGACTTCCTCAGGCTCCGAGGCCAGGGGCCTGCAGAGTCGGGTTCTGGTGAGGGCCTCCTGCTGGCTGCCCTTGGGCCCAGTGGGCAGGGTGGGAGAGAGCACAGGCACCCCTCCCCCTACCTCTGCGACTTCTTGAGGCCCCATGCAGCGAATATTCAGAATATTCAGGCCCTAACAGACCAAGTTCTGCAGGAAGAAAGGCACCAGGGCCGGCAAAGCTCAGTCTCGGGGCTCCTCAGGTTGGGGGCAGGGGTGGGGGGCAGATGTAGGGGTAGGTGTGGGGGGCACAGATATGGGGGGCAGGTGTTGGAGCAGGTGTTGGAGCAGGTGTTGGGGGGCACAGGTGTTGGGGGCAGGTGTTGGGTGGAGGTGTGGGGGGCAGCTGTGAGGGGCTTCATGCTGGGGGAGGGGCACAGCAGGAGCGGGGGAGGGTGGCCCAGCAGTTCAGATGCCAGGATCCCTCCTGTTAGTGCCTCCCGTTGGTGGCAGTCACCCGGTCCTTCCCTCTGTCAGACGTGTCACCCTGGGGGTGCGTCTCTGCCCCTCCCTCTGCAGCCATCCAGCCACCCATCGCCCTCGTCAGACACCAGACCGACCGGGCTGCCTGATCCTGGATCCTGGGGTGTGCCCGGCGAGCGAGGCGGTGCCTGCGGGCAGCAGCGTCACACCAACCCTGCCACGCAGAGAAGGGGGTCCCTCCACCCTCAGGCTCTCTGTCTCACAGGGTGCACACATGTGTGGCAGGAGGGCTTTGGTGCCACGGGCATCCTGATGCAAACCACTTCAGTGGTCAGGACCCGCGGGGTTGAAAGCCAGAGAAGGGAAGGAGAGATCCCAGCGTCATCTGAGGACAGCTGGAGGGGCTGTGCTAACGACGCCAGGGACTCCACGGGCACATCGCAGCACAGGGGTCCACTCACCAAGGGCACGTGACAATCCGAACGCAGGGGCCGCAGGGCACCAGATGAGGACAGAACCGTGAGAAGAAGACTCCCCAGGATTACAGCCCAGGTCAGCACCCCGTCCCAGCAGTCAGAGGAAGCAGACACCCGTGCGTCCGTCGCGGCAGCCTCACAGTGATGGCTGCAGGACACTGACTGCGCCATGACGCGAGTCAGGTAGAAAAGCATCCAGATGTGCAGACCACATCCCTGAGGACGACGGACTTCAAATTAGCCATCGACTCCAAGCAACCTCTGGGCTGTCCCCAAATACCTGAAATGAAACTTCACACATCTACATCCAAGGGCCAAGAAAGAAATTAACAGGGAAGTTAGAAAGGATTTGAAACTTGATGGCAACAAAAATGCAATGCATGGACCTTCCTGGGATGCGGTTAAAGCAGGACCTAGAGGGGGTTAATAGCACTAAGATGCCCACACGGAAAAGGAAAAGGCCACAGAGCTGGGCTCTCACGTTGAGAAACAAGACAGAAAACCAACCAAAAAAAAAAAAAAAAGAAAAAGACCAATGTAAATAAACGAAAAGACTAAAAATTCAGAGTGGAAGTCAATGTAAAACACTTAGTGAAATAACAGAGAAATCAATGAAACCAAAACCAGTTCTTTGAGATCAGTGACATTTGTGAACTTCTATTTGGCTGGTCAGTGACAAAAAGCAAGAGGCTACAGTCTGAGTCCTTTTGCCCCCAGCCTGCGTGGCCGTCCAGCCCCCGTGCTCACTACGGCCCTGTTGGTGGCTGACGGGCGAGGCGGGAGGCTCGCTCCAGCTGTGATGTCTGGAGGTGGTGGAATGGGAGGTCTCTAGGCACTGGGGGCGCCCCGGGAAGGCAGCTCTGGAGAGAGGGCTGGCTTTGCAAGCCTGCTGCCTCGCTGGCCCTCCCTCTGCAGCCGTCCTGCCGCCTGTCGCCCAACTGGCGGCTGCCTGGTCCTAGGCTGGGACCTCCTGGACCAGGAGCCACTGAAAGCTCCTCCCGCTGCGTGGCTTCTCAGATCCCTCGACGAAGCAACCGCTGATACAAGGGCGGGAAATGATGGAGGCCACATGGTTTCCTGCCCTATAGATCTGCAGAGCCAACGTCATGCTAGATACCGCGGGGGCGGGGGCAGTGAACAGACGACGCCCCGGGTGGCACACACCGTCAGCATCCCGGGGAGAAGTAAAAGACCTCGCGGGGGCAGGAAGGGCTGGGCCTGGCTGTTAGGACCGCTGCGCCCTGTATCTGAGTTCCAGTACCAGCTCCGGCTCCAACTCCAGCTTGCTGCCCGTGCGGACCCCGGGCCAGGGGTAGCAGTGAGGGGGACCCGCACTCAGTTCCTGGCTTCAGCGCCCCGGGGCTGGAGCGGGCATCTGGGGGAGTGAGCCAGCAGATCGGAGCTCTGCCTCCCAGGAAGAAAGACCCTCAGTGGTTGACTATTTGTTAAATAACTCAACCGTGTGTTAGATGATGATACGCCACGAGCAACCGCGCTCAGACCTAGAGCTCGAGGCTGACTC
The DNA here is from genome assembly GCF_964237555.1 of Oryctolagus cuniculus. Classification (NCBI taxonomy): domain Eukaryota; kingdom Metazoa; phylum Chordata; class Mammalia; order Lagomorpha; family Leporidae; genus Oryctolagus; species Oryctolagus cuniculus. The sequence continues at coordinate 1,993,561 of NC_091435.1, read as the reverse complement.
ACTGTCTGAAATCAACCAGGACAACCCACCGCAGGATCTATCAGCCTTCTCGGCAGATGCAGACAAGGTAAAACCCAGCCGGCCCCTCTGGCACGCCTCTCGGCACGCGAGAGGAGGGACGACGTTTCCATAATTAACAAAGTCCTGGACGCTGGACGATCCACGCGAAAAGGAAGCTTGCGGCCCTGCCTCGGGCCATGGTCACTCAGAACGGGGCGCCCCAACCATGAAGCCCCGGGGCTGGGGGCTGGGCCAATATCTCTCACACCGTCAGCCCAGGCACCACCCAGAAAACACCAGTAACCGGACGTTAAAAATTCTGCTGATTGAAAACCGTGAAGATAAAGAGAAAATCCCGAGTGACACAACGTATTCGGGAGCCCCACACCTGCAGGGCGCCCCAGACCTGACCACAGCTTCCGGAGGGCAGGCGGACAGCACAAGTCCCAAGCTGCTGGGACCCCAGCCACCGGGGCGGTGCGCACGGAGACCAGGTGGAAAGGAGACGGCTCCCAGAGCCGGGCAGGATGCGGACACAGAGCAGAACCACGGCCGCGCATCTGAGGACCACGTGACGTCAGACGGGCCGAGGGCATGGGGAACACGTGACGTCAGACGGGCAGAGGGCAGGGACCCGAGGAGCACGTGACGTCAGCAGGTCAGAGCGCACCAGGAGCCGGGCAAGGCGGGAACGCAGGTCCTCCGTGGCCTCGGCGTCGTCGGGCGCGTCCCTGGCGCTGACCCCTGAGGAAGAAGGGCGTCTGTCCACCGACCTGTGCGGCCTTCCGGTCCGGTTCGCCCGCACAGCCGCCCAGCACCGCGCACCACCGCACGAGCCCATTCCGGAATAACCGCCGGGCGCAGACGTCCCGCACGAGTGCCCGCCCGTCACGGCGGGAACCGTCGCCGCAGGGGCATGAGTGACCCAAGGAACACGTCACCCTCGGGGCCAGCGGGCCACGGGAAGCCTTGCGCGGCCTCGCAGCTGCGGACCGGAGCGGGAGCCCCGCGTCTGAGCACGAGGTGTGCGCCGTCCACCGAACTACGGCGCGGGCTGGCTTAAGAACCCCTCGGGCGGCCAGACGCGCGCCACACCCGAGTAGGGGCCGTGGGGCAGGGGCCCAGGTGCGCGGGTTCCTCCCCGCTCCCCGCTCCGCACCAGGCCCGCGACGGACGCCCAGCAGCCGGAGCGCGGGGCAGGGCAGGGGCAGGGGCGGGGCAGGGGCAAGGGCTGGGCGCAGCCGGAGCTCGGGGCAGGGGCAGGGGCGGGGCAGGGGCAAGGGCTGGGCGCAGCCGGAGCTCGGGGCAGGGCAGGGGCAGGGCAGGGACAGGGGCGGGGCAGGGCTGGCCCACCCAGGGTTGGTCCCCCGGCCGCATAGCCCCGCCTCGTCGCCAGCCCCGCCCACCGCCCCTCCCTCCCGGGGTCTCAGGACCAGTACGCGTGCTCAGCGGTCTCAAAGCTCCGCCCCTCGCCGCTCTCAGGCCCCGCCCTTGGCCTCGCCCACAGTCCCCGCGGCCTGCTGGGTATCGGAACCCGCTCACGTCCTCAACTGTGCCAAAGTCCCGCCCCTCACCGCTCTCAGGCCCCGCCCCATGCCTCCGCCCCGCCATTGGCCCCGCCCACACGCCCGCTCTCAGTCCCCGCAGCCCGCTGGGTGTCCGAATCGCTCGCGTCCCCGTCCCCAGCTCCGTTTAAAAGCCCCGCCCCGCCCCGCCCCTCCCTTCCCACCAGCTCCTGCTCGGCCCCGCCCACGGCCCCGGCCCCGCCCCCGAGGCCCCGCCCGCCTCTCTCAGGTCCCGCCCCGCCCCGGGCGCCGCCCCGGCCGGCCGCGCAGTCCGAGCTGCGGCCTCCGAAGCGAGCGGGCGTGGGCAGAGGGCCTCGGGGCGGCCACGCGGGGTGTGGCCCCGGGTCCGCTGTGAGAGACCAGGAGCGGCGCGTGGAGCAGCCTCTGGCCGGGGCCGCGCAGGTAAAGCCCGGCCCTGCCCCGCCCCACCCCGAGCTTGGGTGCCCCCTCCCCGTCTACTCCTGGGGGTCCACTGCCCAAGCCCCCGCCCGGGGTTTCGCGCTGCCCCAGGTCTCCATCCCGCGCGGCCGCGCCCGACCCGGTGTCTCCTTCCCGCTGCTCCTCGGGTGTTGTATTGATCAGGCTGTATTGATTATTGATCGCACTGTATAGATCAGGTTATTGACCAGTCTGTATTGGTCATGCTGTGTGGACTGCTGATCACGACGCTCTTCAGGGACTGTCTTCATGGGCCTCCTGTGGCGCCCAGAGCAGACTGCCCTACCTTTTGGTCAGCGGGTGGCCCCAGGGGCTGGGGCTGGGGCTGGGCCTCCTGACGGGCCAGCCTCAGGGGTCTTCCACCATCAGCCCAGGGCCGCGGGCCACACCAGCCTCCAAGTCCTCCCCCTGCTGGTGCCCTGTTCCCCACTGGGGCGGGATGGACAGACCTGGCCCGGGGACCTCCTGCCTGCTTCCTCTTCTCTTTCAGAACTGAAGGTCCCTGCTTTTCCTGACGGGTCTGCGGTGGACAGGCCCCCCTCCCCGCGGTGGACAGCGCAGAGGAGCCAGCCGCGGCCCTGGGCGAGCCAGCATGGGCCCCCCAGGCAGGCAGGGCCCGCCTTCCCTGCTGCTCCCGGCCCCCGCGCCCTGCCTCTTCCTGCTCTTCTGCTTGCCCCTGGGCGCCTCCTGCCCGCAGAGCTGCCAGTGCCCGGACCACGCGGGCGCCCTGGCCGTCCACTGCAGCGCCAGGGGCCTGCAGGAGGTCCCCAGGGACATCCCGGCCGAGGCGGTGCTCCTGAAGCTGGATGCCAACCGGATCTCCCACATCCCCAATGGAGCCTTCCAGCACCTGCAGCAGCTGCGCGAGCTGGACCTGTCTCAGAACGCCATCGAGACCATCGGCCCCGCCGCCTTCTCGGGCCTGGCCGGGGGCCTGCGGCTGCTGGACCTGTCCCACAACCGCATCCGGAAGATTCCCAAGGACGCCCTGGGCAAGCTGAGCGCCAAGATCCGGCTGTCCCACAACCCCCTGCACTGTGAGTGCGCCCTGCAGGAGGCCCTGTGGGAGCTGAAGCTGGACCCCGACTCGGCGGCCGAGATGGCCTGCCACACCTCGGTGCAGGAGGAGTTCGTGGGGAAGCCGCTGATCCAGGCGCTGGACTCGGGCGTCAGCTTCTGCAGCGTGCACAAGACCACTGACGTGGCCATGCTGGTGACCATGTTCGGCTGGTTTGCCATGGTTATCACCTACATTGTGTACTACGTGCGCCACAACCAGGAAGACGCCAGGAGGCACCTGGAGTACCTGAAGTCCCTGCCCAGTGCCCCTGCCTCCAAGGAAGCCGTCAGCCCTGTGCCCTAGCGTCCACTTCGCACCGACCCCACCTGCCAGCCGCCTGCACCTGCTGTGGGGTGGTCGGGGAGGCAGGCGCCCAGCGTGCGTCTGGAAGTGGTCAGTGCTCAGAGCCCAGGGCACAGCTGCTTGGGGAGAGGCGAGGGACGGCACCATCAGGCAGGATCCAGCTGTGTGGACGTCCACACGATCTCCACACAGAGCTGTCTGCAGCTGGCACTGGCCAGTCCCCTGCTGACCCGAGGACGTTCGATCTGGATGGTGTGTGCCCAGGGTTTTCGGGAGCAGTCAGTGGGCCCTGTGGCTCACCCCATCTCCCCTTGACCTTTTGTGAGTTCTCAGAGTTGAGTGTCACCCTCGTGTCCAAACCTCAGCCAGGGTGGGGAGGGGGATGTGGAGACAAACCTGGGAACAGTCCATGTGGCTCCTCTGGGGGCAGCGTCGGCCCTGGCCACCTGCACCTGCTGGATCGATGGCCATGGACTGGGGCCACCCCGTGCCTTGCTCTTCTACTCACTGGTGTCTAAACAGCCTTTCCACGGGGAGGGGGCGGTCAAGGCCAGCCGGCTGAGGCTCCCCTCTCTCCGGTGACAGCCGCTGCCCCTCCTCACCGCCGCTGCCAGGGTTCTTGGCGCTAACTCGGCGCTCGGCTCTCTTACCCGAATCACTCGTGTACAGGGTAGGTGTCACCTCCACCCACAGGGCGCTGATTTCTAATTTTACTTTTTACCGTCTTTTTCTCTGCGTGTTTGTATTTTACTGGTTGAGACGTCGTCGGGGGAGGCAGGAGGCGTAAGTCGCTTCTGGGTACAAATAGTGGACGCTGCGTCCCTCACAGGCTCAGCCGGGATCTGGAATTCAGGACGATCTGTGTGCAGAAGGCGAGACGGTGGCTGAGGCGTGGCCGGGGGCGGTGGTTAGCTCGGTCTTGGGACCAGCATCCCATGACCACGTGGCCTGCCACGTGACATCACCCGTGGGTGGGCAGCAGAGATGTGGGGACAGTCCACGGTGCAAGAAGCAGGAAGGACCAGCAGGATCCGAGTGCCCAGCCGGGCTGCCCACCCAGCGCCCGGTTCCTGCGTGTCCGGCGCCTGTGGTCAGAGTGGGGCGGTGTCCATGCTGTTAGGTCCTTGTTGAGCACTGCTCTCCCCTGGATGTGTCCAGCTCACGCCCCACTCATCTGCCTGTACCACACGGCCACTTGAGAGGGGCAGCCCATCCCTGGCTGGCACCCACTCGCCTGCCAGTGACAGCCGAAGCACGGGCACCCGAGGGTGCCGTGTCCAGTCTGGTGCTGCAGGAAGCAGGTGACCACAGGCAGAGTGACCGGGGCCATGGGGCCTTCTGTTGGAGGAAGTGAGGCGGGGACCACGGTCATGGGCGTGTGGGTTGAGGACACGGTGCCACATCGGCTCTGTGTGGGAGCACAGCCATGCAGGCTCGTCTGCCCGGTAAACACAGGCGTGGCCAGCGTGCCCTGTGCCCTCTGCAGCCTCTGTGCAGAGTGACACGACCTTGGCCTTCTCTGGTGTGTGTGGGGGGAGCACTGCTGCCGGCTGTGCCGCCGCCGGGTCCCCTGGGCCCCTTTCCCCAGCCCTGTGTCCAGGCAGAGAGTGGATGGAGGGGGTGGTGTGGGGGAGGTCGGGGCCCAGCTCGCCCGTGTCCTGTGGGTGCCCTGGTCCCTCCTGGCCTTGAGGCCTCTCCCTTCAGCCTAGCCTGGCTCCACCGGGCGGCACAAGGGGGGGGGCTCCTTCCCTCTCCCGGGCTCCTGCGCTGCCCCTTCATGGAGCGGCGACTGGGGAGAGGAGCAGGGGACACCACGAGCCCGCTCAGGGCCCGAGCCTTCCCCACAGCCTCTCTGAGCCCCTGTGTGCATCTCCCTTCTAAGGAAGACCCCAGGGACCCCACATCTGACCCTGAAGACCCTTCCAGCTCTTGGAGCTCCCACCTTGAAGTCCTCTGCCCCCTCCTCCCGGGATACAGCCCCGCCTCTGCTCCTCCCTGGGGTGCGATGGGGACATGCAGGAGGGGCCGGGGTCCCTCCCTGGGGCTCCAGCCGTGCGCACCCCGATGTGCTGACCCCAGGCCTCTCCTCCCCCACCCTGCTCTGACCTTTGGGGGCTCCTGGGCCCGTGTCCATGGTGGTAAGGGCAGCACCAAGAGGCGTGTTTGGCCAGGGCGGCCGTGGGCCCCACTGCGATTCAGGTGAGGATCCCCCAGGAGCCCCCTGAACACAGGTGTGCCTGCTGCGGCCCCAGCCCCCCTGCACAGCCCCTCTTGCACGAGGCAGTGTGGGTGGGGTCTGGGGTGGGCCTGGTGGGCTGGCCACAGGGGCCGACCCAGCTTGGGGGTCAGAGGCTGGGCCTCTCGCCCTCCCTGTAGGAGCCGAGTGGGGAGGAGTCTCTGGGTGGGAGGGGCTCAGCTTGTGTCCAGTCCGGGGCCCACAGGCCTCAGGTGCTGTGGAAACCTGAGCCCCAACACCAACCCTGACCTTAACCCTAGGGCAGGCGCTGCAGCCCAGCACCCACACTCCTGTCCAGGGGCTCCCTTGGGTGGCCAGCAGCAGGGAGGGGCTGTCTGGTACAGGGGCTGTCCCTGGCAGGGTGGGGCCCCAGGGCAGGAATTCGGGGAGCCGGGAAGCTGGCTGGGGGCTGTGGGAGGGGCAGGGTGTGGGGCTGGTGCACGTGGCCTGTGGGCCGCTGTGGTGGGTAGGGGCTCCTCCGTGGAGGAGACCCTGCCTCAGGGGCCTCGGCCCTGGCTCCAGGGGCCGCCTCCCAGCCCGAGCCCCGAGGGCGGGCTCTGGGGTCACCCTGGGTGCCGCCTTCTGCACTCCAACTCCAGGAGCCCTGGCTCTGCAGGAGGCCGCGTGGCCCAGGAGATGGGCCGAGCTCGGGCGGGGGCGCCACTCACCCGAGGGCTGAGGCGTGAGTGTCTGTGGTCTCCCCTGCAGGTGGGGAGCCCTGCCCAGCTGGTCGGCTAAGTGCCGGGGTCCTCAGAGCTGATGCAGGAGCCGCGAGGAGCCCCTCCTGGTTAGCAGAGGGCAGACCCCAGACCCAGCTCCCGCTGCCGCCCCTCCGGCAGCTCTGGCTCTGCCCCCCATGCTGGCTTCAGCGCGTGACTTGTGCCCACAGCTTGGAATCTGAACCGAGCCAGCCAGGGAGGCTGTGCCAGAGGCGGAGTGGCCTGGGCCTGCGGCCGCTCCCCAGCCCTGGCCGGGCCTGGGACAGCTCCTGCACTCGCCTTTCCCGGAGGCCCCGGCTGAGGTCGGCTGCCCTTCTCCGTTCTGGGAACGCTCAGTAACCCTCTGCTTGACTCAGCTGCTGCGGGTTCCGCTGGGTGCCTCTCCCCTCCCCCAAACCTGCAGCCCCGGCCAGCCCTGGGAGAGCCACGGGAGCCGGCGGAGGGGCAGCCCACGTGGCGGGTGGGACTTTGCAGACGGGGTTGTGTTAAGGACCCCAGCTAGGAGTCAGCCCTGGTTCATGTGAGGGCTTCACACCATATCAGGTCCCAGCGTGCGAGGCAGAGGGAGAGCGGGGGGGGGTGGGGGGTGGGCAGAGGGAGGCTGCCCCTGAGGCCGAGGTGGCCTGACCCTGGGAGGGCAGGTGTGTCTGGATGCTGGGCGGCCGGGCACGGCCCGCCCCGAGCCTCCATCAGGAGCCGGCCCTGCCCCGTTTCACTGGGTGGGGGCAGGGTTTGACCTCTGGCTTTCTAAATGGTCGGCCACCCTCAGGCCTGCTGTGGTCTCAGCTCTTGAGGTGAGCGCAAACTTAATGCCAAGGCCGCCCTGCTTTTGCTGTCACCCCTCCTCTTCCTGCAAGACAGGAGCGCCCCCCCCAGAGGCTCCTTGGGGTGGGGGGCACAAAGCCTGCAGGCCTCCGGGGGTCCTCACGCACATGCTGCTCACTCGTGCTGGCAGACACGGGCACGGGCACCGTCACCACCCTGTCCTTGGGAAGGTGCTGGGATGCCCTGGGGGTGTGTGTGTAATGTTCCGGCTCTAGCGACGGCGGGCTGGGGAGGGGGCGGCAACAGCTGTTGGCCCCGGTGGGCTCAGGGCAGCCTGCCCACTGGGAGGGCACAGCAGCCCTGGGCCAGGCTGTGCCAGGGACTCAGAAGGGTGCCTCCAGGCCCTGCCGTGGTGTCCTGGTGCCGTCGGGCGCATTTCCATTTAAAGATGAGAAGCCGGGAAGGCAGGGGGGCCGAGTGCACAGGGGCCCGTGTGGGCCGAGGCTGGGCTGGGACCTGCGCCTCAGACACCCAGGCCTGGACATCGTCACTGGGAACCTGGGCCACAGCGTTGTCAAAACAAAGAGGCAGGTTCTGGGCCGGCGGGCTCTGAGGACAGCGGGGGCGGGGCGGGCGGACCCAGGTCAGCTGTCCTGTCCCCGAGAGGCTGGCGCTGATCTGTAACCATGGCAACAATGCCCTCTGGAAACGGAGCAACCGCCAGGCCTTGCTGGCCCGTGGTGGCCTTCGGAAGCAGCCATGTGTGGCTTTGGGGGCCAGCCCAGGGTCAGCAGAGCCCACTCCTCTCCCTGCTGTGCGTGTGTCCACTTCCCCAGAATGCGGCTGTGCGTGGAGAGGAGGGGGCTGCACCCTCGGGGGAGGGAGAGTAGCCAGGGGCAGGAGGAGGAGGGGCCGCGGGGGCGTCCTACAGCTGAGATGTGGAGGGGAGACCCCTGAGATGTGGAGATGTCAGAGGGGAGACCGAGGCACAGAGTGGCCGACGCTTAGCCCCAAGCTGTGGTGAGGCGGGCAGGCGGGGAAGACGTCCAGCATCCGTCTGTCCAGGCGGCGACACAGCGGCCCCGTGGAAAGAGGGGGTGGGGTTTGTGCAGGGACCCAGGCTGCAGCCGCAGGCGAGGGGCTCACAGCAGCCTGGGGACCACAGGGTGGCCGTGTGCTGGGACTTCCCTCCCGCGACAGGTGACCTGGACTCCGTGCACCTGATCTGGGGGCTCAGAGGGGACGTGGTGGTGGGGCTCCCTCTGCCTGTGTTGCCACGCACGGGCTAGACTATTGGGAGGCCAGAGGTGGCCCCACAGGCATCTTGGGCTTCAGGCAGCCTGTGCAGCAGGCGCTCCCGGCCTCGGCCCAGTGGGGTGAGATGGGGGGCTCGTCGGGGCTCTCAGCTGAGCAGGCTGCGGGCCAGCTCCCCCACAGCACCCTGCTCTGAGCAGCTCACAGCCCCGGGCAGCAGCCAGGGCGGCCAGGGCGTGGGCTCAGGCTGCTGGAGTTTGGGGTGCTGGGCCCAGGGCAGCTCTGGGCCAGTCAGTCCCGGTTCTCCCCAGGCCCCGAGCATCTGGGTTTTGCTGGACAACGGGAGCAGATGCCTGGACGACACTGCCCCTTCCCGTCCTTGCCCAAGGCCTGTGTGACTCACTGGGTGTCGCCCGGAGGCAGGGCCTGCTGCTCTGGAAGTCATAGTCATCAGGACACCAGGCCTGGGCTTTTCCCAGCAGTCTGTGCGCTCATCGCTGGGCTGGGGTGGGGTGGGGGTGGAGGTGTTGCACTGAGGTTTCAGCCCTCAGCCGAGCAGGGACAAGGACCAGGAGGGGCCAGCCCAGGACTCCTGCCACTGTAGGGCTCATGCCACCACTGCGGGCACCACCACGGGGAATTCAGACCTGCGTCCAACCACTCGGCTTCCGGTGCATGCAGTGTGCTTCCCGGTGTGGACCCCGCATCTGAGCCGTTTGGGGTCCTGCGAGGTGAATGCCGTGTCCGAGCAGTCTGTGGGTGCAAGGGGCTCAAGCACATGGTCATCTTCCACTGCTTTCCCAGGCCACAGAAGAGAGCTGGATTGGAAGTGCAGCAGCTGGGACTCGAACTGGCGCCCATGTGGGATGCCGACGCTTCAAGCCAAGGTGTTAACCCGCTGCGCCACAGCGCCGGCCCCGATGGTTGGTGTGAAAAGTCTCGATTCACCAGTTTGGGCCATGCTGGGCTGCTGTGGCCCCAGCCGCAGAAGAGAGGCAGGGGTGTGGCTGAGCCGTGTGGCAAAGAGGCCCTGGGCAGCGAGAGTGGGTCCCCCTGCACCACTGCTTGGGCCGGCGCCGTCCGCCTCCCTTCTCCCTGGTGTCCCCTCCCCAGAGCCACATCGTGGCACACGGCACAGCGCAGGAAGGCTTTGGGGAGCGCCCAGGTGACTCCGGGGGGTGGCTAGGTGCAGGCCTCGTGGCTGGGATTACCTGGGCTTTGGGGATGCTTAACTTTTATTTTTATTTATTGGCATTTGGGAGACAGAGATCTCCCACCTGCTGGTTCACTCCCTAAATGCAGGGAACGGCTGGGGCTGGGAGGGCTGAAACCAGGAGCCAGAGCTGCAGCCGGGTCTCCCACGTGGGCGGCACCCCCAGGGTCTGCATGAGCAGGGAGCTGGCCTCAGGAGGCAGACACTGGAGTGCAGCCCCGGGCTGCTGGGACTGGGGGTGGCGTGTGGGGGTCCCAACGCCCATCCGGCCCTTCGCTGCTCTCTGGGCTGGATTAGGCAGGCTGCGTAGGGCGTGGGGAACCGCTCGTCCCTGGCAGCTTTCGAACGGATCAGACTCTGGTTCTTTCAAGTCTCCTGGTGAGCTAGGCCACACCTGTGACAGAAGAGGACGACCCCCAGGAGCCCGCCTCCCAGCTGGGGCCATGGAGGCCCAGGCCCCACCGAGCCTGCGCGGGCCAGCTCCCGCATCCAGGGCGGGGGCTCCCTCTGCTCAGCAGGCTCCCGGCTGCCCGGCTCAGGCCGGGTGGGCGCTTCCTGTGCACGCTGGAGGCCTTGCGGGGAGGGCGCTGGTCGGGGCAGAGACAGAGGTCGGCCTGGACTCCGTGCACCTTCAGGCTCCCCCCCACGAGGGCTGCTCCCAGGGCACGCAGGGGTAAACTGAGGTGCGTCCCGCCTGCAGTGGAGGTGCCTCAGCCCCTGCACCTGCGTGGGAGACCGGAAGAAGTTCCTGGCCCCTGGCTTCGGCCTGGCCCAGCTGGCCGTTGCGGTCATTTGGGGAGTGAACCAGCGGATGGAAGACCTCTGTCTGTTTCTGCAACTCTGTCTTTCCAAAAATAAATCTTTAAAGAGAAAACACACACACACACACACACACACACACACAGCAGCCGCGTGGCTTCTGTGACAGCAACATAAATATATTTCTTTTTTTAAAAAAAATTTTATTATTGAGGCAGAGTGGACAGTGAGAGAGACAGAGAGAAAGGTCTTCCTTTGCCGTTGGTTCACCCTCCAATGGCCGCTGCGGCCGGCGCACCGCGCTGATCCGATGGCAGGAGCCAGGAGCCAGGTGCTTCTCCTGGTCTCCCATGGAGTGCAGGGCCCAAGCACCTGGGCCATCCTCCACTGCACTCCCTGGCCACAGCAGAGAGCTGGCCTGGAAGAGGGGCAACCGGGACAGAATCCGGCGCCCTGACCGGGACTAGAACCTGGTGTGCCGGCGCCACAAGGTGGAGAACTAGCCTAGTGAGCCGCGGCGCCGGCCAAAGAGATTTCTTGCGTGGACGAAACGCAATAAATACGCCGGGGGCCGGCCCGCGCATGCGCACCATGGGAGCAGCGTCTGGCCCGCGCACGCGCACCACGTCAAGCGCGCGCCCGCGGCCCGGATGTTCTGAGGTAAAACTCGACGGAAATGTCTCCTGGAAGGCCGGCGCGGCGGAGGCGGCCGCGGGGTTGCGGTCAGCCGGTCCTGAGGCGCAGGACCCTGGACAGGGGCTCCTTGGCGCTGGAGTAGATGAGGTAGGAGCCGGCAGGCGTGCTGAAGGCCTCCCAGTCCCGGCAGCCGAAGGTGGGCAGGCTGTGGGCGGCCACGAAGCCCTCGTAGCCCTGCCACCTGCGGGGAGGTCGGGTCAGCGCCGGGCAGGGCCGGGCAGGGCCGGGCAGCGCCGGGCAGGGCCGGAAAGGGCCGGTCAGGGCCGGTCAGTGCCGGGCAGGGCCGGGCAGGGCCGGTCAGCGCCGGGCAGGGCCGGGCAGGGCCGGGCAGTGTCGGGCAGTGTCGGGCAGGGCTGGGCTGGGCAGGGCCGGGCAGCGCCGGTCAGGGCTGGGCAGGATCGGGCAGCACCAGCTAGTGCCAGTCAGGGCCGGGCAGGGCCAGTCAGGGCTGGGCAGGGCCGGGCCGGGCAGGGCCGGGCAGTGCCGGTGAGCGCTGGGCAGGGCCGGGCAGCGCCAGCCAGCGCCAGTCAGGGTCAGTCTGTGTCGGTCAGCGCGCTGTCAGCCGGGGCGGTGGCTGCGCAGAGCTGGGGGCCCTCGAGGGGGAGCCTTCCCGCCTCCAGCAGTCCCTCGCGGCCTCCCGGGTGTCCGGAACGTGCGGGGCCGGTTCTGCCCCTCGGCGGCCCCCGCGCAGGCACGGGGACCCCCAGGGATCTAGGGGCCCAGGAGCCATGTGTCCTGGCTGCTGTCCGGCTGGCAGGGCAGGCACACCCCGCGCCCCACGGCGGTCCCCACAGCGGTCCACACGGCTCCCAGAGGGAGGCGGGAAGCCCTCGGCTGTGCTCTGCGAAGCTGTCACCCGCCACACCGACTCTGCTTTACCCAGCGCTCTGGGCCCCGGGGCCTCACGGCACTGCCCTTGGCTGTCATGAGAAGTTCTGTTGATTTCCAGAAAAATCTGCCCTGCTCCACTGACAGGCCGACAGGGCCATCCCTCCGTTCTTTTTCAAAAATTTCTTGACATCTTTAAATGTTTACTCTTCCCCATGAATTTTAAAATTACTGTGTCATGTCAAAAAGTCTACAGCAGTATACTTGAAAGACTAAAGAAAATGGATCACTTTTCTAGGGAAACACGGATGACCCAAACCGTCCCAAGAGCGAGGGAAGTGAGGCTGACCCAGTGAGGCTGGGAGAGTCACTCAGAATTCTGACACCGGTAGAGCGGGCCCACACCTCGGAGCACAGCCCACTGGACAGGCAGCCTAGACCCATGGCCCTGTGAGCCGGCTCCCGTCCGCAGGTGTATTTACGGAGCTAGGCTCACATCACACTGGATGAAGGGTAAGTCCCCCAGAGAAAATCCAGGGTGATTTCATTTCCTGCTCGAGATGCAGAAATCTTCAACCTAAGCCGCTGGAATCTGGGTCATCTTCAGTAATTATGCCTGATTATCCGCTGGCACCGGCCCCACGCACAGAGGAAATCTCTCATTAGAAGTCATTACACCAACATCAGTGGAAGGAGCCAGGGCGTGTGCCAAGAGGCGCCGAGGAAGCCACACACAGGACTCAGGCTGCTCATGGGAGCCCAGGACAGTGCCCATGGAGCCTCGGAGCCAGAGCGCTCGGCACACCAGGCGCGGCAAGGTTGCGGCCGCTCCTGCTGCTGGCGGGGCTGTCCTGGGACTGCCTGCTGCCTCAGAAGACGCAACGAGCTCAGAAAACGCCACAGAAACCTGACGAGTCACGAGGCAGGGATGCCTCATTCCCAGGCGTGTGTTCCCAAGTCCTGGGAGACTCTTCCTAAGAAAAACCACTGGGCTAATGGGATAATTGGGCTAGGTGGCTAGACAGAAAAATTGATTGTTGTGGTAAGGAACTGGAAACCAAAACCTAAAGACCCCACTTATCACGCTTAGAATACTTGAAAGACATGAGAGGCCTTCAAAAAGTGCATGGAAAGTGGAATTAAAAGGTAAGTTTATGTTGGTGCAAATTTTTTTGAAATCCCTGCATATTTTTTCATAATATGCATTTCTGCAAAGTGTTTGAAGGCCCTTTGTATGCATAGGTTTCAGATTTTTTGCTGGTGCAGCCATGCCTGGGAACTGTTCCTTGTTCTGGGACAGTGGCCACCTGAGAGGGAAGGTGAGCCCCCAGGGGACCAGGTGGTGAGAGGCCTGCAGGCCTCTGGCAGCTGCTTACCTGTAAATAATGCTGTTCACCAGGAAGGTGCTCCCATCAAAGGAGTTTGCAACCACCAGGAAGTAATCTTCTCCCACAGAGAAGAACTCCCAGTCCAGGGCACTGTGGAGACAGAGTGGGGTCAGGGTGAGGCCCAGGTGCCCCGGGCACAGGCCCAGCGCTGGCGTCAAGCCTGACGGCTCCATACATGGGTTCTGTGGTGCATCCCCTTCTACAATGGGCTCCTAAGCACAGATATTCCCACACTTGTTTTATTCTAAACTATTCTACAGTGTGCAAACTGGAGTTTGCCGTGAAATTCAGTCTTTTTGCAGGAGCCCGCATTTAATGGTGTGGGTTGAGGTGATAGAAACACAGGCCTGCTGACCTGGCCATGATGGCCGCAGAGCCCACAGAAGCTGCGGGCCACCGGGGCCTTCATCCAGGCACCGCCTCTACTCTTTTTCTCATTTTTAAAAATTATAGAAGTGCCCCCCCCTCAAAAAAATTATAGAAGTGACCCATTAAGAAGTCAGCACTGTAGACATTTGCAAATCAAATGACTCCAAATCCTCCTGGCCCGCCTGCACACACCCCGGTCCCTCCCCGTTCCTGGAGGAATGGCTGCAGGCCCCTTCCAGAGCGCGTCTCCTCACGCTCACACCCACGCGGCTCTGAAACACTTAGCCCTGCGGTCTCCTGAGTCCGACCACATGGCTTCCCTGCACTCAGCTGCTTCTGCCACCAGAGCTTCCTGCCCTGAGTTTATCCACTGCTGAATCTCTCGGGCTGATACCCAGGCCTGACTCAGGAGGGGTGAGGGGACCTGGAAATGCTACTTGCTCCACTTGGGGCTGGAGTTAGCCCTGGCCTCTGGCTCCAAGCCCAGTCCCTTGATTCCTGTTCCTGGGATCTGAATACCACAGGTGCAGCTGAATTTTCATTCATGGTTTTCTGGGTCCCAACTTGATGAAGCAGGCGGTGCAGGCAGAGATGGCCCGGGGTTCTCAGAGCTGGGGCCCTGCCTGGTGGCGCCACAGCCTTTGGCAGCTCTGCAGACTGGGTTGGGTGGGAACTAGCACCCCGTGGTCCAGGTCTGCTCCATCCTCCCTGGCTGCTCCCTGGCTCCACGTGCCAGCCCCGAGTCCTGGTGTTGTGGACATGGGACATGGAGTAATGTGTGTTGCTTTCATGGTGGCTACAGGGGAGCCCTGCCAAGTCCTTGGGCCTCACACACTGGCCCTGGGTGATGTGGACCGGCCAGGTCTCCATGGAGCCCTGCTGTGCCCTTAGTGCCCAGGCACGTGGCCCTCCCAGGCCCTGCTCTTCAGGTTGAAAGTCATGTATGTGGGAAGTGCTGAGCCCGTGTGCCTGGCTTGGTTATGGGGTATAGGTGCCCAGGCGGCGCCGCCTTCCTGGGCCAGGCTCTCCATGGGAGGGTGGTGGACTCAGCCCCGCAGGTCACAGGACCCCGCGCCCCAGCCGCAGTACCTGCAGGTGGGAATGTCCTGAAACTTGACGAAGGTCTGGGCGGTGACATTCAGCTCGTAGATGACCGAGTTGATGACGTAGGAATCGTTCTGCGCCTGCATCTCCACATCATAGCTGTGACTGTTGGCGACGGCGAGAAACAGCCGCTCCCCGATGCGAAAGACCTCCCAGTCTGCAGCACCGAACGTCTGCCCAAGTGAAAGGGGCGCAGGAGATCAGTGAGGGGCTCCCCTAGTCATGCCCGGGCCCCGCCGCACAGCCTGACAGCAGGGCCACAGCACCACGGCCGGCACCACCCAGACACAGCACTCCTACTGGAGCCTCCTGCACCCCACCCTCTGCAGGGACATCAGAGCCAGGCTGCACCACTCCCACAGGGCTCCTCCATGTAAAGTCCTCCTTAGCAGCCTGGGCCCCCATCCTACAAGGTCCATTTGCTGTCCCACCTCTTCCAGGGAGTCCTCCCTGATTCTCCTGCCCCAGCTCCAAATGCCAACACAAGGTCTAGAAGCCTCCCACGTTTCTTCCCATGAGTGCTCCCTGTCCCAGAGTTGGGCAAAGCTTTCCCCTCGCCCCATGATCTGGGCCCGTCACTGGCTTGTGTGCCTATGGTTCCTCTGTAGGCCACTGCCCACCTTCGGGGGTGTGGTATGCTGGGCAGTGCTGGATTGGCTTCCGTGTCACAGCCACAGCAGAGCCTCTGCCCCAACCCTGAGCTGCAGGAGCCAGTGGGCATGCAGGACCCTGAGGAGCAGGTGTGTGCTGAGTGTCTTGGGAAGGACAGTGGTAGGGAGAGGACCCACGGAAGCCCCTGGTCCTGGGGCTGAGCACTGAGGAGTGAGGGTAGGGACAGGAACTGGAGGAGATGGAGGCCCCAGTGACCACACATGGGCCCAGACCATGGCAAGGGCTGCAGAATGGAAGAGCCCAAGGCAGCCCATGGTGGAGCCTGCAGCTCCCAGAGGCCATGGAATGTGTGTGCTCCCTGGGAGACCCCAAGCCCCAGCCTGAGGCAGCTCTGCTGGGCTCAGCGCCTATGCCGGCTCCAACTGGCCCTCAGGCTGCTGCAGGCCATGGTGCTGGTGGGGAGCTCATGTTAGACTGGCTGCTGGCTGACGATGACTCTGGATGAAATCCTTTAAAAATGTGCCCTGGAGAGTGGCCCAGCACAGGCAGAACTGGAGGGACCTCGAGGGAAGAGAGTGTGGGGCTCACTCCTCACCATGGTCCTCACCCCTGTGGGACAGGACTCGGGGATCACAGTCTGTCAGCCTGAGGGGACAGAAGTCAGGGTCCAGGACTCCCAGAGTGGCTGGAAATGAAGGGATGTCCCCAGTGTGGGGCCTGCAGCTCTCTGAAGGCCCTTAGACTCTGGTCTAAGTCCTGGCTGCTCATGGAACAGGAGTCCAAGGGGGCAAAGAGCAACTACAGCCAAGAGGATCCGGGACCAATCAGAGGCCTCCACAGCTGCCCTGCCCCAGGAGACACAGGTCGCGGCTTGACTCCTGCCAAGTCAGAGGAGTTCCAAAAATACTCTGCAGCTTCCACAGAAACCTCTGAAGGGCCGCCCCCTTGGGCAAAGGACCTTGCCCCAGGGCCAAGGGACATCGCCCAGGCCTAGGATCAAATCAGACTGCAGAGCAGTGTGTCAACTCAGGCTCCCTGGGGCCGAGGCGATCAGCCAAGAACTCGAAATCTGGCAACAACACCACTCAACAGTCCTTAGAGGAAGACAGCTGGATGTGTAGGCCCTCGTGCAACGTACAGTGAGTGAGCACGGGGGAGAGAGGACAGATGTGACCGCAGCACAGAAACACGGTGAGCAGAAGGGGACAGACACGGGGCAGATCCTGGAATCGGCAGACAAAGTGGAAACGCCCGAGAGGCTGGAGGGAAAGATTGTGTAATGTGTAATGAGATGGGGAGATGAGGGGAGCTAAGAAAATTCAGAAAAGGCTCACATGGAAATCCCTTAACTGAAAAACAGAGGATCTGTGTGAGTCTGGGTGGGACTGGGAGCTGCTTGGGCAACGTGAAAGAAAGAAGCAGTGGGCAGGTCGGGGCCAGCGTCCAGGTGGAAGCACACACAGGAGTGGTGGGTTTCCAGGAGCAGGACCTCTGCGAGCTGGGGTAGCAGTGGGGCTGCATGCACGTACAGCTGGGGTCACGGGACGAAAGGAAAAGAGGGTGAAGGAGGAAGGACATTTGGATGAATGAGGCTAAACTGCTCCAAGTTTGACTACAGTCACCTAACCACAGAGCCCAGATCGGAGGCCTTAAGTGAAACAGAGAAGCCACGTGCACCAAACAGCCAGAAATAAAAGAGGAAACCCTTTCAGGAGCAGCCAGAGGAATGGCGTTTGATAAGCAGAACAGTGACAACAGATGACACCTGACTGCTCATCGAATGTGCTCAAGTCAGTGGAGAACATCTTCAGTGTGACTGTGAGGGAGATGTGAGCCCACCGTCTTCAGCTGGTGGAAATGGAACAGTGAACGAAGACACTTTCAGATAAAACCACAGCACTGATTGCCACAGGCCTACTTTATAAGAAGCACCAAAAGAGGTCTCTCAGGTGAAAGAAAATTCAACAGGTAGAAATGAGAGTCATAGAAAAACACAAAGAGACACCAGAAATGGTGATGGTGGAAATACAGAGATAACTATATATTTATTTTTTGTTGTTGACAGGCAGAGTGGACAGTGAGAGAGAGAGACAGAAAAGTCTTCCTTTGCTGTTGGTTCACCCTCCAATGGCCACCGTGGCTGGCGCACCGCGCTGATCCGAAGGCAGGAGCCAGGTGCTTCTCCTGGTCTCCCATGGGGTGCAGGGCCCAAGCACTTGGGCCATCCTCCACTGCACTCCTGGGTCACAGCAGAGAGCTAGCCTGGAAGAGGGGCAACCGGGACAGAATCTGGCGCCCCGACCGGGACTAAAACCCAGTGTGCTGGTGCCGCAAGGTGGGGATTAGCCTATTGAGCCGCGGTGCCGGCCTGAGATAACTATTTAAAGAACAAACTTTGACAGACTGTGGGACTTAGAACCTAACTAGTATGTGATTTTCATATATGCACACAATAGCATGACAGGTAGAGATACCTGGAATTAAGCCGCGATGAGGTTTGTGGTTTGAGTGTGAGGAGATAATTGTGTGTATTGTAATTGCTGAAGCAATATGCTCATTGAATACAAAAAAGGAGGAAACAGAATGGAAGACTATATTTGACAAAGTATTTGTGTCCAGAACATATAAAGAATGTCTATACCAACAATGAAAAGGCAAAATTAAAATATGCCCGTCTTGGATCAAAACACATCCTACAAATGAAAATGTAGGAGCCAGTTAGCACATGCAAAGGTGTCCCAGTGGTCAGTTGTTGGGAAGCAGAACCTGAAACTCACATGGGGCATCACCATAAACTCAGTGTCTAGGATTATAATACCGACAAGGCCAGTGCTGGCGAGAACCTTGGACACTGTGGGAGCCGTGACGGTGCATTCTGAAACTGTAGGTGATTTCTGCAAAAGACAAACACACACCTGACTGGTGACCTTGAGTCCCACTTTTGGGTTTTTCATGACAGGAGCTGGAGACAGCGTAGGTGGCATTGGTAGGAGAGGGGTGGGCAAATGGAGATAGACCCCTGTAAATCACTTGGCACAAAGGGACTGGTGATTTGTGTGTGCAGCAACGCACAGGACCCACTCTGGGGCCTCTTACGGAAGTTTCAGGGACACCTATGAAGCAGTCCCAGAAATCCACCGTGGTGCCTGGTGGGGGCAGGGTTGAGGGGCCGGTGCCTCCACAGGGTGGGAGTGTGGTGGTGGACACATGGTGTAGCCACCCATTGGAATGCTCAGGCTGCACAGCTGCACACTTCAAACCTAAGCATCTCATTGTACACACAGGCAGCAGTTTCTCCGGGAAACTGGGCTCCTTGTTCCCAGGAACGTAAGTCTTGGAGAACAGGGGCGGCTTCCTCTTTGTCCTAAGCCTTCTTCAGTGTGGAGCCTGGAGCCCGGGATAGGTGCTCCGGTTGTGAGAAAGGGGGAATGCATGGCTCCTCCCTGCTGGGGGTCGGGGCCACTGTCATCTCAGCCTAAGTAGATCAGCAGAGGGGCGTGAACATGGGCAGAACAGAAGGACTGGGGGGCACGCGGATGCTCACAGATGGCACCTCTGCTACAGAGGTGTGGTGGTTAAGTTAGCTGGGCCATGGGGCCCACGTGGCTGTGATGCGTGACTTCTGGGCTCTGTGGAGTGTGTCTGGGAGAGTTAGCATCTGAAATGGTACAGTGAGGAGAGCAGGTTCACCCTCACTAGGGTAGGTGGGCATCCCTCAACTCACAGGGCCAGACAGAACAGGCAGGTGGGGTAGGCCAATGTGCACTCGGTGTGAGCTGGGATGTCTGCCTCCTGACGTTGGACACTGGGGCTCCTGGTTCCTGTTTTCTGAGCCTTAGGACTCACACAGGCCATCCTGCTGCGTCCCTGTCCTCACTCAGGACTCACAGTGAACCTCCCCGCTGGCTCCCTGTCTTCATTGGAGCCACACTGCTGGCCTCCAAACTGCAGATGGCAGATTTTGGGGATCTTTAGCCTCTGTCATTGTCTGAACCAAGCCCTATAATAAATCTCTTACACAAAGGGTCTCCAAAAACTTCATGATAATGCATATTATGAAAAATATATGCCAGATGTAAAGACTTTTTGCACCCAGATAGAGTGGTGCTAAGTCAACGTGACTCGTCTGAGCAGGACCTGGTGTGAGGCCCGAAGGAAGGAAAGAGCCCTCAGACCAATGCAAACGCTGCTAGATTGAGGCAAGGGCAAAGCTTGGGAAGAATGGAGAAAGCATGATGCTTTACAAAGGTAGTGGGGGCAGTGTCCCCAAGAAGTGAGCAGTATACAAAGGGACAACTCATCTTAAGGAGGTGTTGCAGTTGATTTCTCAACAATGTTGCAGTGGATTCGTTTCTGAGAGGAGGAGAGTGGTGGGGGCAAGAGGCGTGGAGTCACCACACAGACCCACTCATAAGAAATCTACTTCAACATCCGGCGCGCCAATGTGACTGAGAGAGAGCATGTTGGACTCGGCACGGTCCTCCCTGGATTTCGGCAAGAAGGCCCCTCGGTGTTTTGTGTGCTGTTCGGTTCTGTGAGGGTGAGCACAGAACTCCCTCCTACACCCCTTTCCTTGTCCTCCTCCTCGGTCTAAGCGACCCAGGTTAGGCACACACCGCCCAGAAGCGGACGTTGCTTCTCGGCTCCTCCTTTTACTTTCGGTTCGCCTGGTGAGTTCACATAAGGGACTGATCATCCCAGAATTCAGAACCAAGTTATCTTCCCTCACTCAAGAGAGGTGACACTCTGGAGACACCGTGTGGACATACGGCCTTGAACTAACGAATCAAGAAAGCCCCCCACTAAGCACAGGACATACGTACGCTCTGATACACCACTGTCTGTCTAGGGTAGGGAACCCCTGCAGAATGCCATCAGCAGCTGAGGTGCTAGGAATTTGCACTGTTATGGCAGCAGTGCTGTGCGTGTCTTTCCTCTGGCTAGAGTTGGCATGGTGCGCAGCTCTTAAGTGCTCAGACATGGGAAAGATACCCCCTCTTGGAATCCCGTGCGTATTACCAAACATAGTGAATCTGTGAGTGATCAGAGCCTGACACTCCAGGTCCCTGTCTCACAGACAACAGTTGATGACTTAGGGAGAGAGAGCTCCGACAGTGAAAATAACAATGTAGCAAACAAGGTAGCAAACAGGTAGCAATGCCTAGTCAGCCACCCCCCACATACCCGTGGGATGAACTTAGATAACCTCGAGGCAATAACCCATGTGAGGTAATCCCATCCGCACCCAGTGAGGATCCCCACGTTTGTGGCAGTCCCCAGGCACCCCAGGCTTTCAGGGCAGCTGCTAGAGCTCATGCCACCCATATGTTTGCCATAAATGTAGGAGTGGATGCAGAATTCAGGCCCAGGATTCCAATGCCCGTAAAAAGGCTCCTGCTAACCAAGGGCCGAGGATATGCTTGTGTCTTTCCAGAGAATGCGGGACAGCCCATTTGGGTACCAGCCAGAAACATCAAGCCTGCAAATGACAGCCAACCAGAACCAGCTGAACAAGACTGAGGGTCCACCTTGTTAGCAGATGCACCTGCCCTATCATCCTACCCTGAGGAACTGCCCATAGCCACATCCATTACTGCTTTATACCCCACTAGCTCTGGAGAGCCACTCGAATGGCCCACAGCCTGTGTATGGTCACATCATTCCTGATAACCATTGTTCCTCATTCCTACCCCCATCTGAGCAAGCACTCCTGTGGTCTCCCATTTTGAGTGCTGGTTAGTCAATGACGGATAAGATCCCCTGGGGGACAACCTAAGACAGGCACAGCTGCATACGGAGACCACATGGAAACGGGGTCAACAATGGTATGGCCAAGAATCATGCCTCCCGTTGCTCAAAAATAAACAAAAAGGGGGAAATGTGAAATGAGAAGGCCATGCCAAGATGGCTGATGGCAAGGGCGCGTCAGATACTCAGGAATGGCTTTGAAACCCACCTGGCAAATGGAGCCTGCCTGGCAACAGGCTGTGATTGGATGGCTTTGAAACCCACCTGGCAAATGGAGCCTGCCTGGCAACAGGCTGTGATTGGTGGCTTTGGAGCCTGCCTGGCAATAGGCTGTGATTGGTTGGGGCATAGACTGCCCCTTGACTGGATTGGCTGGTCTTGGCTATATAATCTGTCGTGCCAACTGAAATAAATGAGTCTGTGGGCTGCTCGCCTCTGACCCGCTTTCACCCGACTCCCGGGGTCTGTGTGGTGACTCCGCGCCTCTTGCCCCCACCATGCTCCTCCTCTCAGAACTAATCCACTGCAACATTGTTGAGAAATCAACTGCAACAAGGAGGGAGGCAAGGATGCCGAAGAGCGAGCAGCAGCCCACCCACATTTGTCACTGAGGATGAAATTCATGTCCACACCCCGACTGAAGACCAAGGATGAACACAAACCATGGCCAACACCACAGGCATCTCAGCCGCTTCAACGTGGGCAATTCTGGGCGCAGAGTTAAAGTCGGCAGAGTTTCTGCTCCATGGGTGCCGAAGCAGACAAGAGCAGGACTGTCCATGGAAACTTAAAACGAGCGGGCCCAAGATCCTGAAGCATTTCATGGGAGACCTGGGGCAGAAGAGACATGGCTTTCCCAGTGTGACCCTGAAGAGAAAGCATAATCCTAGCAATGGCTCCCGAGGTGGGGAAGGGGCCTGGTCACAGCCAGAGTGGACTGGTCAAGGCCAAGGTCATGGCAGCAAGTTCTGCTGTGCTCGAGGCAGCATGCTTGCTGACTTTCTGCAAAGCCAAGGAACATAATGTTCTTATTAGAAGGGGATTTGAGGGGGTCATTCAGAGATAGGCAAAAGCAAAACCAAAAACACCAGGGCAAGCTTCCCCAGAGGGTCCTTTTCCATGAGGGTCCTGCTCACTCTCAACCAAGATGCATTTTGTCAGAATTTTGACGGGAAATCACAGGAACCCACCTACAGTCCTGATCTGGCTCCCTCTGAGCTCGTTTGGGGAGGGGGGAGGGGGAGAGAGATCTTTTGTCTGCTGGTTTACGTTCCAAATGCCTGCAACAGCTAGGGCTGGGCCAGACCGAAGCCAGGAGCCCTGAGCTCCATCTGTGTCTTGTGAGCCATCACTGCTGCCTCCCAGGGTGTGTGTTGGAAACAGGAGCTGAGCTGAGACCAGGCACGCAGCATGCTACGCAGCAGCCTAAGAGTGACAACAGCTGTGCCCAATGCCACCCTCTTTGGTTGCTTAACCTTAAAGCATCTTTAAGGGCGCCATTGCCTTCAGTTAACAATGTAAAAAAGGTTGTGTGGCCAGAGGTCCATCCCCAGGACATCAGTTCTCCGGGCTGAAGTAAACATCTGCTTCCAGAACCGCCTTGACCTTGGCGGGGCGGATGCTGGGAAATCAAGTTGACAGCCTTGCCTTTCAGTCCCAGTTCTCACGAACTTCCTGGACCTGCCCCCCCTCCCCCGCTCCCCATCTCTATCCATCTGCCTGCAACATCAACTTTTGAATTTTCCAGCTGCTGGAGAAGTGGAAGGGGTGGGGAGGCTGAGCTGTGCACAGCTGCTGCCTGCAAGAGGCCTTAGTGTGTGGTGTTTGGGTCACATCCCGGCACACTCCTTGGCTCAGTGCCCACTGCAGGGAGCTGCTGCCTCCATGTCCTGAGAGGTCCTTTCCCCTCATGTGCTCAGTGGGCTCGCTGCCTGCATGCCCCAGCCCTGCCTAGGTTCCGTCGTGTGGATGAGGGCAGGGCCTGAACGAGCAGAGCCAGCTGGCAGCCACAGCTCTTCTCCAGGCCTGGGTCCCACAGAGGCTGTTGTCCCTGCGCTGTCCCGGGCATCCTGCCTGAGGCGCCTCCCATACCGCCCAGGCCCAAGGGAGGTGGCTGAGAACCACGGGTGGCAGCAGCCTCAGAAGACACTATTTGCCAGGTCAGCTGACCATCCACCTGTGAGTCCAGGACCATGCAGCCCAGGTGCTGTGTGATCTCCCTGCCTGTCCCAGTGGCTGCTGGCTGGCACCGCTGGGCTGACCCAACAGGTGTTCTGTCTGCACCCAGCAGAGGGTGCTGCTGCCCACTCAAGGTCGAAGTTGCTCAAGTGGAGCCGAAAGCCTGGCTCCATGGCCCCTGTGCACCCCAAAGCCCGAGGCTGCTGAAGACGTGGGTCCAGAACAAGCCTGAGGCTCAGGAGCACAAGGATGGCCACGGCCCTCAGAGGGCCAGGAGCTGGCTAAGGCCTGGCTGGGTCAGGGGTACTACTTCCACCTGCTGGGGACAGCAGCCCCTGGGCCCTCCTGAGTGGCTTCAGAGGCACGGAGGGCCCACGTGGCCCTGAGCACCCTCCCGCGGTGGCTGCTTCCCAGGCTAGGAGTGGTCAGCACCCCACAGGGTGTCCCGGTCAGTGGAGAGGAGCTGGCGGACTGCTCAATCACCAGTTCCTCCCAGTCAGCCCTCAGGAAACCCAGGAAGGGGGCAGGCACCTGTGCTGATGCCTGCAGGCACCCCCATGAACACCCACATGATGGTCTCACGCCTGCCCACAGGTGCACACATACAAAACACGCATGTGCACACAACCAGCACATCACACAATGCCTGAACACATGTACGTGAGGATGCATGTCTGCACCTGCATGCATGCATACACACCCACCTCCATACACGTATACACACATGCCTAAACGTGTAAAGTCTGTGCACATGTATGTACACATGTGCGCCTGCCTGCATAGCTAGGCCCGTATGTTTGCACACCTACACAGCACAGGCCAGGGCTTCCTTCCAGCTCTGAGCCGGCGGAGTCCCTGCCACCTGCCTGCCATCCACGCGTGTGCCTGCACATCCAGGATGCTCAGGGCCACGGAGCCCCAAACTCCTGCCCGGGAAAAGCCCAGCAGCGCCTTCTTATTGCAACTCAGGTCGTGGAGGGTGGGGGAGGAGCAGCCCCCCTCTCCACAGCACCAGGTAATGAGATCCGGCTGAGGCCGCACCAGGGCTCACCTCAGTGACGAGTACCCTCCCTGCCGGGGTCTGCCGGGGACTTTGGGAGCTCAGGACAGGTTCCAGGTGCAGCAGGAAGGAGGGGTGGGTGGGCAGGAAGGGCATCCAGGCAGAAAGACCAGCAGGATCCTGAGCACACAGAGGCAGGAGGGGCACTCAGGTCGGGTTAGGAAGGCCTGGGTTCCATCCACAGGGCAGGGAGCTGGAGAGAGAGGTGATCAGAGGGATGCTGGGTTCCTTAAAGCCCTCCGGAGCCGGGCAGGTGCCCTGAGCACGGCTATGAGGCAGCTCAAGCCCCTCCCTGTGCCTGGCGGGTCAGACGCTTACCTGGCAAACACAGGTGCCCAGCGCCCGCAAGCCTCGGGTAACCAGTGACTTCCTTCTCAGTCTGTGTCCCATACACTACTCGGAACCTATTTTCACAAGGTCACTCGCTGTTTACCTGGAACTGCTGAACAGAGCGTCCTGTACCTGCCTGGCTGGGGGCTGGCAGAGACCCAGATGGGGTGCCACTGGCTCACAGTGCCAGCCTTCAGTCATCCAGGCCCACGGCTGGCCGGGCACTGGCTGCTTGTGGCCCTCCCCACGTCGGGCTGAGGGCTTTCCCACTGGGAAGGGAGGTGGTGGCCTCAGGGCAGCCCCAGCTGGCAGCAGGTGTGAGCCTGGGGCTGGCACCACTGCTGGCTTCTCAGCACCCTGGGGGACAGCAGAAGAAACCCCACATCAAACAGCCCTGCCAAACCCTGCCTGGCACCAGAGCCAGGCAACCAGGCACCTGCTGGGCTGGGCAGGCCCCTCCCTCCTTCCCAGTGGGATTCCCCTGGAGCCCTGCCCTGCTGCCTGGGCACTGAGCCGGTGGGCGTGGAAGCACCATGATGCGAGGTGGGCCTTCAGGGTCTTGGCAGGAGCCCCAGCAGTTCCGTTGAGGGTGCCTGGGGATCTGGCAGTCAGCCGGCTAGCAGCTGGGCATGGAGGCCTTTGGGTTGCAGCTTTGATGGGGCCTGGAAGGACGCCTCTGTGGTCCGAGGGCATCCAGTAGGAGGAAAGGGGATGCACGACTAGGGTCTCCCTCTGAGTTACTGGGAGACAGCAAACAGCCCCCAAAGGGCCCTGGCAAGGGACACTGCCGTCCTTACCATGGGCAGCTGTCTCCGGAGGCTTCAGGGGCCAGTGCTACCAAGGGGTGTGATCCTGGGGGCCCAGGCTCAGCACACTCCCCAGCCAGTTCCTGGGTGTCCTCTGTGCTCCCCCTTAGCTTCAGCAGTGCCCCCAAACCTGGTGCCTGCCCCAAGTGCCTAGGCCACTGCCAGCTCCAGTCAAGGCAAAGGCAGAAGCCACGAGGTCCAGCTGCCGGGCTTCCAGAGCCCTGCCCCTACCCAGCCCCATGTAGCCCCTCCTAGGGCCATGCTGACCTCCAGGAAGGACACTGGGACACCACACCCACCTTGCAGATACAAAAACAAGCATGTGTGTGGCTCGGGTCTCACAGCAGGTGTGTGCCGGCTCAGTGCCTGTCTGCCTCACCACCATGCTGCCACCCGCAGGCTGCCTGTCCCAGAGCTGTGCCCACTGGGGCTCTGTCCATGGCGCCTCCTGCCCTACTACCCAGCTGGAAACGAGCGTGCACTCGTGTGTGCATCACAGGTGCAGGTGTGGGGGGGAGCAGTGGTCTTGACCTTCAGGAATCCTGTGGTGCCGTGTTGGGGCCACACCTGTGGCGAGCGATCCCTGCAACGTGGTGGTGGTGGCTGCTGTGGTCCTTGCCCTTCCCCCTCTGCCTCCCAGCCCTGGTTCCAAAGCCACAGAGTGACTCAGGCCGGTAGCAAACCCACTGGGAAGCCAATCCTGCCCCAGGTCTGCCTGGCCAGTGTGGACATCTGATGCCGGGCAGCAGCCAGGTCATTGCTGGTGGTTAGGCCTGCCCCAGACCCTTCTGTGTGGGGAATGGAATAGCGGCTGTCACCGTGGGGCCTGGGGCCATGGCACTGAGGCCCTGCACTGGGCTCGCGGCAGTGCTTCAGGTGCCGACGTGCCGGGCATGACAGCACCACTGAGTGGCCTGGTGTGGGTGCGGGGGCAGGGAGGAGGCTGAGACAGTGAGGCCCTGGGGTGGGGCACTGGAGGAGATGAGAAACCTCCAGAACTGACGGCGCCAGCACGCAGAGCCGCCACAGCACCCACAGCATCCCCGTGTGCACAGTGCATGTGTGTGCATGTGTGCTTGTGTGCATGTGTGTGCATACGCATGTGTACATGCATGTGTGCTGCATGAGTTTTCTCGGCCCGTCTAGGGGTTTAGGGCAGGGGGCAAGGTGGGGCCTGTGTTCAGTCTGGGATCTCCATCCAGCTTCTCTGCCTTCCCGTCTCCCTGGACCTGTATGGTCTTCAGGGAGATAGGCTTCTCAGAGCCCACGGCTTCACCCTGGACCATCTCCCTGGCCTGCCCCCCAGCCTGTCTCTCAGGTCCTCCTGTTCTTGACTGAGCACCCCCCACTCGCAGTCTGCCCCAAGTCTGCAGCAGGTGCATCGGCCAGGCCCTGCGGGCAACAGACCCAGAGTGTGGTTGGAAGCCCCTTCCCTCCCAGCCTCTCCCATCTGAGTGACACCCCCTGACCACGGCCCAGCAGCTGTCCCTCAGGGCAGGACTCCCGCCACCAGAGGCTGCATTCCCAGGGACAGAGCTCGCACCTCCTTAGGTACAAACTGATGAGACTATCAGTCTCTGCCACTTGAGGGAACGTTCTAGAATCCCAGGGAGGAGGGGGCAGACTTGAGATCTGAGCCAAGGAATGTGCTCCCTACTTCTGCCTCCCCACCTGCCCTTCCTCTGGGCCCCAGGGCAGAGGTCGCGGCCTTGCCCCCGGGAGCCGCCCGCCCCACAGGCCCTCTGGAGCCTCCCAGCTGGGCGCTGTGACATTGCAGGAAAACCAAAGAGCAAACTAATTAGACCGCTCCAGGACAATGGCTTCCGTGGGCTTGCAGGGATGAGGGAGGTGTCATGTGCAGCCTCCCCAGGACAATGGCTTCCGTGGGCTTGCAGGGATGAGGGAGGTGTCATGTGCAGCCCCCAGCAGTGCTGGGAGGGGCCCTCTGCATGCCCGCTGACCAGGGGCCTCCTGGCTGTGTCTGCTGTCCTGCTACAGCCCTCCCTGCCACCTGCCCCTCACCCCCCAGGGCTATCCTCCTGCTGGTCACAGCCAGGCCCTGCCCCAAAACCCCCCTCCCAGGGCTGTCCTCCTCCAGGTCACAGCCAGGCTCTGCCTCTCAACTCCCCTTCCTGGGGTCCTTCAGGTCACAGCCAGGCCCCGCCCCTCAGCTCCTGGCCTGTCCCCCCACAGGCGGGGCAGCAAAGCTTGACCTCGTCCAGGTGCTCAGTGCCACCCCACCGGGAAGTCTTGCCAGTCCGTGGCGGCTGGAGTTGGCCTGGGGCACTCCTGGTCCACCGTGGACACCTGTGCGGCTCCACCAGTCCCACACTGCCCCCAGGCTGGACTCCGACACCCAGAGACTGTGGGAGAGTGTGGGTGGCACCCATGTCACTTGACCTGGGGGGGTTGAGGAACAGAGCCAGGTGGCCCTCACCCCAATCCCAGGCCTCCCACGCCGAGCTTGGGCTAACAGAGCCTTTCTCGGGTGGGCTCTTCCCTCCTGGTCCCTCCCGGTCCCGTGGCCGGCAACTACTTACCAGGAAGGACTGGAAGAGGCGGAAGGAGCCGACCAGCCAGATGTACAGGTGGGAGTGCACCCTGGTGGAGGTGCCGTTGAAGGTGTTGGCCACGGCCAGGAAGGAGTAGGGCCCCACGGTGAAGAACTCCCAGTCATAGGCGCCCGACGTGGCGATGGTCTGGTTGGCCTCGAACAGGCGGGTCTGGGGGTTCCACTTGTAGATGACGCTGTCAACGTTGTGGTTGTCGCCTGGAACGCAGGCCAGCGTCAGGGCGGGGAGGTGGCCCAGAGCCCAGGGACCCCACCCCTGGCTCTGCTGTGCCCCGGTGAAAATGCCTGGTGGCTCCCACACCTTCCAGAACATGCTGCAGCCCCACGGAAGTCCCCCAGGGTCCCATAGGGGGGACTCCACCTGGCTCCCCAGCCTCACCCCCCCCCGGTGTATAACCCTTCCCTCCTGGTCCCCCAAGGCCAAACTTTCACACGCTCTGAGAGTGCTCCCTGAAGCTGGCTGGGCCCACCTCCCCAGGCCTGCCTCTGGGGTGCCCCAGGAAACCCCTCGGCCCACCACAGGCCTGCACGGTGGGGGCAGGGGGGCCTCAGGCACAGGCCTGCTGTGGCGCCCAGGCAGGGAGAGCTGGGGCCAGAGGCTCCTGCAGGGTGGCTGCTGCCCGCACCTCATCCACACCCCTAGGAGAATAGGACTGGGAGGCTCGATGGGCAACTTTGGGGAGAGACCTCTCCCAGCACTCCCCCCCCGTCCCGGCACAGTGGAGGGTTCAGAGTCTGAGCCCATTCTCGGGTAAACAGGGCCTTCGAGCCCCAGCATCTGCTGTGGCCACTCCCGTGTCTCCCTGCTGCCCCCTGTGCACCTGCTCTGTGAACCCGGCCCGTTAGCTCACTAGTGCCCAGCTGCTTAGCTGGCTCATCAGTCTGCTCATCAGCTCGCTTCCAAGCAGCAGGGCCCTGGAGCCGTCTACACTGAGCCCGGCAGCCTGGTTTCCTGCCGACAGGAACCTCAGGGACTCAGGACCTCCTGTGTGTCCCTCACCAGGCCACACGGCAGGGGGCTGGGCAGGGGGACTTCCGGCCGCTGACTGAGACAGAACCCCATCCCCGGCCCAAGCAGCCGCACCTTCCCGGTGGTTGGCCACAGCCAGGAAGTGCTCCCCGTCCACCTGGAAGGCCTCCCAGTCCCGGGCGCTGTGGGTGCTGATCCGCTGGTATGGGGTGAACTTCTGCCTCCTGGCGCTCCACTTGTAGATGACCGAGAACTCCTGGCCCCTGTCGTTGGGTGCGAAGTTGGCCACGGCCAGGAAGATCTGCAGGGAGCAGCCGGGACAATGCGGCCGCCACGTCAGTGGTGCCTGCAGAGCCTGCGCCCGACGGCCAAGGCACTCGCCCAGACCCTCCCCCACCCTCGGTCTGCAGCCGCCCCGTCCACTCCTCTCTCTGCCTGAAAACAAAGAGCAAAACAGAACAGGACTGCCAGCTTCTGGAAGAGCCCCGGAACATTCTTCAGCGGTCGGCTGAGCAGCGAGCACCGGTGGCGGCCGGGCCCTCCCCATATTGCCTGTCATCTCCAGGGCCTGCTGTGGCATGCAGAGCCGCGCAGCGCCCTGGCTGTGCCGGGGACCCCCGTGTTGGGGGATGACCATCTGGAGGACATAGTCCCCGGGACGCTGTTTGGCGTAGAGGGGCTGGGAAGAGAAAGTTCGGTCCTCTGTGCCGTGATGCCAGGGCCCAGCCCTGGGGGAGGGAGCTTCCAGCCGGCGGCCTCACCCCCTCTGTGGCCGTGGGCCTCTGTGTGTGCACGGCGGGCAGAGGCACGGCCGGGTGTGCAGAACGCAGCAACCTGAGGGCTGCTGACCGGCAAGGCCCCGACGGGGGGCATAGCGAGGACAGGTGCACCAGGCCGACAGCAGCTCTGCAATGACCCTGTCTCCCGGGGAGGTGGCCGGGGCCCTGAGAGTCACCCCTGGACCGAGGACAGGGCCCCACGCGTGCGGCTCCAAGAGCCTCCCGCAGCCGAGCCCTGTGGCCGACGTGCCTGCTTGCCAATGATGAAGTGCCTCCAGGACTGCGCCTGGTGTGTGCGGATGCTCTGGTAGGCCACGAAGCGGCCGGCTGTCCACTTGTAGATGGCGGAGGTGGCTTTGCGATTGGCCGCGGCCGCGAAGAGCCCCACCTCGGGGATGCGGAACACCTCGATGCCCAGCGTCTCCGAGTGCGTGGGCAGCCGCTGGTGCTCCTCCACGTAGTCCAGCTTCTCTTTGGCTGCGGGTGGAAAGATGGCGCCAGCTCGGGGACTCCATCCCTGCCTCCTTCTGCAGGGGGCTCTGGCACGGGAGGCGTGGGGGAGGCCTGGGGGGCCAGCCCTCACTGACACGCTGCTGCTCACGGCTTCTACGACAAGCTTTTCCCCCGACCCGTGCAGTCCACAGCCAGGAGCATCCCCGGGGGGAAGAGACCCTGCCCAGCCTCTGTCACGCCCTGCACCTGAGACCGGGGCGGGGAAAGTGTCTACATGTGAGACCATGTCATGTGTCACCTGTGACCTCACAGATGGGGCGTGGGCAGGCAGTGGCCAGCCACGGACCACCTCTCCTGCCCTGGGAAGGAGACAAGGGATCTCCGGCCCTGCCGGCCCACCTGCCATGCCCAAGACCACATTTCCCAAATGAGTGGGCGGGCTCGTGGCACCTGCTCCCAGGCGACCGCTCCCTCCCTCTCACCAGTATCCCATCCAGGACGGTCACACATGTGTTCACGTGGTGGCCCCAAGGCTGGTCAGTCTCCCAGCCTCCCCGCCCTACAGGCTGAGCCCCGGGCCTTCACCTGCCAGCACCGAGACCCACTTGCCGCCGACACACAGGTACAGCCCCTTCCGGCTGACGTCCAACCAGAACTGGCCGGCTTCCACCTTGGTACACGGCGGCTGGGACCCCAGTGTCACCTTCAAGTCGGTTTCTGCAGGGACAGCAGGGGGACAAGAGTCAGGGGTCCAGTTCCCTGCAGGATTCAGCAGTCCTGCCCTTGTGCTCCCGAGGGCCTGGCCCTGGGTGCCCCAGCGCTCCTGCAAGTGCTCAGCGCAGTGTGGCGCAGCCTGCCCCCAGGTGAGGGTCAGAAGGTGGGGGAGGGGCTGTGTGCGACAGGGAGCACCTGCCTGGCAGCTGCTCGGGGGCCAGGGCCAGGACGACTGCTGTGGGAGCGTGGGAGGAAGGGCTGGCGTCACTGGCCTCTTGCGGTGCCGTCTGCCACCCAGGGGTGGCCCCGGGAGCTCCGGCATGTGGAGGGGTGAGCACGCCCATCTATGCCGCGGCTCTCAAGCATTGCCGTCGGGGTGGGGCAGTGGCGGCTTCTGCTACTAACCATAGGGATATTTCAGCACCTCGTTGTCCTCC
The DNA here is from genome assembly GCF_964237555.1 of Oryctolagus cuniculus. NCBI lineage: Eukaryota > Metazoa > Chordata > Mammalia > Lagomorpha > Leporidae > Oryctolagus > Oryctolagus cuniculus. Next base: position 1,962,205 of record NC_091435.1, on the reverse strand, counting down.
GGCCTCCCTGCAAGGTCCTGCAGCACCTGAGGGATGGCCAGCACGGCGAGCCGGGCGTCCCTGCTGGGGCACAGCCGCGGCGTGGCGTCCGCGCCTGGCAGCAGGACCAGCTGCCTCACCAGGCCCTGTGGAGAGAGGGACGCCCACTCAGCCCTCGTGGCTGTGCAGAGGGACATGATCTTTGAGACTGGTCCATGCGTAACTTCTGTAGAGCTGAGAGAAGATTCTGCAAACCAGTTGTTGGGGAGGCCACGGGGAGCCACGGTGGTGAGCTGCCCACGGCTCTAGGTGGTTAAACCACAGGAGAGATCCTCATGTGGACTGACCTGGAGTGACAAGACTTCACTGCCCACCCACCCATTAGGCCATCTGCCCACCCATCAACCACCCATCTGCCCATCTGTCCATCCATCATCCAGCTGTCTGTCCATCCAGCCATCTCTGTCCATCCATCCTCTACAAATGCCATTGATCAGTATTCAGAGTACCTGCTGTGTGTCAGGCGTGGCTCCAGACACTGGGGACACAGCAAGGAGCAAGAGCCCCACCCTCAGGGAACAAGGCTTCCAACCCACACTCCAGTGGGGCGGTGAGTAAGGGCAGGGGCTGGGAGGTGGGGCGGGGGGAGGGGAGGCAGGCCATGGGCACAGTCCCTTCAGAGCGGCTGGGGCAGGAGGACAGGTGGACAGGGACTCGAGAGTGCCACGTGCCAGGAGGAGAGAACCCGGTCCCCTTTGGCACACATCCATCTGCCCACCCATCCATGGCGGGGTCCACTGGAGCGTCAGGCCATCAGGCGTGGGGGACGGCCCTGCGGGGAGGAGGGTGGGCTCCACACTCACCGTGAACAGCCCCTTGGCTCTCTTCCGGCTGCCGATGAAGAACCGGGCTCCTCCCACCGACAGCGTGGCCGGGAAGGGCACATCGGCGGCTCTGAAAGCATGGGGCAGTTTCAGGGAGCAGGCAAAGGCGGCTGCACTGTGTGTGCACAGGAAAGGGAGCCAGGGCTGTGAGGAACCCCCGGGACAAGTGCCTGAGCACCGTGGGCCACCCTCCAGGGCAGCTCAAACAGGTCCAGAGGCCGGAGGGCGAGGCCTGGGGTGGGGGCAGGGCCCCTCGCCTGGCTGCTAGGCTGCTGCTGTCTCTGGGCATCTCTGTGTGGCTCCTCATGAGGACACCAGGCAGGTGCCTGGCCTCATCTTGACCTGATGACATCGGCCACGACCCTGCTTGCAGGCCAGGCTGGATGGACAGACTGGGGGCACTGCACCCCAGGACAGGGGTCGCCTGCCCGCCTATGAACCCGACGTCTGCACCTGCTCAGGGGTCCCCTGCCTCCCATCCCCACTGCGCTCCTGCACAGCCCTCTCCCCTGGAAGCGGGACAATGGATTCAGGCAGGAGGCGCCTTGCCAGGGAGGGGTCAGGGCTGGGCGGGGATTCCTCTGTCCTGGGCATCATCTCAGACCCAGGGCTCCGGCTCTCAGTAGCCCAAGGAGCGACTGTTGGCAACAGGGCCCCAGTGGGGTGCTGCTCCGCTTCCAAACCAGCTCCCTGCTCATGCACCTCGGAGCGCAGCGTAAGATGCCCCAAGTGCCCGAAGCCCTGCCACCCCCAGGGGAGACCCGGATGGAGCTCCAGGCTCCTGGCTCCAGCCTGGTCCTGCCTGACCATGCGGCCATCTGGGGAATGAACCAGTGGATGGAAGACCTCTGTCTCTCTGTCTCTGTCTCTGTCTCTCCCTCCCTCTCTTCCTCGCTCCGCCAATCTGCCTTTCAGATAAACACAATCTTTAGAACAAGAGGGCGCTAGCGAATCTGGGGTGTGGTGTGCGAGGGATGTGCTGAGGATGGATTTCCACAAAGGTCACAAAGGTTAAAGAGCCTTAACAAGGCCCGAGTCGGCAGCTTTGTGGGCTCGGGAACAGCGGACGAGCTCCACCACCGCCACCGGCTTCTTTGTGACGGTCGAAGGGCACCCAGGAGTGGGGACAGCAGGGTCGGCCGCCCCCGCGTCCCAGCCCCCCAGCTCTGGTGCACAACCCCACAGGGCACCCAGGAGTGGGGACAGCAGGGTCGGCCGCCCCCGCGTCCCAGCCCCCCAGCTTCCTGCCTGTGCGCACCCTGGCTTCCTGCCACTTGGTAGGGGGGACAGATGGAGCTCCTGGCTCCACCCTGGCCACAGCCAGGCTTTCAGGGAGTGGCCCAGCCAGTGGCAGCCTCCCACTCCCACCCCAGGGCCAGGAGGTCACCACCAGCCAGCTGCCCAGGGGCCTCCAGTCAGGCCCCAGAGACGGAGGAGGCAGGGACAGAGCCCGGGGCCTCCAGCACCACTGGTGGACCCTGCCTGGGCTGACCTTGGCCTGACCTCCTGGGACCCTGCCCTGCCCCTCCCGCCGCTCCCCACAGGCCACTTCTGGAAGCCAGAAGGCCGCGTGCGGCTGTCTTTATTTGTCTTTATTTATTTATCCTAAGAATTTGGTTGGGAGCCAGCGCTGTGGTGTAGCAGGTAAAAGCCGCCTGAAGTGCTGGTATCCCACGTGGGCACCGGTTCGAGTCCTGGCTGCTCCACTTCCAATCCAGCTCTCTGCTATGGCCTGGGAAAGCAGTGGAAGATGGCCCAAGTCCTTGGGCTCCACGTGGGAGACCCGGAGGAAACTCCTGGCTCCTGGCTTCGGATCAGTGTAGCTCCAGCTGTTGAGGCCAAATGGGGAGTGAACCAGCAGATGGAAGACCTCTCTCTCATTCTCTGCCTCTCCTTCTCTGTTTGTGTAACTCTTATACATAAATAAATATTTTTTTAAAAAAAGAATTTGGTTGACTTGAAAGAGTGAGAGCGAGCTGCCATCTGCTGGGTTACCCCCTAGCTGGGCCAGGCCGGAGAGCCAGGCGCCCCTCCCGGGTCCCCCACGTGGGTGAGGGTGAGGAGCTGCGGCGTGCGCTGTCAGGGAGCAGGGGCTCGCGCTGCGCCCACGAGGGACGCCGGCCGCGGGGCTTCGAGCGCTGACTCTCCACGCGGGGTGGGTCTGGCAGGCCGAGGCGTGGGCATTCGGGAGGAGCGGGACAAGCGCCCTGGGACCCCAGGGCCCTCCCAGCGCCCACCACCCGCGCCGGCCCCGCCCCGGTACCTACACGTCCACCGGGAGGCCGCAGTCCGTGGTGAGCGAGAAGGAGCCTGCAGACACGGCCAGGACCAGCGTGTGCCACTGGCCGTCGGCGAGCGCGGGGCTGCGGAACGACACGCGGGTCTGCCAGGCGCCGGCCGCGTCCTGGCGCAGGAACAGGAAGTGCAGCCGCGCCAGCGAGTAGCGCAGGCCAAGCAGCAGCGCGTCGGCGTCCTCGGCCAGCACGGAGAGCAGGTACTCGTGCCTCTGCGGAGGGAGGGGCGGGGCTGAGGGCGGGGCCGGCCGGAGGGGCGGGGCTGAGGGCGGGGCCGGCTAGGGGCGGGGCTGGTGAGGGGCCTGGGCTAACGGGAGTGGGGCCTGTGGGAAGGGGCGGGATCCGTGGGAGAGGGCCGGCCCCAGGGGAAGGCACCCTCCCAGCTCCCATAGAAGGGGAGGGGCAGCCCGTGGGCCCCGCTGGTGGCGGCAGCAGTGGGGCCACTACTCAGGAGCACAGTCCCCCAGTTCCTTAGAGCAGTGCCCACGTGACCCCCGGTGGTCACCCAGATGCATTGAGTGCCCCATGCAGTAGCCAGGGACAGAGCGTGGTCTGTCAGCAGGGGGGACCCTCCTCAGCTCTGCCAAGGAGGGAGATCTGACTGCCCGGAAAGGCTGGGCCTTGGGGATGCCAGGGACAGGGGGACCCAGGCACGGGGGACCCAGGGCCATGGGGACCCAGGCACAGGGGGACCCAGCGACGGGGACCCAGGGACAGGGGACCCAGGGATGGGGGACCCAGGGACAGGGGACCCAGGCATGGGGGACCCAGGGACGGGGGACCCAGGCACAGGGGGACCCAGGGACAGGGGACCCAGGCACGGGGGACCCAGGGCCATTGGGACCCAGGCACAGGGGGACCCAGCGACGGGGACCCAGGGACAGGGGACCCAGGGATGGGGGACCCGGGGACAGGGGGACCCAGGGACGGGGGACCCAGGGACAGGGGACCCAGGCACGGGGGACCCGGGGACAGGGGAACCCAGGTACGGGGGACCCGGGGACAGGGGAACCCAGGTACGGGGGACCCGGGAACAGGGGACCCAGGCACGGGGGACCCAGGTACAGGGGACCCAGGGACAGGGGACCCAGGCACGGGGGACCGGGGGACAGGGGACCCACGGACAGGGGTTACCCAGGCACGGGGTGGGGTGACGCCGGGCACGGGGACACCAGGCACGGGAGCCCCCTGCACAGAGCACACAGCAGAGGGGCAGCCAGGGCCGGGAGGGCCGGGTCGAACAGCCGCTGAATTTGCTCCGTGGCCCTGAGCTCCGCGCAACATGGCTGGGATGGGAGGATTTGTCCTGTGTTAAATTTACCACCCTTTATAAAACATGCGGTGTCCCCACAGTCAGGACCTGGAACCCTGTGGCTTCAGCTGCAGCCGGGTGGGAACCCTGTTGACCTGGGGGCTGGCGGCTGAGTGCCCCAGGTTCCCGGCCTGAGCCAGCGGAGAGCGAAGGCTTGAAGCCAGGAGACCCGAGTGGGACGGCCACACCGCACAGCTCAGGCCCAACCCGTGGGCGCCCCCGGGCCCGAGGTCCCACTCCTAGCAGCCCTTCTGCCAAGAGCCGAGAGCCCCCTGTGGCCTGTGTTCTCTGTTAGCGTCCAGGAGTGGGGGTCGCCTGAGCTGGTCCTGCGGAGTGGGGGCGTGGCTTGGCCCCTCCCTGCCTGCAGGATGCGCCCTCTGGGAAAGGGGCGTTTCCCAGCGGGGACAGCGGGAGTTGTGAGGCTTGGAAGCCAGCCAGTGACAGAGCAGGGACAAGGTCCACCGGAAAACGCTGAGGACCCCCAGCAGGGCACAGCAGAGAACAGGGGAGAATCACGGAGCAGGTGGGCCCCTCCCCGGCCAGGTGCACATCCAGGGCTCAGCTCAGCCCCTCCTGGGTGGGGCCAGGGTCCACCCGGACCCCTGTGATCCCCAGGCCTTCAGTCCCCCTAGAAACTCCCCGCCGGCCAGAGATGACCGACGTCTGCCCTCCCCCCCATGAACGACAGGAGAGAAGTCAGGTGCTCAGGGCAGTTTACTGGGGGCCCCGCGAGGTGCTGACAGCTGAGGTTGGGCCACGTGACCCAGAGCAGATCCTGGGGGCACGAGGGAGGTCAGTCAGCAAGGTGGACACACAGGGACCTGACCTGGATCAGGACCAGACCGGGGATGAATGGGAGGTGCAGGGTAATGCGGAGGGCACAGAGGAGCATGCCGGTCAGCAGCAGGACTGTCCCGAGGAGAGGCCGCAGCAGGTGGGGCGGGAGCAGGCGGGGCGGCAGAGCAGGGACACGCAGGAGGCCGGGCGGCAGCAGCTGGGCTGGCAGGAGGGGGCGGGCACGCAGCAGGCGGGCCTGCACACGGGGCGGCAGAGCAGGGACACGCAGGAGGAGGGTCTGCAGCAGGACGAGGGGCAGGGGCTGGGCTGGCAGCACGAGGGGCGTGGGCAGACGGGCACACAGCTCAGGGGCTTGCAGCAGAGGGTCACACGGCTGGGCTGCTGGCAGGGGGAGGGGCTGCAGGACGGCTGGCAGCAGGGGGAGGAGTCCCCAGAGCAGACGGGCACACAGCTCAGGGGCTTGCAGCAGAGGGTCAGATAGCTGGGCTGCTGGCAGGGGGAGGAGCAGCACGAGGACTGGCAGCTAGACTGCTGGCAGCAGGAGGAGGAGCTTCCAGAGCAGACGGGCACACAGGAGACGGGCACACAGCTCACGGGCTTGCAGCAGAGGGTCACACAGCTGGGCTGCTGGCAGGGGTTGGAAGAGCAGCACGAGGGCTGGCAGCTAGACTGCTGGCAGCAGGGGGAGGAGGTCCCAGAGCAGACGGGCACACAGCTCACAGGTTTGCAGCAGAGGGTCACACAGCTGGGCTGCTGGCAGGGGTTGGAGGAGCAGCACGAGGGCTGGCAGCTAGACTGCTGGCAGCACAGGGGCATGCAGGAGCTGGTGCACGCTGACTGGCAGCTCCCTGGGGCGCAGACGAGGGTCACGGAGGGGGCTGGGGCGCAGCAGCTGGGGGCGCAGCAGGGGGGCTCGCAGCAGCTCTCTGGGCAGTCGTCCACCTGCCAGGAGTCGGGGCAGGGGTCACAGGAGCCGGGCATGCAGACGTTGCTGCCGTAGCTCAGGTTGCTGGAGCAGACGGACATGGTGGAGGCGGCCGTGGCGGGCGGTGAGCTGGGCAGGGGTGAGTGGGTGAGTGAGTGGGGTGCTCGGGGCTGTGGGGCTTTTATACCTGGCTGGGGCGTGTGTTGTCCCTGCAGGAAGCTCACAGAGTCTTCCCTTTGCTTGTTGCTGTTGGAGCTGCGTCTGGGAGCCTGGTGATTCCTGGTTTATTTACAGGGGTTGGCTCCGCTCGCACACGCGGATGGAGGGTTGGGGACGCCCTGTTCTCTAAGCAAACAGCTGGGAAACAGCCCCTGCCGCCTGCTCTGTGGCCAGGCTCCCGCCTGCCTTTCTGCCATCTGCACCCAGGAGTGTGGAGCTGAGCAAGGGCCCCTCCGCCCACCTGCTGCTGCCACCCCAGAACCGAAGGGCGGCCAGGCGGGAGAGAGCCGCTGAGGGACCGGCAAGGCAGGAGCCTCACACCCTCTTGGTGACGCTGTGGCCAGGCGCATAGGCCACTGCCCGTGTCCCACACTGGAGTGGCTGGTTTGAGTTCTGCTGCTTCTCTTCCAGTCCAGCTCCCTGCTGTGGCCTGGGAAAGCAGCGGAAGACGGCCCGAGTGCCTGGGCCCCTCACCTGCCTGGGGGACCTGGAAGAAGCTCCGGCCATTGTGGCCATTTGGGGACTGAAGCAGATGGAAGATCACTGTCTGTGTCTCCCTCTCTCTGTCTGTAACTCTGCCTCTCCAATAAATAAATAAATAAACTCTTTTTGTTAAAAAAAAGAAAAAAGAAAAACATTGCATAGATTTTGAGAGGATTTGCTCCAGAATAGAGAGTTTTCTGCTCCATTTTCCCATGAACTGCGTGGCGCGGCCCCCGGAGCCGGGACCCCTCTGCGGTGTAGGGTGGGTGTCTGACCAATGCCCTGTCCTGTCATCACCGGGGGACCGCACGGGGCAGCTCCGTGCCCTCGCGTTGGCCCAGCGTGGCCACTGCTGTCCCTGTCCCCACCCAGGTGGGCGCTCACGCACACCGCCTGCTGGGCCCGCGTTCTTCCCCTCAGCAGGACCCCGGACCCTGCACTCCCTGGTCCCTCTCCGCTCAGAGCACACTTCTGCACGCTGCACTGCTCCCACGTTCGGCCCGTGAACTGTATCTCGTCTCCAAGGCCGCTACAGGCATTGCTGTGTGTGGTTTTGTGCGTGCTTTAGTTTCCACTTCTCTGAGATGGACCCTTGGGGGTGGCATTGCAGGGTTGTATGGCCCAAGTATGTTTAACTTCGTGACACCGACAGTCTTCCGGAACGTGCCCTCCGGTACTTGGCCAGCAAGGTGGAAAGTTCTGGTTCTTTGCATCCTTGCCAGCTCTTGATGCTGCAAATTTTCTCGCCCGTTCTAGTGGGTGTGCAGTGGTCTCTTGCTGTTTGCATTTGCATTGCCCTGGTGACTAATGATGTGTTGAGCATAGACAGCGTGCTTCCCGGAGCGCTGGCTGTTTACCCATCCACCAACAGTGCGGAGTTCCGGCTCCTCCGCCTCCCTCCCGCCCCCTCACCCCCCCACCCCGACACCAGGCAGGGTTGGCCCTTCTCATCTGCATCAGTTAACAGGGTGGGGCCTCTCCCCGTGGCTCAGCCAATGTTTGCCTGAGGACGGAGGACTGCCAGCATCTTACGTGCTGATTGACATCCACACACCTATTTTTAAAAAGATTTTTTTTTATTTATTTGAAGGCAGAGATAGGGAGAGACAGGGAGTGTAAGGAGGGATGGGGAGAGTGAGAGAGAGAGAGAGCGCACTTCCATCCACTGGTTCATTCATTCCCCAAATGCCTGTAACTGTCAGGGCTGGGCCAGACCAAACCCGGGAGCCTGGAGCTCCATCCAGGTCTCCCACGTGGGTGCAGGGCCCGAGTGCCTGGGCCGTCTTCAGCTGCTTTCCCAGGTGCATTAGCAGGGAGCTGGACTGGCAGTGGAGCAGCCGGGACTCGAACCCTGCTTACGTGGCGGTGTCACGGGTAGCAGCTTAATCTGCCTTGCCACAACGCCGATCCCCGTGCATCCATTTTTTTTACTGCTATATTTTACTTTGTTTTTCTGCACATAAGGAAATAACCAATCAGCCAGGAGATTCCAGAACTGCCGGTGCTCCCTGATCAGCAAGGAGACGAGGTGAGAAGGCGGACTCCTCGTTTCCTCCCAAACCCGTGTTGCACAGGAATCACAGACTCCCAACACAGCCGACAGCGCTGTGCTACGTGCAGCCCACTCAAGGAGGGAGAGCATGGGAGATGCACGGGGTCAGAGGTCAGACTGGGGACTCGTGAGCAGCTTCGTCTTCCTCCATCCCAAGGTGGCTAACCCACGTGCAGACACCAGGCAGCTGCAAATACTCAGGCCCATCTGCGTTTCACCAGGCACCACCACAAGGTGCTGTGCTGAGTCTCTACAGGAAGTCCCACCCCTTGTATGATTTAATATGGATAAAATTCATCAAGAGAATGAGAAGAAAAGCCACTGATTCAGAGAAAACATTTGCAAAAGACACGTCTGAGAAAGGATGGCAAAATAAGCAATGAACACTTAAAAACTCAACAGTAAGAAAACAACTGGAATTAAAAATGGACAAAAGCGCTGAACAGGCAACTCGACAGAGAAGATCCATGGATGGTAAATCAACACGTGGAAAGAGGCCTCACACGTACGGCCTTAGCGAACTGCAACTTAAACTAATGACAGCATGGGGCTGGTGTTGTGGTGGAGCAGGTAAAGCCGCTTCCTGCCACGCTGGCATCCTATATGGACACTGGTTCAAGTCTTGGCTGCTCCATATCCAATCCAGCTCCCTGTCAATGGCCTGGGAAAGCAGTGGAAGATGGCCCAAGGCTTTGGGCTCCTGCACCTGCATGGGAGATCCAGAAGAAGCTTCTGGCTCCTGGCCTTGGCCTGGCTCAGCCCTAGCTGCTGCGGCCATTTGGGGAAGTGAACCAGTGGATGGAAGATTTCTCTCTTTCTCTATAACTGTGGATTTCAACATCCAGGGGCCAAGGCAGACTGAAGCCGGGAGCCAGGGACTCAATCTGGGTCTCCCTCGTGCAGGGGCAGAGGCCAGAGCACTTGAGCCATTCCCGTGCCTCCCAGGACACACCTCGGCAGGATCCTGGAGTTGAGAGAGGAATCAGGACTCAAACCTGAGCCCTCAGATATGGAATGCAGGCTCCCAAGTGGGACTTTAACCTCTACACCAACCGCCCACCCCCATTAAAAATGCTAACCTGTTTACATCGTTATACTTAGAGTGCACTTCTTGCAGGAAGCTCAGCTGGGAGCTGCCATTTTATCCAATCTATGTCTTTTTTTTTTTTTAAAGATTTATTTGAAAGACAGTTACAGAGAGGCAGAGGCGGAGAGAGAGGGGGAGAGAGAGAGAGAGAGAGAGAGAGAGAGAGAGAGAGAGAGAGAGAGGTCTTCCATCCGCTGGTTTACTCCCCAGTTGGCTGCAATGGCTGGAGCTGCGCTGATCTGAAGCCAGGAGCCAGGAGCTTCTTCTGGGTCTCCTACATGGGTGCAGGGGCCCAAGCACTTGGGCATCTTCTGATGCTTTCCCAGGCCACAGCAGAGCTGGATCGGAAGAGGGGCAGCTGGGACTCGAACCGACATCCATATGGGATGCCAGTGCCGCAGGTGACTTTACCTGCTACGCTGCAGTGCTGGGCCCAGACAATGTCTTTTCTACTCCTCCTTCTCTTCTTATCTGGGGACTCGTGTTGCCCACAGATGAGGCTCCTGGAGGTTTTCCTGTAGCTCACTTCACTTGGGATGCTTTATTACTTCTTCTCTGTTTCATTCCAGGGAGTCGACGCTGCTGCCTTTCCGGTTCCCGGCGTTTCTTCGGCAGCACCTGCTCTGCACCCGTCGGTGTATTTCCAGCTCAGACCCTGCGGTTTCACTCTCCAGATGTTCCATCAGTGTCCTGCTAGACATCCTCCTCGTGGTTCCTCCGTGTGCCTGATCGTCTCTGGCATTTGGAACGTGCAGGATGTGCTCACTCCCTCACTCTGTGATCGGTGACATTCCTGGGTTGGTTTACAGTGATTTTATCCTCAAAATGGTCTACACTCTCCTGCCTCTCTGTGTGCCTGGTAATATCTTGAGGCATGCACTGAGCCTTGCTGGGTGCTGGGTGCTGGGTGCTGCGTATTCCTGTGAATTTCCTCTGACTGCTTTCTAGTTTTTTTTCTGTTGAGTCCTGCACCTAAGTTTCTGCAGATGTCATGGTTGCTCTGGGTTAACTTCACCTCCCCCGCTGAGGCAGGGTCCTTCTGAGTACTGTGTCCACTGTCCTAACACTGGACACAGCAACTATTCCTGGCCCTGTGTGATCTGGGCCTTGCTCCACCCAGTTCTGTTGGTTCTCTGTGGATTTTCCCACCCAGTTCTGTTGGTTCTCTGTGGGTTTCCCACCCAGTTCTCTTGGTGCACCCCACGTTCGGTCTCAGCAGTATTTGATCTGCAGGTGGGGAGGGTTGGGACCCTGCCCCGGAGGGAAGGCTGGTGGGTGGGTTTCAGGATTCCCACTGGCCAGAGGGGCCCAGCCCTGTCAGACCTGAACTCAGTGGGGAGGATGAACTTGTCCTCCACCGCCTCGTCTTTCCCAGAGAAGCCCTGGGAGTCTCCTGTCCGCAGGGACATCAGACCCTCGTCAGCCCCTCTGGTTCCCCTGCATGGGCGTCAGCAACGCTTGCAGTTGGCTGTTTCTCCCTCTCCACTTGCCTCGGGTGGAACCCGGTCACTGAGTTTTGTCCTTGCTGAAGTCTGGATGTGTGTTGCCCCCATGTGTCAGTGTCGAGGTGCCAGGCCGTATGGGGTGAGGCCTGGTAGGATGATGGGGTCACTGGGGGACTGTCCTCAGAAGGAACGAGGGTGGCTCTCATGGGACCTCTGAGTCAGGACTCACAGAGGTTGCTGTGAGAAGAGCGAGCTTCTCCCCACCGCCTGCCCCCAGCTCCCTGGCTTCATGCTTGGCGGTGTGATCTCCCCCCTACCCAACACGCACTGCTGCCACGTGCCTTCTGCCACCGGGCCCTAACCAGAGGCCTAACCAATAGACTGCCTCACCTCAGGCCTTCAGCCTAAAACTATAAGCTAAGAAGTAGCCCTCCTTTCTTCATATGGTCGCACAGTGGCAGGCATTTCTTTGTAGTCATGACAAAAGGACCAGTACCATCCTATATGGAGTTGGCGGGTTTCTTCCCCCACCTGACGATTACGCTTGTTCTTATTGGAGATAAAGGGGTATTCATAACATGTGCCTCAGATGTGACCACAATTCTGGAATGTCCCTAAATGTCCCCTCTTGATTCTAGTAAAGGAAAACTGAGAGTAACCCGGGAAAGGACTTGGTTTAAAAATGAATTGTGTCTCCTGGAGCCGTCACAAGCCCCATGCGCACTGGTGAACACCCGAAGCATCCTCCCTGGTGAGGGCCTGTGTTCTCTTCACGCAACCCTGAGGGCCCAAGGTGCATCAGGAAGACAAAGTAGAAACGAGCGGTATAGCAAGTGAAACGGAAGTTCGATCTCAATGTTCACATACAAAACCCAAGAAAAATCAACCAGCAAACTTTTAGAATAAAAGAATTTGCAAAGAACTAAATATGATTCCACACTGTCTATATAGGTAAATAAAACATATAGAAATTGTACACAAGATTTATTTACTAAGATAGCAACAAACACCTTTCCTGTTCACAATAGCAAAACATCTGTGCAACACCTGGGAGTTACTCCATATACGAATGTGTAAGATCTACATATGGCCATAATGAAATCCCAAAGGGACACATTCTACCATGTCACTGGGAGGCAGTTTTCAAAATTATGGTTTCCTCCTAAGTATCAAAAAATTCAATGCAATCCTAATAAAAATTTCAGGAGTTTCAAAAGTAATGTGAGAAACTTGAAAAGCGAGAAGAGGATCTATACAAGACGGAACTTGCTGGAGAACAAGAAAGTGCCTTCCTCATCACTTATTGAATTGTATTAGCGAGGGGCCAGCATTGTGGTGCAGCCGGTTAACACCCTGGCCTGAAGCACCAGCATCCCATATGGGCGCTGGTTCGAGACCCAGCTGCTCCACTTCCGATCCAGCTCTCTGCTGTGGCCTGGGAAAGCAGTAGAAGATGGCCCAAGTCCTTGGGCCCCTGCACCCATGTGGGAGACCTGGAAGAAGCTCCTGGCTCCTGCCTCTGGCCATTGCGGCCAACTGGGGAGTGAACCATTGAATGGAAGACCTCTCTCTCTCTCTCTCTGCCTCTCCTCTCTCTATGTAACTCTGACTTTCAAAGAAATAAATATTTAAAAAGAAAACATAAACTGTATTAGCGAGCTGAAGTACCCGAGACACCTGGGGCTAGAGCGAATGCCACAGATCAGTGGGACAAAGTGCAAACAGCAGAAGTACGTAAGTTTTATTTATTTTTTATTGAAAGGCAGAGCGACAGAACGAAGAGGAGAGAGAGGTCTTCCCCCGCTGATTCACTCCCAGTGGCCACATCAGGGGCCGGGGCGTCATCCGGGTCTCCCGCACGGGTGTCAGGGACGCAAGGCCTTGGGTCCTGGGCATTCGCAGGGAGCTGACTAGAAGTGGACGGAGCGCTCGGTCCCAGGCACCCCAGTGGCCACCTGCAAGGAACTGCTCGGGAAGACTGTTTCAAAGCGGACAAACTTCCTAAAAAGACAACTGGCTGTTGACAGAAAAATCATCTTCCACCTCCCACAAGTCACATTAGCAAGGGCGCCGAACGCGACCGCTAACACCGAGAAAAACACCAGACACAACTTGGCAGCCGGGCCTCCAGACTCGCGAGAGGGCCGTGAGCGCGGCAGGAACAGATAGGAAATGTGTGGGAGAAAGACAGGAAGTGTCGAGGAGCAGACAGGAAGTGAGCCAGGAGTGGACAGGAAGTGGTGAGGAGCAGACAGGAAGTGGAAGGAGCAGACAGGAAGTGGGCCAGGAGTGGACAGGAAGTGGTGAGGAGCAGACAGGAAGTGGAAGGAGCAGACAGGAAGTGGGCCAGGAGCGGACAGGAAGTGGTGAGTAGACAGGAAGTGGGAGGAGCAGACAGGAAGAGGTGAGGAGTGGAAAGGAAGTGTGTGGGAGCAGGACAGGAAGTGGCGAGGAGCAGACAGGAAGTGGGCCAGGAGCGTACAGGAAGTACATCAGGAACCCGACAGGAAGTGGAGAGGAGCAGACAAGAAGTGAATAGGAGCAGACAGGAAGTGGGCCAGGAGCAGACAGGAAGTACGTCAGGAGTCCGACAGGAAGTGGCGAGGAGCAGACAGGAAGTGGGCCAGGAGCGGACAGGAAGTACGTCAGGAGCCCGACAGGAAGTGGCGAGGAGCAGACAGGAAGTGGGAGGAGCGGACAGGAAGTACGTCAGGAGCCCGACAGGAAGTGAGTAGGAGCAGGACAGAAAGTGGCCAGGAGCGCTTAGCCCGGCTGGGAGCAGGGGCCGCCGAGGAGGCGGTGAGTGCGTGATGTTGCGGCGCGTGCGGTGCGTCCCGGCGCAGCCCTGGGGGGACCGAGCGCTGAGGGTGGGCCTGGCTGCGCCCGAGCGCGGACGGGCAGTGGGCGCAGTCGGGGGGGACGGCCGCACCGCATCCATCGTGTCACTCTGCTCCTGTTCTGCCCGCGGCCGGCCCCTGACCCGCCTGCCCTGCGGCGCTGACGGCAGGAGGGAGCGTGCTCCTCGGACTGAAGGCTGGCTCTCAGGTGAGGGCGGGCGCGGACCGAGAGGCGCTGCCCCCTCGCTCCCTGCGCCCCTGCCTGGCACGCGGCCGCGGGCGGCAGCATCCACTGCCGGCCTCGCGTCTCGCTCCCGAGTCGTTCTTAGCTGGGGTTTGCCCCGAGGTCTCTGCAGTTCTGCGTTCCCGGGTAGGCCTTCCAGACTGAGCCCCTGGGGCGCCCGGCGCCCGCCTTTCTACCGCAGCCCCTCAGAGGTGACCGCGTGTCACGTGTGAGCACAGGCTCAGGCCCGGAGCCCCGCTCCCTGCCTCTGACGGCCGCTGCAGGGCCTGAGGCTCCCAGGGGAGACCTGCGCAGTGTGGCTGTGCGGCTGCCGCACGTCCTCCCTCTCTGGAGTGCGCCTGTCCCCAGCCGGGTCGTCTCTGGCCTCTGAACTGGAGCAGCTCCTGTCTGCACACATCGCGGCAAAGACAGGAGTCCCCCGGGGACCACGCCCTGTAGCCTCAGGCCGGCCCCCTGGGACTCTGCTGCAGGACAGGACAGATCTGCCCCGACGGCCCTCGGGGCCGGCATCACCCCAGACCAACACCGGACGGCGGGAGCAGCCTTGGGAAGCTCTCAGCACGAGGGCGTGGCTTGGGCCCACCTGGGGCCCTCCACACGAGTGGCCCACGTCCTCTGTGATCTGCGGAAACACTGTGTCTGGAGGTGATTGACAGCTGCTCATACCATCCCCACCCGTGAACGACGGAGGAGAGGCGTCAGATGCTCAGGGCGGTTTATTGGGGAACCCATAAGGCACTAAAGGCCGAGGCTGAGGCCAAGCGACCCAGAGCAGATCCTGGGGACACAGGAGACCTGGGGGCAGGAGAGAGGTCAGTCAGCATGCTGGACGCATGGGGACCCGACCTGGATCAGGACAGGGCTTGGAGGGGCAGAGCCACGAGGAGGGCCCAGAGGAGCATGCCGGTCAGCAGCAGGACTGTCCCGAGGAGAGGCCGCAGCAGGCGGGGCGGGAGCAGGCGGGGCGGCAGAGCAGGGACACGCAGGAGGCCGGGCGGCAGCAGCTGGGCTGGCAGGAGGGGGCGGGCACGCAGCAGGCGGGCCTGCACACGG
This sequence comes from Oryctolagus cuniculus, assembly GCF_964237555.1. Taxonomy (NCBI): domain Eukaryota; kingdom Metazoa; phylum Chordata; class Mammalia; order Lagomorpha; family Leporidae; genus Oryctolagus; species Oryctolagus cuniculus. The sequence continues at coordinate 1,947,093 of NC_091435.1, read as the reverse complement.
GGCGGCAGAGCAGGGACACGCAGGAGGAGGGTCTGCAGCAGGACGAGGGGCAGGGGCTGGGCTGGCAGCACGAGGGGCGTGGGCAGACGGGCACACAGCTCAGGGGCTTGCAGCAGAGGGTCACACGGCTGGGCTGCTGGCAGGGGGAGGGGCTGCAGGACGGCTGGCAGCAGGGGGAGGAGTCCCCAGAGCAGACGGGCACACAGCTCACGGGCTTGCAGCAGAGGGTCACACAGCTGGGCTGCTGGCAGGGGGAGGAGCAGCAGGATGGCTGGCAGCTAGACTGCTGGCAGCAGGGGGAGGAGTCCCCAGAGCAGACGGGCACACAGGAGACAGGCACACAGCTCACGGGCCTGCAGCAGAGGGTTAGATAGCTGGGCTGCTGGCAGGGGTTGGAGGAGCAGCACAAGGACTGGCAGCTGGGGGAGGAGTCCCCAGAGCAGACGGGCACACAGCTCACGGGCTTGCAGCAGAGGGTCAGATAGCTGGGCTGCTGGCAGGGGTTGGAGGAGCAGCAGGACGGCTGGCAGCTAGACTGCTGGCAGCAGGAGGAAGGGGTCCCAGAGCAGACGGGCACACAGGAGATGGACACACAGCTCAGGGGCTTGCAGCAGAGGGTCACACAGCTGGGCTGCTGGCAGGGGTTGGAGGAGCAGCATGAGGGCTGGCAGCTAGACTGCTGGCAGCACAGGGGCGTGCAGGAGCTGGTGCACGCTGACTGGCAGCTCCCTGGGGTGCAGACGAGGGTCACGGAGGGGGCTGGGGCGCAGCAGCTGGGGGCGCAGCAGGGGGGCTCGCAGCAGCTCTCTGGGCAGTCGTCCACCTGCCAGGAGTCGGGGCAGGGGTCACAGGAGCCGGGCATGCAGACGTTGCTGCCGTAGCTCAGGTTGCTGGAGCAGACGGACATGGTGGAGGCGGCCGTGGCGGGCGGTGAGCTGAGGTGTGAGTGTTTGGGTTGGTGGAGGTGTGAGTGTGTGAGGGCTTGGGGCTCTCCAGCTTCTATTCCCCTCCCTGTCATTGTTTTCCTGCCCTGTCCGTATCCCCTTCCTTTTGGATGAGAGTGGCATCAGGGTGCTTGCTGGCTGGGCGCGGCCCAGCTCATAAATGCCTGAAGTGTCTGTTTTGCAGCGTCCCACGTGGGCCCGGGGCAGGAGCAGTGTGGGTCCTCAGGTGCTGTCAGTAACGCCCAGGACCCTGTGACAGCCCCATCCCTCCTGCAGAACTGGTTTTTCCCCTTTAGCCAACTGTGGCCTTGGTTCTGATTTCACCTTTATGTAAAGACTCACAGTGGAGATGCCCCTGGACGTCCGATGGGCTTGTCTGACCCAGCGTACCCTGAAAATGTTGCACGTGGAAAATGCATCTCATTCAGCCAGCTTAGTGTACTTCCTCCCCCAGCCCACAGTGCACTGCAGCACACAGTCCTTTCCCTGGTGACTGGGAGCAGAGCTTTGGGCCCAGCCCACGGGGAGGAGCTGATCATGTACTGCTATCCTGGGAAAAGATCCACTGAAATTCCAGTGTGGTCTGCAGAATGGGTATCACTTTGACACCGTCGTATGTCGGGCGGGGCCTGTCTGCATAGTTCATCACAAAGCAAGACATGTGCCCCAGGATGGTTAGTAGAATGCTCTGTATTGCCCTGTAGCTGGCAAGGCTGAAAGCTACCCTTTGTTCTAAAAATAGTGCTGATCATTTGGGCCAGACCACTCCCCATGGAGTGTTCTAGAAGGAGCCAGAAGCTGACCTCCTATGCCAAGCAGCCGCCATCCTGCCCAGGCTCAAGAGGGGGCGATGGAGGCAGGATTGTCCCTCAGCCTTGTACAAAGTGCTGTGTTGTGCAGAAACCTATCCCCCTCCACTCCATGGGGTGTCCCCCCCTGAAGCAGACCCTCACTTAAGACATGCTGTGGACCTCAGAGAAGGCTGTCCCAGGGGCCAGTGAGCACAGCGTGGCCATCCCTGAGGCCCACTGCAGAGGAGGCAGGATGGTTCGAATTGGTGAGAAGCTTGCTGTTGTCTGTGCTGGGCTACGGGTCCCAGTGGTGCAGACTCTGGCTTTGAGGTGTTTCTCCAGGGTCCCCTCACACCCCGAGACAGGGCTGCACCTCCGTCTCCAGTCGCGCCTGCTGCTAGTCTTCGTTGTCCTCAGCCCCTTCCCCTTCACTGCCACAAAGTGCACTTCTGCAGGCAGCGAACTTGTCTGTCCGCTTTGAGGTTCGATCTCTGAAGGCCTAACTTAGGGCCTGGCTCTTGGTAGAACCCTAATAAGAATGGATTGAAAGAATACTTATTTCAGGAAATGACTGAATGATGATTCTGCTTCCTGAATCTGATCACACAGTGCCAGCTCCCTCGTGCTATACAAATGCTCTGTCCAGCTCCTCTGGGACTGGTGTGTATGAGACTAGTCATCTGGTGAAGAAATGCCAGGGGAGCTGGCTTGGCAAATTCAGTCTCTACTTGAAGGCACCGGGAGGTACCAAGACAGCTGAGACTTGAGTAGCCAGGTCTCCAAGTGCACAGAAGTCTATTTATTGTTGGTTTTCTCCTTGAGTTTTTTGCCCACTTAGGTCAGAGACAGAGATTGAGAAGCTGAGCAGAGCTGTCAGTGGTCTTGAGGCAATGGAAGACAGAGAACAGTTCAGGACCTGCTGGGGTGGATGGATTCCCATAGACAACCCAGGCTTTCAGTTGCAGACCGGACTACTAGGAAGGGGGACTCCCTGGGAGCAGGGAGAACCTGAAATACGGCTGGACCCATGCTTGAGTCAGCTCAAATGCCTTCCCAGAGCCTGTCAGAAACAAAGGCTCATCCCTCAGAGCCAAACAACAGCAACAGACACTCAAGTGGTCTTTTTAACGTTTCATACATTAAGTGTAGAATTCAGTTAAAGTTACAAAGTGTACTGGAAGACAAGAGCAAGTGACCAAAGGACCAAGAGAGGAAACAGCCCAGTAGCAACAATCCTGCAGAAGTGGGTACCAGAATTGTCAAGCATGCATTTAAAGTAATGGTGTTAATTCTTTTCAAGAAAATCTGGAACAAGGTGGAGAATTTTTATTGGATTCTGGATTCTGGGAAACAAAAAACAAAAGAATGCAACATAAGTTCTATAAATGAAGAACACAGTAACTGAAATAGAAAGCTTAATAAATTAATTTGACAGCATATTTGACAAAACCAAAGAGATTAGTGATGAAAGGGAGATAAGGAAATACCAAGACTGAGCAGTGTGGGGGAAGGATAGCAATAGAGAAAATGGAGATATAAACAAGAGATGTGGTGAAAAGAACTGACTTGGATTCTGAAAGGATGAGGAGTGGCTGGAGTTAGTGGACAAGAGCTTTACAGTGATGAGAGACAGGAACTCATAGATAGAAAAGCATTTAAGAGCATTTACAAAAATACATAGGAGGAAAACCACACCTGGACCCACTGGAGGTGAAATTCAGAGGCAGAGAAAAATTGTAAAACAGCTGCGGTGGAGGAAGACACGTTATCTTGAAAGCAGCAGCGTAATGCTGACAGATTACGTCTCAGTGGAAACAGTGGCGGCCAGAAGACAGCGGAACGGCGTTGTTCTCACCTGAAAGAACAACCTCTGAGCTCTGTCCCTGCACAGAAGACCCTCAAAAACGATGATGGAACCGTTCTTCTCAGGCAGGCAGATGCTGGGAGAATGTGTCTGCAGCAGGATCTGCACTAAAGTGAACACTACATGTAGCCATCAGAAACAGGATGATGAGAGCCAGAAGCAGGGAAATGGATCGAGAAATTAAGTGTAACAGAAGAAAGGTACGTACGAGAAAATCCAAATGAATATTGACTACCAGATGCCTTGCAAGTTTAAAAATATTTATAGAAATAAAAATCATAGCAATATGATCATGAAATTCTGGAGGGGGCTCTTGGAATCAGAAGGATCCAGACACACTACATTGTCTGGGAACTGGCACCAGGTCTCACTTACATTAGATTTTTTGAAAGTCAGCGTTTGTGTTGTAATCTCCACAGCTAAGTGGAAAGTAGTTAACAGACTGAGTAGGGTTCTGCCAGGTTCGCATCTTCCCAGACTGCCAGTGTGTGATTTTTTTGGAAAGAGGATCACTGCTGATGAGACTAATGAAGATGGGGTCATCAGGATTCAGATGGGCCCCAAATTGAATGGTCAGTGCTTCTAAGAGACAGAAGGAATTCAGACACCCACAGGGACAAACCCCATGTGAGGATGGAGGCAGGGACTGGAGTGGGGCAGATACAAACCACAGGATGCCAAGCTACGAGAGGCTGGAAGGGTTGCGAAATTCTCTCCCCCACAGCTCAGAGAAAGCATGGCCCTTATGACGTCTTTACCTCAGACTTGTGTCTTGTAGGACTGTCTGAGAATAAGTCTCTGTCTTTTAAGTCACCCTTTCTTGGTAAGGGGCAGCCTTAGACACTCATACATTGAGGGTAAATGTGGGAAAGAAGACCTCAAAATTACCCAAAAACACTAAGTCAAGGAAATAAGAGGAAATGGACCAAGCATAAACAGAAAACAAAGTGAGGATGTAGGGTTACGTTCAAACATGGCAGCAAGTCCCATTCTCTTTGTTGTTCTTCACACCAGACTTCTGTGGCTTCCAAACAATTAGGTGTGGAGGTCATTCACTGGTATTTAGCTTTGCATTTCCTTGATGACTCACACACAGAACATATTTTCAAGTATTTCTTTGCTATCTGTAGCTCTTCTGCAAAAGGTAATGATTGAAGGATTAAAAAAGATTGGTGTTTGTCAGAGGTTGGGGTAAGGATGTGGGCAGATTACAAAGGAGCAGTAGGGAACGTTGTGGGTGATAGGAAGAGGCTGTAGGTTGATCGTGGTAGTGATGCACCTATATATGTGTTTGTCAAGACACAAAGACTCACGTAAAGTGGAGGAAAACATATCCCATATCTGTTAGAGAAATCTAGAAGAATCTAGGATTAACAGCCTTCCTACCAGAGAGCTCAACGTGCAAGCACTTTACCAGTGAATTCTCTCAGATGATCAGGAGAGGAGAAACACGAGCCTTAAACACCTGAGCTCATTTTGTAGGCCGGCATGGTTTTCCAGATCTCAGGCATAGAGGGCCTGAACTGGCTGCTTCCAGTCAGAGCCACTGAGGAATGCTGTGCTGCCCGGGAGGTCTGGGGACAGGAGGCCTGGCTGGGGAGAATGGCTGGGGATGGTGGGAGAAAAGGAACACTGTTAGTGTGTGCAGACTGAATGGCAGGAGCTGAGACCACAGGACATCATCATATACTGGCTAAAGTCAACCCATGAAGAAGATATAGCAGTTGTAAACATGAACACAACCAACAGACCCACCCCAAATATATGAAGCAAAAATGAACAGAATTGAAGAAAGAGACAATTCTAGTTCTATAATAGTTGGAGACTTTAATAAGCCACTGTCTAATAAAAAATGAAACAATTTTGCTGGATTGATATTCAGTAAAGAAATAGAGGACTTAAGAACACTACAAGCCAGGCACACCTAATACATCTAGAAAATGTTCAACCACACAGCAACAGAATACACATTCTTCTCAGGTGTTCATGGGACGTGTTCCAGATAAGAACATGCGTTAGGACATAAAATTACTCTCAATAATTTAAAATGATTGAAGTCATACATGGTATCTTCTTTCAGCACAATGGAAAGAAACTGGGAGTCAATAACAGAAGGAAAAGTAGAATTCACAAACAGAGGTAAAAAACCAGTCCAAAGGAAGGAGAAACCAGAACTTGTGGTGCTCAGAGGGAACTTAATGTAGCTGCAAATGTCTAGAAAGAAGAGGGCTCTCAGAGATTTGCCTGCAGAGACATTACAATCAAAGAGTGACGATTTAAAAACAGAGGAGGCTGTGAAAGCAGCAGGAGGGAAGATTGGCATCCAGTCTCACTGTGGACTGTGGAGGCCAGAAGGCACTGGACAGATACGTTTAAACTGCCCGGGTCAGGGACAGAGGGAGGAATGACCAATCAACCAGGAGACGACTACTTCTGGCAAAACTATATCTTAAGTATGTGTACCTCAGAATACCTTAAGTATTAATACCTTGTGTGACCAGAAAAAGAAGAGCAAATAAATACAGAACCAGCCGGAGGGAGCAATAGACTGAAGCACAAATAAATGAAATTAAGAGTAGGAAAACAACAGAATCAACAAACTCTAAAGTTAGTTCTAAAAGACAAACTTTTAGCTCAAATTATTAAATAATTCAAATTATTAAAATCATATAGACCATCACTACTGATCTTAAAAATTATTACAAAAGAATGCTATGAGTATTTGGACACCAACAGTAGGATAAACAAGACGTAAAGGAAAAACTCATTCCCAGGGCTGATGGCTTTTTTGTTCCTCGTTTCTTCATGCAACTTTAAGCTACTGACTACTGCTCTTCTAGGTGGTCCTGAGTTAGTTTTACTAGTGACTGATGAGCACTGCTTGATGTATCTGAACATGTGTTGCTCTCTCCCTCATTTTTGAAGGACAGTTTGACCAAACAAACTTACTCCTGGTTGGTTGATGGTTCCTGCCTCTGTCCCCGACCCCAGTGGTTGAAATACACCATTCCATTGCCTTCTGGCCCCATTGCTTACAGTGAGAAATTGGCTGTTAATCCTCTCTCTTGCTGCTTTCAAGATTTTCTACTTGTTGAATCTTGACGCTGCTTAAAATGTCTCTCAGGCGAATCTCTTTGCATTTGCTCTATTTGGAGTTCATAGAGTTTATTAAACATGTATATTCATGCATTTCCTTAAATTTCCAGATCTGGGGGCATTAATCACTCCCCCCCTTTCCTCTTCTCTCCTTCTGGAACCCCTGTGATGATGTAGGTGTCTGGTCTCAATGGTATCTCACAGCTGCCTTAAGATTTGTCTGTTTTTCTTAATTCTTTTATTTTACCTGCTCCTTGGAGTAGAATATTTCAATTGATCTTCATATTTACCCTCTCTTCTGCCTGCTCATGTCTGCACTTTAAACTGCAACATGAATTTTTTCCTTCCAGGAAACTGGAACTTAATTCCAGGATAATTGTGTGTGTGCAGGTCGGGGACACCCATGCCATCCCGAGGTGCCACTGAGGACCCAAGGCCAGCTGGTGCCAGAATCTCCCATCCCCCACCTCCAAGCTCAGCTGGGCTGTGCACCCTGGAAGTCCAGCACCTGTGCCATGGGAGGGGCAACCTCCACCTGCCAGATGGGCCCAGGTGGTGCCCACAGGCCCTGACCAGGGAGTGAGGCTCCTGGAGCCCACAGGACCTGGAAGGGCAGCCAGACACCTGGGCAACAGAATGAGGTGGTCAGGGGCTGCCAGGTCAAGTGTAAGAACCCCAGGCCCCACCGCTGGTCCGAGAAGCAGCGGCCAGGGCCTGAGCCCCTCCCGCCCAGGTGTGCCACAGAGGACTCCAGGTCAGTGTGGGCAGTGTGGGTTTATTGGTGCTCAAAGACTGAGAGTGACACTGCTGGGGCCAGACCAGGGCCAGCCCTGACCAGCGCAGGGACGGCTCACGCAGCCAGGGAGCGTGAAGGGAGCAGCCAGGGCCCCGTGGGCCCCGTGGGGAGCGGAGCACAGGGTGCTCATTGCTTGTGGTAGGCAGGGTGGGCAGGAGGCTGGTGGGAGCGGGAACCTAAGTCTGGCTGGGACGTGCCGGTCAGCAGCAGGACTGTCCGGAGGAGAGGCCGCAGCAGGTGGGGCGGGAGCAGGCGGGGCGGCAGAGCAGGGACACGCAGGAGGCCGGGCGGCAGCAGCTGGGCTGGCAGGAGGGGGCGGGCACGCAGCAGGCGGGCCTGCACACGGGGCGGCAGAGCAGGGACACGCAGGAGGAGGGTCTGCAGCAGGACGAGGGGCAGGGGCTGGGCTGGCAGCACGAGGGGCGTGGGCAGACGGGCACACAGCTCAGGGGCTTGCAGCAGAGGGTCACACGGCTGGGCTGCTGGCAGGGGGCGGGGCTGCAGGACGGCTGGCAGCAGGGGGAGGAGTCCCCAGAGCAGACGGGCACACAGCTCACGGGCTTGCAGCAGAGGGTCACATAGCTGGGCTGCTGGCAGGGGGAGGAGCAGCAGGATGGCTGGCAGCTAGACTGCTGGCAGCATGAGGAGGAGGTCCCAGAGCAAACAGGCACACAGGAGATGGGCACATAGCTCACGGGCTTGCAGCAGAGGGTCACACAGCTGGGCTGCTGGCAGGGGTTGGAGGAGCTGCACGAGGGCTGGCAGCTAGACTGCTGGCAGCAGGAGGAGGAGTCCCCAGAGCAGACGGGCACACAGGAGACGGGCACACAGCTCACGGGCTTGCAGCAGAGGGTCACACAGCTGGGCTGCTGGCAGGGGTTGGAGGAGCAGCACGAGGGCTGGCAGCTAGACTGCTGGCAGCACAGGGGCGTGCAGGAGCTGGTGCACGCTGACTGGCAGCTCCCTGGGGTGCAGACGAGGGTCACGGAGGGGGCTGGGGCGCAGCAGCTGGGGGCACAGCAGGGGGGCTCGCAGCAGCTCTCTGGGCAGTCGTCCACCTGCCAGGAGTCGGGGCAGGGGTCACAGGAGCCGGGCATGCAGACGTTGCTGCCGTAGCTCAGGTTGCTGGAGCAGACGGACATGGTGGAGGCGGCCGTGGCGGGCGGTGAGCTGGGCAGGGGTGAGTGTGAGTGAGCGAGGGTGGAGGAGTGTTCAGGGCTCAGTGCTCGGGGCTCTTATACCCCAGGATCGCTGCCCAGCCGCAGCCCCACCGCAGCCCCACCGCAGCCCCGCAGCGCCCTTCCCCTTCCTGTTTGTGCTCTGATCCTGGAAGACCTCATTAGTTCTCAGCTCGTAAACATTCTTCCGTGCTGGGCAGGGCCGCCTGCCAGGTCCAAGTCTGGCCCAGCAGGGTCACCGAGCAGGTGGAGCCTCCCTAGGCTGACCCCGTGGGCTGTACCTGTGGGATCCACTGCTGTGACCGGTGGGCTCTCAAGTCAGGCGCCGGCCCTGGCGCAGCAGCTCTCTGGGAAAGGGGGTCAGTTTCTGGGGAAATGGCAGTGGTGCTTGCTACATGGGCTCTGGGATCCTGCCTGATCCGAAGTCAGGGATGGCAGTGACCCCAGGACCCGCCCCTCCACAGAGGAGGAGTCAGGAGCTTACAGCAGGGCCTGCTGCGTTAGGCTGACCAGGGTTGGGGATTGTAATGAGTGTGGCCCTCAGCCTCTGAACCTCCTTTTCTGGAGGCCAGGCCCAGTTTTCCTGGCAGAGGCACGTCCTGGTCATGGCCTGTGGGTAGGGAAGGGGAAGCCAGGGGTCGGGTCGCTCCTCACTGGTCCAGCTGGCCTTTGCCCAGGGAGGTCAGAACAGAGCAGGCCCTGCCCCTGGCTGGGAGGGACACGGGCACCGCCACTTGCCTGCGTGGATGCGGTGCACTGGCTGGTATCCCTGCTGGGAACCCAGACAAGGAGGGCTCCGCGAGGTTTGCCGGACGAGGGTATGGTGAAAAAGCTGTGAGTGATCCCAGAATGTCTGCACCGCAGTGAGTCGTACAGACGTGTTGTATCTGGTCTCAACAGGGTCTAGCGTGAGACGTGAGCTAGAAAGCGGTGGTGAGAAGGCCTCTATCCGAGCAGCAGTACTGCTCACCATGAAGCAGGAGCCAACAGCAGCGATGGCCATCGGCACGGGAGTTCAGTTGGCGTCTGGGACAGTGTGCCACGTCACAGTGCCTGGCTCGAGTCCCGGCACTGCTTCCAATTTCTGCTTTCTGCTCATGCTGACCGTGGGGGCCAGCGGTGATGAGACCCTACCACCCTCATGGGAAGCGTGGGCTGAGTTCCAGTGCTCTGGCTTTGGCCTGGTCCAGCCCTACTGTTGTAGGCATTTGGGGACTGAACCGGTGGACGCAACATCTATGTCTGTCTGTCTGTGTCTCTGCCTTTCGAGTAAATGAAAATGAAATTTTTTTATTTAAAAAAATGAAGAGCATCACATTTATCATGAAGTTTTGGTGGGCAAGTGATGAAATGTTGTTTTAATACAGTTATGGGGACAGTGACACAGAGAAAAAAGTTCACAAGTGCATCTATTCTAAGAAGAATAGATGATGTCGAAGCCTGCAGAACAGATCATCCATGCAGTGTATGAGGGAAAATCCGTCCTGCCCTTGCCCCGACTACGGAGGGCAGATGCCTGACACCAGAAGCAGCTGCCACCACCGCAGACACCACAGATGCACAGCTGACGGAGTCCGGCCTGAATCGAAGCACAGCACACTTTCTGCTCAGTGGCTAAGCTTGTCCCCCTTCAGCTGCGGAGGAGCAGAGCTTCCGTGGAGACTGAACCAAGGTGGTTCTGAAGCTTTCCTTGCAAGAACTGTAACAGGAGATGAAGCCTGGCTTTCCCGGTGTGGTCCTGAAGACAAAGCACACCCAGAGCAGTGGCTACAGGAGGTGGGAGTGGTGCACTCTGAGCGCAGGCAGAAAGGTCAGGGGTCAAGGTCATGGCAACAGCGGTTTGTGATGCTCACGCATTTTCCCTGTTGACTTTGAAGGGTCAAAGAACAACATCTGCTTCCGAGACGACTGCTCTGAGGAAGTCAGCCAAGGCTTCAGCAGGAAGCCCCCAGAAAGCTTCTCCAAGAGCGCCCCTCCCCCACGGCTGCCCCACCCACTGCTCTCAGACCAGGGCTCTTCTGGGGGGGTCTCTGTGGGGAGTTATCGGGCACCCACCTGACGGTCCTGGTTTTGCTCCGCTGACCTCTTTCTGCTTCCTCTTCTTAGAAAATCCTTAAAGGACCCCCACTTTTCTCCAGTTAATGGAAAGTGCCTGACCTTGTTCCATTCCCAGGACTCTCAGCTCTTTGGTGATGGACTAAACATTGCTTACAAAAACAGCTTGACCTTGGTGCAGCTGACCTTGAGAAATCAGGTTTACATTTTCAGTTTTCGTCTTTCAATTCCATTTCCCACAAACTCTGTGGAGACCCCTCCTGGCGTCCAGAAGCTGCCAGCATCTTGCTGGGCTGAGGCTCCCCCACCCGACAGGGGGAGACCACACACTTCATGGATGCCCAGCGATCTCATAGCTGAGGTGGCCATGGGATGCTTTCCTGCTGATGTCAGGAGGGAGGTGAGCAGGCCCCCTCACCAGAACCTTCCACTGCTGTCTTTTAGGGCAAGTCAGTGTGACAAGCTGAGAAATAAAAAGATGTGAATTTCTGGTGTTTGCAGGTGACATGAGTGCACACTTAAAGATCTGAGGCATCTGTTGGCGTAGTTGTCACAGGCCACGGTCCCCGTTGGTGTGGCCATCACAGGCTGTGGTCCTGGGTCGGGGGCTAAGGACAGCCCCCACCCTGCACACTTGCTGTGGGAAGCTGAAAGCACAGTGGGAAAGGACCTGTGGGTGCTGTGGCCCAAACTGGAAAATGCCATGCAGGAATGTCAGTGGGTGACAGGAGCAATACAGACTTGGCCACAGAACACAAATGAGTGCGGCGCCTACACAAAGTCAGGTACATGATGTCTCCCGGACGCAGCCTCCAACGGGGCAGCCCAGCCCAGCCCTGTGCAGACCATTCATCCTGGGCCCAGATTTCATCACAACTCACATGGGTTTTCTGCCACAGTTGCATACACCATGGCCCTGACTGTGGCAACAGGCCTATCAGGCCACACACAGTGATGGTCAGCAAGTCCGCTGCCAGAGAATCTCCTGCCCAGAGATTTCCCTGATGGAACACGGCACGGTGCAGGCCTGAAGACCCTGGGACAGAAAACCTCAACATACCCTAGTGACACCTGCGGTAACTTGGGCGATAACCTTTGTCATGCGGTTGGTGTTGGTGACCTCAGAGGACACCCACTGAGCATGGGCTCCAGGCCCTGCAGTGTTCACTGCCTCTCAGCTCAACTTCCACATCAGCTTCCTGTTGAAGTCCGATGGACAGATGGGGAAGCTCGGCACGGAGAAGGAAAACAACCTGCGCACGGTCACACAGGAAAAAGTGGATTGGAAGGCAGCTGGGCTGTGCATAGGATCTGCATGCAGGCTCTGTATGGGGTCAGCACACGGGATCTACACACATGGAATGCACATAGAATCCATGCATGGGATCTGCGTATGGGATCTTTTGTGCAGAATTTGTACAGGATCTACACACAGAATCTGCACAAAGCATCAGTGTTCAGGACTTCATATGATATTTACACAAATGATCTACACGTGGGATCTGTACATGGAATCTGTACATGGGATCAGCACACAGGAGCCACACACAGGAGTCCCCCATTCTGAAGTGGTGGAAACTGAAGACAGCAAATGCTGAGGGAGTTCAGCTCCAAACAGCGGGATTAGGAATTCACACAGCGCAGGAAAGAGCAAAGTGATGGCCACAGGGAATGGGCTCAGTATTTCAGTAGAAACACAAGGAGTTCTTCCAAAGCACCAGGTGAGGGATGGGCCTCCAGGGATGGGGGAGGGGGGAAACAGCACGTGTGCAGCTGAGACTTCACGTGAGCGGTCGGAGGCAAGAGGGAGGAAGAAACATTCAGGACAACAGGAAGAAGTCAGCCCTTGCACACTCACATGGCCTGGGGCTCTGGCGGCTGCCACGTGGTCATCATAGTTTAGGGGGGCGGGGTCTGAGGTCAGCCACGGGCTCATGACCGGGCGGCTGGTGAACGGTAGTGCAACTGGAACTCCTGCCAGGATGGGTGCAAGTGTGAATCACAGAGGGACTGCACTGCATGCGTCCTGTGAAGCAGCCGGGTTCAGTGATCGCCAGGAGCCTCTGCTGCCTCGTTCTGTGCCATGGAACGGGAGCCACTGGGCACACACAGCTGCCAAGCCCTAGAGATGCAGCTTAGGCACACGCCGGAATGCGGCACTTTGGATAGGCTGGGAGAAATAAAGCTGAGTTCACTGCACCTGTTGCCATTTGTTGGCTGCGGTGAACTGGGGCTCCACTCCTCCTGGGGTCCGCTCCCCCGAGATCCCAGGCATAAGACACTGAGGGACAGGAGCTCCTGCCCTACCCAGTGCCTCCCCGGCCATGCTGCTCATTCCTGACTTTAGTAATTAAAAATCCACATCGGGGAAAACTGAAAACTCCTTAGTACAGCCAGAAGCACAGCACTGCACGTCTTCTAAAATTCTGGAGAACGATGAAGGAAGAAACCAGACCCTCAAAGGTCTTTCTAAATCACTTAACTGGCCGGCGCCGTGGCTCAATAGGCTAATCCTCCGCCTGTGGTGCCAGCACACCAGGTTCTGGTCCCGGTCAGGGCGCCAGATTCTGTCCTGGTTGCTTGTGGGGAGCAATCCGGACTAGACTAAGTTGCTCGAATTGGGGCTTATTCTGTGCATCTGCTCTCCCACAATATGGCGCTGGGAGAGAAGTGAGCAGCTTCCGCACAGCTGCCTCCAGTTCAACTAATAAACTGTAGGACTTGCTCCTGATTGGAGGAGAGCAGCGTACTTGGCGTGTGGGCAGCCGAGTTAGGATTGGCGGAGGAGGACTATAAAGGAGGAGAGAAACGGCATGCACCGGGAACATCTATGGGGAACATCTAAGGGAACCCGTGCAGCCCCCGAGAAAGCCGGCCGGCGGTGTGCCGCTCCCCTGCGGAAGTGGGGAATGTGGCCAGGGGGAACTGCCCTTCCACGGAGGTGGAAGGGATAGTAGCCAACCCGGGAAGAACCAGCAGCAAACCCGGGGAGGGCCGAGCAGACAGAAAGAACAGCGCAGGGTCCTGTGTCGTTCCTCCACGAAGAGGGGGAGCGACATAATGGTGCCGTGACTCGGATGTGAAGCCTAGGCAGGGCTTAGTGTCGTTCCCCCATGAAGACGGGGAGCGACAGTTGCTCCTCTTCCTGTCCAGCTCTCTGCTGTGGCCAGGGAGTGGAGTGGAGGATGGCCCAAGTGCTTGGGCCCTGCACCCCATCGGAGACCAGGAGAAGCACCTGGCTCCTGGCTTCCGGTCAGTGCAGTGTGCCAGCTGCGGTGGCCAGTGGGGGGGTGGGGTGTGAACCAACGGAAAAGGAAGACCTTTATCTCTCTCTCTCTCACTGTCCACTCTGCCTGTCAAAAAAATCAATTAACTAATTTTTATTATTTGAAAGGCAGAGCATACAGAGAAAGAGGGAGAGAGGTCTTCCATCCACTGGTCCACTCCCCAAATGCCTGCAACACTGGGGTGGGCCAGGCTGAAGCCAGGAGCTGGGAGCTCTGGCCAGTCTTCCATGTGGGTGCGAGGGCCTGCGTGCTGGGGCTGTCATCGCTGTCTCTCAGGGTGTGCATTAGCAGAAGTGGAGCCAGGACTCCGACCCAGGCTCTCCAAGACGGGATGCAGGCATCCCCGGGCAGCTTCACCAGAGCACCACGCCTGTCCCTGTATTTTAGACGAAAAGGCGACAAACAGACACAGAAGCAACATCAAGAGCGAGGAAATGCATCCAAATGGCAGGATGAGGAGTGAAATCATCAGTTGTGAAGTTTATCAAGTATTTCTTCTTAGATGAAAAATATCAAAAGTTAAAACCAGAAAGAAAGTGCCCAGCGTGACAAACGTGGCAAAATGAGGGAAGGCAGGAGCGCTGTGAGCCTTGCGTGGGCATGTGTGGGGCCTGCACTTGTCCTCTCTGGCCGTCAGGACCGGGGCGTCCTGTGCCTGGGCTGCCATCTGCCCACGCCTGCAGAGCTCAGCACAGGGCTGGCCCAGCTCACCACTGCGTTGTTTCTACCTCAGGGAGGTGCAGCCCCCTGACAGAGCCAGGCTGGCCGCGCAGTGGGGCGCACCTGGAGGGGGCCAGGGCCCCCAGCTCGAGGAGCCCCCTTGCGGCTGCAAGCTCCCAGGCACTGAGCCTGCTGACTGCACCAGCAGGGTGTACGGTGGTGACATTGTCCAGAGCAGGGCAGGCCCACTCCTGGCTGCACACCGGACCCTGGACATTGGGGGCCCACTGCTCCCTGCTGTGCCTGTGCCCCTCGCATCCCTCACCCCCACGGGTTTGGGACTTGGAAAGCAAAAGGACACAAGAAGGACCCTGTCCTCCTGGGGCCTGCGTACTCCGAGAGTGGCTTCCGAGCTCTGTGTGGTCTGCCCAGAGGAGCCAGGAGCACACGGGCTGTGCAACCCGGCTAACAAGTGGCTCAGGGCTCAGGGCAGCGCTGCGGGGGGATGAGGGACTCAGAGCCCAGGGGTCAGAGCTGGCGCACAGCGGCAGCTGCATGTCAGCGAGGGGCTTCAGTGCCCCAGGATGGGGAGCTTCAGGCCAAGAACCAGGCAGGAGCTCCTGCCTCTGGGGCTGGGGTCTAGGGAAACTCCTGGAGTAGGAATAGGAAGGAGACCAAGGGCGTGGAAGCACAAACAGGAAAGGCAGTGGCCGCGGGGCAACTCCCATAGCCCGCAAGGTGTGCGGGCCACGAATGAGGCACTGGCAGCCGTCACCCTCTGGTGCTCACAGGCCTGACTGTTGGCGACCAGGCCGCTGCTGCTTCCAGGGGCCTGCTGTCTGCAGCTGTGAGGGACCGACCATTGAATCCCACCAGAAGTTGTGGAAGACAGGCCACCATCTCTCCTCCCTGGGGCCCAGCCCTGACCGGCAGCACTGAGCAGGTGGAGCCAGAGTGTATGTGCTCTGAGGGACGCTGCTGGTGTGACGGACTGACCGAGGCTGCCACATGTCTGCAGAGGGAAGGGCAAGCACGCACAGCCTGGAGCCACCTTGCCTGTGGGGCCTCCATGCCCCCAGCACAGTCACTCCGGACATAGTTCCAGGCCAGGTCCCAAACCAGCCCACCGGTTACCAAGGCCCTGCTCTGCCCCATGGCTCGCCCAGACACTCAAGGGAGACCTTGGAGGAGCACAGGCAGCTTTATTTGTTAACGAGCAGGTCAGACAGGTCACTCCCATGGGGCAGCACACATCTAGCTGGTGTGTCAATGAGGGGTTGGCAGACGCACGCATCAGCTGCACTCAGAACCAGCACAGCACCAGACTGCCCACGAGGATGCAGGGCATGGGGCGGGGCAGGGAGCTTATGAGACAACGACATCCCAGATACAGCTTAGGGTGCCAAGGATTTCAGGTGAATATGAGAGTCTGCCCGAGACAACATTGGAGGGTAGGACATGCTGCTCAGCAGCAGGACTGTCCGGAGGAGAGGCCGCAGCAGGCGGGGCGGGAGCAGGCGGGGCGGCAGAGCAGGGACACACAGGAGGCCGGGCGGCAGCAGCTGGGCTGGCAGGAGGGGGCGGGCACGCAGCAGGCGGGCCTGCACACGGGGCGGCAGAGCAGGGACACGCAGGAGGAGGGTCTGCAGCAGGACGAGGGGCAGGGGCTGGGCTGGCAGCACGAGGGGCGTGGGCAGACGGGCACACAGCTCAGGGGCTTGCAGCAGAGGGTCACACGGCTGGGCTGCTGGCAGGGGGAGGGGCTGCAGGACGGCTGGCAGCAGGGGGAGGAGTCCCCAGAGCAGACGGGCACACAGCTCACGGGCTTGCAGCAGAGGGTCACATAGCTGGGCTGCTGGCAGGGGGAGGAGCAGCACGAGGACTGGCAGCTAGACTGCTGGCAGCAGGGGGAGGAGCTCCCAGAGCAGACGGGCACACAGGAGACGGGCACACAGCTCACGGGCTTGCAGCAGAGGGTCACACAGCTGGGCTGCTGGCAGGGGTTGGAGGAGCTGCACGAGGGCTGGCAGCTAGACTGCTGGCAGCATGAAGAGGAGGGCCCAGAGCAGACGGGCACACAGGAGACAGGCACACAGCTCACAGGCTTGCAGCAGAGGGTCACACAGCTGGGCTGCTGACAGGGGTTGGAGGAGCAGCACGAGGGCTGGCAGCTAGACTGCTGGCAGCACAGGGGCGTGCAGGAGCTGGTGCACGCTGACTGGCAGCTCCCTGGGGTGCAGACGAGGGTCACGGAGGGGGCTGGGGCGCAGCAGCTGGGGGCGCAGCAGGGGGGCTCGCAGCAGCTCTCTGGGCAGTCGTCCACCTGCCAGGAGTCGGGGCAGGGGTCACAGGAGCCGGGCATGCAGACGTTGCTGCCGTAGCTCAGGTTGCTGGAGCAAACGGACATGGTGGAGGCGGCCGTGGCGGGCGGTGAGCTGGGCAGGGGTGAGTGAGTGAGTGGGTGAGTGAGTGAGTGAGGGTGTGAGGTGCTCAGGGCTGTTGGGGCTTTTATACCCCTCTGTGGTGTTTGTTTTCCCAGCAGCCGCTGGGCGGAGCCTCCAGCTTCCTGGCTTTTGGGCGCTTCATTGTTTTCTTGTTCCTTGTTCACGCTGCGTGGATGCTGCTGTCTTGTTGCTCTCTGGAGCTGTGCTGGGCTGTCCCTGCCCGCCTTATCCTGGAGAAAACCAGCAGCGAAGCTGATCTCGTCCTCATTGCTGGTTGTGAGTGGGGGGATTGGCAGGAGCAGATGCAGGCGGGCTCAGCACAGGAGCGATGACCACGAGGGAGAAAGCCTTTGACTGATCGCAAGCCGAACTTTTGAGACCCTTCCTTTTGATCAAGCGCATATACTTGCACCATACCCAATCTTCATGGCTCCTACAGGCCCCGAGTGTGGATCCTAGCAAGCTCTGCACCCACGTGGACATGATCTTCCTTGGCCAGAAACTCAACCAGAGATGCTGGCCCCACTCATCTTCTGGACATTGTCATGGTAAACGTAGACAGCAGAGTGGGCTGCACATGGAACCTTGAACAGTCACGTCTCTATGTAGAGAACTACGGACCAGTGCTTGGAACTATACCTGTGGGCTGGATAGCAGCCCCCCCCCCCCCGCCCTTTCTGTCACTGGGCTCCACCAAGACCTCTGACAGGGCAAGGGCTGGAGCCTGGTGAAGTTCACAGCTGCAAGGATCTCTCCAGTTTCAGCCCAGGACCGCACTGAGTGCTTTTGGGGACAGTGGGCTCCTGGGTTTGTGGCCCCACTGACCTCTGATGGTGGAGTGGGAGCCCTGCTGGAGTCTCCATGCATGATCCCCAGTGGAGAAGTCCAATTTCCATGAAATAAGGACCAAACTTTCCAAATATATTTTCATGTATACATTCAAGAAGCTCAGTCAGTGCCAAGTAGGACAGAAAACCCACAGATAACTGAAGGAAAGTAAAAAAGCTGAAGTCAAGAACAAGGAGAACGTTCCAGAAGCAGCAAGAAGAAACGACAGGCCACATCCATGGGAGCCCCGGAAGGTCAGTGACCGACATCAGACTGGTGGCTGGGGGTGGTGGGTGATCAATACTCCAGGTACTCAGAGGGCCAGAACTGCGAGCCAGGAATCCTGTATCCAACACAGCCATCATTCAGGATTGAAGGCAAGGGCAGACATTCTAGGTAAATGAAATACTGGAGGGTGAGCAGACATCTCCAGGGGTGTGCCCTGGCGTCCAGGTGGGAAGCGGCCCCAGGCGGAAGTCAAATTCAGTGGAAAACCGGAGCACAGTGAGGAATCACACGGCGGTAGAGGGCACTCCGCCCGCACGGCTTCCTCCTCTCGGAGGGAAACTGTGAGAGGGTGCACGACGCCGGGCTGGGCCTGTGCCACACGGAAGCCTGATGGCTTTGAGGACCACAGCACGAAACCGTGCACGGGAGGCAGCTGCACTGGGCCGACCTTGACGTCTGCAGGAGCGAGGGGACCAGGCAGTAAACACGAACCTACTCTCGTCTCCTCTGAGCGTCTTTAAACGTCAAGAACCCTAGGAGTCAGTCACGTGAAGACACAGTCAGGCCTTTTCCACGTGTAGATGCAGCACGTGTAACCATGAAGCCACAGAAGCAGAAAAGGCATAGACGTACACAGGACACATTCTTTTTATCCTCCCTGGAATGAAGGTACCGTAAGTCGGAAGTTCATTTTGATAAGAGAAGTGTATGGTAAGCAGTGGGCAACCACTACGGACAAGCTAGAGCAGCAGAGTGAAGGCATCACGGACTGAATCAAAATGCTGCGTTAGAAAGATCTTCACTGGATGCCAAAAGAGAGTGAAGAAGGAAGAGAGGAGTGAAGCCCAGGAAAAGATGTCGGACGGACCAGGAATAAAAGTAAAATAGAAGACACAAAGGCGACTGCAGCTGACATTTGTTTCTGCTGGTAATTGCGTCACATGAAGCCACGGCCGGTGCTGAATCGGCAAGTGTTACACTTTTGTTCAAGCAGAAATAGAGTTAGGTTCCTGAGAACGTCTGGTCCCATCGTCAGCAGTGCATCGCCTTGCTTTGTGCGTGTTTGATTTGACAGCTTATGCATCAGCGTTGAGTTCGTACCCAACAGCACTGTAACTCACAACTGCATAGATGAGTCTGACACACGTGTGCACCGTCACGACAGAGCCTGTGCCCTTGGACACTGCACTGCCTCCATCATCACACCGAGGGAAATCACAACAGCAAACACAAAAACTGGGGCAGGCGGTGTTAAAGGGGCCTCCGAAGCTACTTCCTGTAGGAGGCTGAAAGAAGGGGGAGTCTCCCCTTGCTCAGCCTCTGGAGGGCCAGGTGTTGGGGGCTGACATGTTTTTAAAATTTTTTTTATTTTTATTTTTATTTTTTGACAGGCAGAGTGGACAGTGAGAGAGAGAGACAGAGAGAAAGGTCTTCCTTTGCCATAGATTCACCCTCCAATGGCCGCTGCGGCTGGCGCACCGCGCTGATCCGATGGCAGGAGCCAGGTGCTTCTCCTGGTCTCCCATGGAGTGCAGGGCCCAAGGACTTGGGCCATCCTCCACTGCACTTCCTGGCCACAGCAGAGAGCTGGCCTGGAAGAAGGGCAACCAGGACAGAATCCGGCGCCCCGACAGGGACTGGAACCTGGTGTGCTGGTGCCACAAGGCAGAGGATTAGCCTAGTGAGCCACAGCGCAGGCCAAGGGGCTGAGATTTTCTTACCACCCTGTGGATGCCCATGAGTGACCACAAAATTCGCAAGTATGGGTTTGGGGGTTACAATCAGTTTAAAGAGTGCAAGTAGAAAATCCAAAAATAATGAGGATCAACTGTATATGAAGAACAACCTTAGCTATGAATGAGTTACATAATCCACTCAAAAGGCAGAGACTGTTCTATTGGATTTAAAATACAAGATTCAACTAAATGCTCTATATAATGGACATAGCTGAGATTCAAAGGAACAGACTGAACGTAAAAGGATGGAGAGAGCTGTACAATGCAAACAGTAGCTATCAAAAAGTAGGGTGGCTAACCTGAGTTCAGACAAAATAGACTTGAAAACAACAATCTTTACTAGAAGTATAGGGTCACTTTATAATGACTAACAGGTCAACCCATCAGGAAGATACAACAAACAAATGCAAATAATACAGAGCAGCACAATACAAGCAAAACACGACAGGAAGACAGAAATAGACGACTCAGCAGCATGATTGACAACATCCACTGCCTGCATTCCGATAACAGGTGGACTGCCTCGGGAGATCAACAGGGACACAGAAGGCTAGAGCAGTAAAGTACAGAGGGCCTGGAGACGTCCGCAGTGACGCCGCCTGACGACCGCAGAACGCACCTGCTGCTGGGCGGCACAGGGCCTTGTCTAGGGTAGGACCCGTGCTGGGCCGTGACGCCAACCTCAGTCAGTTGCAGAGTAGAGAAGTGATGCAGAGTGTGTTCTCTGACTACAGCGTAATGGAATTAGAAGTGATTGGAAACTTCACAAGTATGTGGGAATTCAACACAGTCCTAGATTATCAAAGGGTCAAAGAAGACATCAGAAAGCAAATAAAAATATATTAATGTGAGTAAAAACGGAAACCAAAGTCCTGGAGTGTATGGGAGGCAGCAAAAGCACTGTTTAAAGAGGAGTTTATAGTTGTAAAGACCTATTTTAAGAAAGGTCTCAATCAGTAATTCAACCTCCTGCTTTAAAACATTGGGAAAGGAAAACAGCTAAATATAAAGCAAGCACAAAAAAGGAAATAATAAAAGTTAGAGCAGAAATAGATAAAGAGGAGTTAATAACTAATGCTGCACAAACTCTTCCAACAACCTGAGGAAGAGCTGATACTTCCAAGCCCCTTCTGTGAGGCCACGATTACTTATGTTCTTACATCCCATAACTGTGCAAAGACGTCACCAGGAAATACAAGCAGAGACACAGCCTTGTTGCTGTGGCAACATTCCCAAATCTACCTACTGATTTATTTTCTCCCTATCAGACTCCAAGCTAACTTATTTGTAGAAATTGACAAATTAGCTTAGAATTAATTGCAAAGGTTAACAACAACAAAAAACTTTGAAAAGTAAGAGCAAAGTTGGATGACTCATGGTAGGAAATTTTAAAACGTACTACAAACTTAGAGTATTGAAGACACCGTGGTCCCGGCATAAACATAGACGAGCCAATAGGGTGAAATTGAGACTCCAGAAAGAAGCCCATAAATGTGGCCCATTAGTTTCCAGAACAGGTGCCAAGTCCTTCCAGAGGGGGAGATTTTGTCTATTTAGTAAATGCTGCTAGGACAGTGGATAGCCATATGCAGAAAGAGCAAGCTGGACCCCTACTTCATGTCATACACAAAATCAACCCCGATTAATCAGAGACTTAAGTCTAAGTGCTAAGTCTGTAAAACTCTTAGGAGAAAACACAGGGGTAATAACCCCAGATTTGGCATCAGATTCTTAAATATCGTGCCAAAAGTATAAGCAACAAAAGAAGTTGAACTTCATAAAAATTAAGAAGTGTGCTTCCAAGAATTTTATCAAGAAAGTAAAAATACAGTCACAGAATGGGAACAAATACTTCACATCCTGTATTTGACAAGGGAGTTTTATTGAATATACAGAGAACTTTTTATAACTGAACAATAAAATGGCAGTTAACCCAGTGAAAAGCCTTCACCGAGAATTTGGACAGGTATTTCCAAAGAAGATGCAGAAACGTCCGGCACACCACAGCGGAATATCAGCGTAATGACTCAGCTGGGACATCGAGTCAAACCATGACGAGACACCAGTGCTTGCCCACGTGAGGGTAGAACCATACAGCTAGTGCTGGCGGGGACATGAAGACATCTACGGCCCTGTACCACTGGAGAGCGTACAAAATGGCGGTGCTACCTGGGAAAGAAGTCTGAAGTTCCCCCAAAAACCATCACAGAATCACCATCTGACTTGGGAATCCACCCCAAGGTATAGACCCAAGAGAAAAGGAGACATGAACGGTGTACGTGAATGCTTATGTCTCGGCAACAGTCGTCATCCCAAAGGTGGAAGCAACTCACTCAAGTGTCCATCGAGGGATGAGTGGACAACCAGAATCCAGATGTCCACAGGAGCACTATTCAGGCGCGAGAAGGAGCGATGCCCTGACCTGTGCCCTGACCTGGCCCGGGAAGGCGGTGTGCTGAGCGCAGGAAGCCAGTTGCCAGATCCTAAATCGTACCATGCACTCGTGTGGCCAGAGGTAGGTGCACAGAGCCAGAGAGGAGGAAGGCGCCGCTCAGGGCAGAGGCTGAGGCAGGGCCCCGGGGCGAGAGCTGAAGAGGGCGGGACTGGAGGGCATGTGGATGACGTCTCAGTAACGCTGTGGAAAACTGCTGTGTAGGACAGAAAGGAGAAAGGATGGCTGGTGGCAGGTGCCTTCCAGACCCATGATGGACAGAGCTGGGCACGCAGTGGCGTCACTGGAACCAGACGGTGGCATCGGGCGGGCAGGCGCTGGCACAGTGGTGCACACAGCAGGTCAGACACCCGCATCCCACATGAGTGCCTGGGCTTGAGTCTCGTCTCCACTCCTGTCCCAGCTTCCTGCTGACGGGCACCCTGGGAGGCAGCAGGTGATGGCTCAAGCGGGCAGGTCCCTGCCGTGCCTGCGGGAGCCCGGGGTTGGGTTCCCAGCTCCGTCTTGATGCCCAGCATTTGTGGGCATTTGGAGTGTGAACCACTGGATGGGAGCTCTCTCTGCTTCTCATACCAATCAGTCAATCATATTTAAAAATTTTATAGTCGCGTTCAGTAAGATAACTGGTAAGATGAAGAATTTAAACGGAAAGTGGGAATTTGTATGTGTGCGTGTGTGTGTGTGTGTGTGCGTACAAAAGAGTGAAATGGAAATTATAGGACAGGAAAATTCTGTCACTGAAAATGGAGCAGCTGGGTTTTCCAGGAGATGAGACAAGAGGACCGGGGATGGGACTGCTAAGTCAACAGGAAGTGCCAGGACTGCCATCCCCAGTAAACCCTCAGGGTGCTGCCGCCACCGGGAAGAGCTGTGCTCCCCGAACCTGCGTGACCTCACTCTTGGCCACTCCAGAGGAGTTTGCTGCACGTATGACGCCCATCGTCCCAGGAACCGTGGGGAGGGGGACATGGGCCTCCACCTTCCAGACCGTTGGGAGGGGGAGAGGCAGGGGCAAGTCTGGGTCTGGGATCCGTGGGGCAGCAAACCTCAGGTGAGGGGCCAGCCAGCGCAGGCTGCATTGGTGATTTCACTGTTCCCTGCCCGAGGGCATCAAGACTGAGCCTCCAAGCTCTGTACCTGTAACTGCAGGCAGTACCAGCACAGACCCTGAGACCCCCGCATGCATGTCCCAGTGACGGGGAGCTAGGACCACCTAGCAAGGCGAGGCTCCCCTGACCCCCATGGTGCCCTCAGAGACCTCGCCGTGCCCAACCAGTCGCACCCTTGCATCACTGGCATGGGGAGCCTCGGAGAGGGAACGGGGCATCCTGACGTAAAGACAAAAAGTGCCACTGACCTTGGGTGTGAGGTGGGGGCATTTCAAGGTCATGACGATGGAGAATTCTTCAGGGAAGAGGTCACACCTGAAGAAGATCCTCGAGGCAGGGAAGCTCACAGCACGGGGGGCGGCAGCCTGCAGCTGGAGGCCCCACACACCCTGCACCTGCACCGTCCTCACTCCACCCATGGCGCTGTGCAAAGGGACTGCCTCTGCCAGGAGATCCAGGGGCCGCAGGTCTGTGGCAAAGACAACACAGCTGGGTTAGGCTGGACGTCCCTGTAGGGTGAGGACCGTGACCGCTGGCATTTGTGGGACACAGAGGTGGGCTCTGGGCTCAGTGTCTTCAGCTCTGCACACTGTGAGAGCTGCCAATATCAAAATGGAGTCTCTTGTCAGGCCCTCACCTACGAAGCTAGTAGCCGGGAACTTTCCCCTTGGGGTCTGGGAAGGGGGTTCCCCCACAGCACCGGATGATAGGAACTGCTGGCCAAGGCTGGGGGACTGCAGTCTGCAGAGACACCACTCCCACGAGGACGTTCACCTGGCAGCACCTGTCTCTTTTCCCTGGGGCCACCATGTTGTCCATCGTTGTGGCCAAGGGTGATTCTTCAGAATGCATCACACAGCCCTCACTCTGCCCTTAAAGGTTCCCTGGTAGGCCTCGCTGAGTGGCTCGGAGACCCCCACCGTAGGGCCCTGCTTGCTGCTAAGGTTGCCGGCTCTGCCCTCGCCACAGCCGGGCAAGTTGTGGCCCAGGAGCTTCCCAGACCCTAGTCAGGAGTGGTAACAACTGCCTCTGGCTGCCTGCGTGTCACTCCTGAAATCTGCCCAGGCTGAGCGGGCCCTGCCTTTGGCTGTGCATGCTCAGAGGCGGGAGCAGGGCCCTCATGCAGACAGGCCTGCCATAGGGGGGCTCCGGGGGGAAGGATCCCATCACTAGGCCTCTGCGTGCCATGTGCCCTGGCAGAGCCTGGCCAGGTGCTGTCGCACGGTGCAGCGTCCCACACGGGCCTGGGCACTGCCATGGAGCTGGGCAGCGCCTCCCCCTGGCCCGCATCAGAAGCAGGTGCACCCTGGGGAGAGGCTCCCTTTCCAAGTTCAAAGTCATCAGAGGCACCTGGTGGGCTGATGCGGCCTGATGTGTGCCTGCAAAGGCAAAGGGGGTGCGTGGAGAGCCTCAGGACAGATGGGGGCTTCTGGAGCAGCTCATCTGGCCCAGCTGGTTAGCTGGGATACCTTCTGGCCCTGCTGCCAGTGTGGCCATGCAGCCTATGGAATGACCCAGAAATCTGAGCAGCACCCTCCCTAGGAGTCGAACCAGTGACCTTCCTGAAGCAGTATGGCTGTGGCTCCACTGGGCCATGGGGGTGTTGGGGTCTGTGCTGTGAAGTGGTCGGGACCACAGGAGAACCATGACACACCCCGCTATGTGCAGCACCCCATGAGCAGTGGGTGGCAGTTGGAGGGCCTCTGCCCTTGGCCAAGCTGCCCCTGCATGGACGACTCCCTCCAAGACAAAGGAGGGGCTGGCCACAGGCAGCTGCAGCTTCCTGGAGGGTGCCGGGTGCAGCAGCCACAGGAGACAGAGCTGGCTGCTGGCAGGGTGTGGGTGAGGGCCACTCGCCAGGAAAAGGGAGAAGTGGACAAAGCCGAGCCCACTTCTCTCCACTCAAGGAAAGCAGCCTGTCCACAGCGTGGTCAGGAATCAGGCAGGCGCTGCAGCAGACAGGAAACAGGGCCATCGCAGGCACTGACACAAGAGGGAAGTCAGGGCGGTGGGGACGACACAGCCACAGGAGGAGGATGAGCAGTGGACGGCACTCCTGCTTGTCAGTACATCAGCCTCCACACAAATGGCAACGCCACGTCAAAGATTTCAAGCACAGGAGACCCCCTGGGACAGCTGCAGTGGCACAGTCCGGGCCAGGAGCCCGAGCCCTCTGCCCCATGTCTGGAGCATCAGGCTGGGCACAGAGCAGTCCCCAGGCCCCTCCATCCTTGCACAGCATGGCCGCCCAGGCTGGAGTGAGCTGCAGAGCACTGCACCCCCCAACTCCCCCATTGGCATGGGACAAGCACATATCCTCGTTCTGCAGAATCTGGCTGTGCTCTTGGGGCAGGGAGTGACCCTGCTGTGACTGCTCAGTGGGCGTGGCCAGCACAAGGCGGGACTTCGTCACGGTACACACTGTGGGCTTGCCTAGCTGCATGGCCATGGCCCCAGAAGGATCTGGGACACGTGTGGATGGAAGGCTGTCTTAGTACACAATGCTAGCCGGCGCCATGGCTCACTAGGCTAATTCTCCGCCTTGCGGCGCCGGCACACCGGGTTCTAGTCCCGGTCGGGGCGCCAGATTCTGTCCCGGTTGCCCCTCTTCCAGGCCAGCTCTCTGCTGTGGCCAGGGAGTGCAGTGGAGGTTGGCCCAAGTGCTTGGGCCCTGCACCCCATGGGAGACCAGGAGAAGCACCTGGCTCCTGCCATCGGATCAGCGCGGTGCGCCGACCGCAGCGCGCCAGCCGCAGTGCGCCAGCCGCAGCGGCTGTTGGAGGGTGAACCAACAGCAAAGGAAGACCTTTCTCTCTCTCTCTCTCTCTCTCTCTCACTGTCCACTCTGCCTGTCAGAAAAAGTACACAATGCTGTGTTTGTCTAACCGCAGGAGGCCAACAGTGCGGCAGCTCTCGTGACCTTGCACAGTGCTACGAGATATGCCACCGGGTTGGGAGGGAGGTGTTGCCACAATGGTTACGTCACACTTGGGATGCCTGTGTCATGTATCTGAGTGTCTGGTTCCACTTCCTGTCCAGCTTCCTGCTAATCCTCACCTTGGGAGGCAGCAGGTGACGGATGGCTCAAGCACTGGGCCCCTTCTGCGTGGGAGGCCCACATGGAGCTCCCGACTCCTGGCTGCAGCACTGGTGGTTGCGCCCATGTAGGGAGTGACCCAGTGGATGGAAGGTCTCTCTTTGTCTACCTCTCAGCGTCTCTGCCTATCAAATAGTAATGAAAACGAATACATTTTAAAAAGCTGCCAGGCCATGGAGCACCTGCGAGGAAGGACCTGTGTTTTCTCCACTGTTGTGAATGCTTAAAGGTAGCCAACACCTGGAGGAGGGACAGGTCCCACCATGATACTGGCAGGATTCTGGCCCCTGGAGGTGGGGATTGTGGGACAACTCTATTCTGGGACCTTGACCAACACCCTGGGGAGTCTGGGCTTGGCCCTGGAGATGCCCAGCGAGGCCCAGCAGGCTCTGTGCACCCGAGGCCCACCCCAAGCCTCTGAGAGACCCTGCCAGGGGTGGTTTCCCTGTGGCACTGCCAACCCCCAGGGTGTGGCTGGGCCATGTGGAGCCCCTCCCCCACCCTGGGCAATCTGGGCAAATAGGAGTGGGCTTTGCTTTGGCAAAAACCCACCCCAGATGTGTTGGTGTTCCCTGCCTACACAGGGAGCTTTGTCCCTTCCTGGGGGAGTTCTCCACAGACAGAGGATGAGAAGCTGGCTTGGTGCCGATCACAGCCTCCCCAAGAGATGGCTCACACTCTCCTCCGTGGCCATCCCAGGAAATGACACAGCTCTCACCAGGTGCAGGTGACAGGGCTCAGCCCAGGACCTACCCCCGAGATGCCTCAAATCCATCACTGGCAGGCCACACCGGGGGCCACCCTTGGCTCGTGTGCCCGTGGGAGTCCTGCTGGGGCCCGCCTGGCTTCTTGTGATGGTCCTTTCAGAAGGGAATGGTGGCTGCCTTGAAGCCGAGTGTAGCTCGGCAGAGGGATGTGCTAGCCAGAGGGACCAGCTCAAAGCTGGCTGCACACGGGACCCTAAAACAGACCCTGGGCTCCAGGTCTGGCCTGCGGCGCCCTCAGCCTCTCAGCCTTCCCTGGAAAATGGAAGCATGGGGACTGGCCCCTGTCAGGAGCTCAGCTGAGCTGGAGAAGGTGGAACGCACTGCTGAGTGGAAAATGCATTACTGCACCCAAGCCACCACACACTTAGCACAAGCGCCCTGCTGAGCACAGTCACTTCCCTCCCGCCGTGGCTGAGGAGAGGAGGGGGCCGCAGATCACGGCCCAGGAAGGCTCCGAGTGCCGAATCCCAAGTGTGGCGTCTGTGGCATGTGCTCTGCCACACCGCTGTGAGGCTGCAAGTCTCAGTGGAGGGCGTCTGTCGTGAGAACCATCAGTATCACTGCCTCGTTCCCCACTGGAGCCGAGTGACCATGCACCTGTGACACACGGAGGCCGAGAGCAGCACAGGCCCGCGTTACTCAGGCCACCCCTGCTGATCTGTGCGTCCCCCAGCGCCGTGTCGTGTCACCCAAGGGTGGCTGGGGCCCTCAGACCTGGAATCTGCTTGGATGGCCTCGTCCTGCGACCACATCTTACAGGCCTGAGTTTGCCGGCTGGAGCCCATCACCGGGGCTGCAGTGAACGGCTGCTGCCTCACCCGCTGCACGAGGTGGGCAGCAGGGCTCTTGGTGAGGCTCACACAGAGCCTGGGAACCCATTCACCCGTGGCCACGTGCCTGCCAGCTCGAAACCAGATCTTCACTTCCTGTCATTCTCATGTGTGGTCCAGCGGGGTGCAGGGATGGCGTCTCAGGAGACTGCCCGGGGCCGGCCTGGGGGTGGAGAACGTCATCCCCAACTCATCCAGTACAGGATGCTCCACGCCTGGGATCCCACCCAGAGGGCTCCTTCCAGGACCAAGGACCCAGGACACTTCCTCCTCCTCCTGCTCCCACCTCTGACCCCGGGGATTTTGCAGGAGGAAACACTGCTGTCTCCCGCCAGGCGGGATTAGCCCCACAATCCAGTGGCTTTCCGGGCCTGCTCCATGTCCCGGCTGGCAGGTGCAGACAGGAACAGCAGAGGAGTGCTGGAAACAGCCCCAGGCCCCAGTGCTTGCCTGCCCTCAAATTCCAGCACACGGGAGTCCTCACCACACCACAGCAACAGGACATGCATGTTGGGGCTGGGACTCTGGGAAACAAGCCCAGGAGGGCCCTGGGGTGGGCACATCCAAGGCCTCAGGTTGCGGGCCAGGTTGGGCCCCAGGGTTCGCGGAGGAAGGGCCATTCCGTGAGAAGGGAAGGAAGGTGGGACCCAGTCGGCAGAGCTCAGCCTTGAGAAACTAGAGAAAGAAGGGCAAAGGAGCCCCCAGGGAGCTTGGCTCCAGGCAGGGAGGGGCGTGAGGGTGGCCAGGGAGAGGGGAGGGATCACCCCTCCGTGGGCTAAGAGGGTCGACGGCATTGGCAGAGCACAAGGGGGAGGGGGCGGAGAGATTTCCGATATTAAGGACAAAAAAAGGAGGACTCGAAACACCTTACGGCCATTGCAAGGAGAACCAGGGTGCCCTACAAGCCGCGCGTGCACATGTACTTAAAGCCCTGGCAGCAGGTCCATGGGCATGCACCCCAGAGCCCACGAAAGCAGCGGCCACCGCCACGAGGGCCACTGACACCCAAGAGAGGCTCTCCACTGAGGAGGCACCAGTTCCTTGGAAAACTGTACCCCTTATTTAAAGAGATAAAAGCCAATTCTGTGTCGTCTTGTATAGGAAACAGCAGCGGAGGAAACACCTGCCACACCCAAAAACCCCGGACACGCAGGGACCAAGGCCCTCACGAGCATGCAGGCACCCCACGGAGGACACTGCATCTGAGGACATCAGATGGCACAGGACTTGCCCGGAGCCTGCTCGGGCCGCCGAGTGTGGAGCCTCTGATGCACGCAAGCGCTGCATAAACCGTCGCTAGTCCATCCTGTTCGGGGGCTCAGGAAACGGGCAGCGCGGTCAGCTCAGACGCCGCTGTTGCCGGAGGTCTCGGACGTGTGCTCAGCGGAACCTGCAGACGCAGCCCCACAGAGACGGGCACTGCCCGCCTGAGGCCTGGCGACCTGGGACCTGGGCAGGGGCTCTGACTTTGTGGGTACCCAAGACCTCGGCGCTGGCTCCACAGCTCCAGAACCTACTTCCGAGCCAAAATGTGTTAACAGTCAGCTAGGGGAATTCACCCTGAAACAGACTGAGACAGGAAACCGATTGTCTCCACGTGAAGAAAAAGACATTCCACAAAATCCAACATGCGCTCATGAGAAAATCACCCAGCACAGAAGGGATGAAGCTGCCCGCGAGAGCCGGAGCCGACAGCACCTGAACAGCCCCATCAGTGTGGACCCCCACGGCTACGCAGAGCGGGGTCTCCCCGAAGTCGGGAAGAATCTCCCCAAACCATTCATGAATCACAGAGGAGCAACAGTGGCCTCACCGGCGATGACGCCCCAGGCTGCAACTCTGCACTGCTATGGGATCTGTCCCTAGTGCGGGGACCTCAGTGGAACCCTGAGAACACAGCAGACAAACCCTACGGGAGGGGTGTGCTGCAATGCTCCCAACCAGTCCTCTGCACAGGGACCAGGCTCACCAGGGACAAGGACAGGCTGAGCCCCCATCAGGCCATGGAAGCCCCATGGGTCTCTGCACAACACAGTGGGGTCCAGAGCAGACGCTGCTGTGGAGTGGGGCGGGGGCTGTCCCAGATCGCTCTGGGGAGGAGCGGCCACCATGCTGGTGTCCAGAGCAGGTCCCTGACCCCTGGTTGTGTGGAAGTTGTCAGAATGAAGATGGGCTCTTGCACGCGTTGACCCTGACAAGAAAGCCCGTAAGTGAAGCCGAGAGGTCACAAAGGAAGGCGCCCTGGGCCTTCAGTACAAGCTCCAGTACGAGATTTCCATGCAAGGCCATGGTTCTCCTGGAGCCGGGATGATGGCCACGGTCAGGTGGGTAGGCGCATGTGTCCACCACCGGCCGCTGAGCTCAGCCTGTGGCCGAGGCGTCAGAGGGCATGCCGACAGCCGCTCAGTGAACCACGATTCAAGAAATGGCCCTGGGATCAGTCCTTGCCCGGAGCAGCTCACACCTCGAGCGCCCCAGCCCTGGGAAGGCGCCCATTCAGATCAGGTTACAATGAGGTCAGCAGGCAGGCCCTAATGCAGGGACTGGGGTCCCCAGAAAGGGGGGATTCAGATGCACAGCCCCAGGAAGACACCTTGTGGTCACAGACTGAGGCTTGGGCGGGGCTGCCACACGCCAAGGCCAAGGGAGGCCCAGGTTCACCAGCCACCACCAGCAGCAGATGGAGGCCAGGACAGGTCCTCCCACACGGCCTCAGAGTAACGGGCCCTGCTGACAGCTTGACCCCCAGATCCATGAGACCGTCCAATTTGCTTAACCACACAGTCTGCTGCTGAGGCCAGGGAATGATTAGCTCCTGGCATGGAGACCGTGACACGGCCACCTTTATTTAGACAGCAAGCAGGGCTAATCTCCAAGCTTCCACTGCAGAGGGGCCCAGAGTGACTCACAGCAGCCACGCCCAGGACCCAGGGCCCTTGACAGCCCTGGGCTTGGCACCAAGAGACTCTGGGCAGGCACACGACTGGCTACGCCCCCTCCAGCGATCCTTCTAAGAACATCCAGGAACAACCCACGCCAACTTCAAGTTTTGCAAGCTGAGGAACCACTCGGGAAACTGAGTCAGCCACTGTTTGTTCTCCAAGGAAAGGCTCCAAACACCAACAAGGAAGGGTGGGAGATGCAGAGCCTCCTGCTGGGGCAACACACACCCTGCAGGGGATAAAAGCTGGAGATCTTGGAGCCACTCCACACACACCCTCACCCACTCACTCACTCACCCACTCACCCCTGCCCAGCTCACCGCCCGCCACGGCCGCCTCCACCATGTCCGTCTGCTCCAGCAACCTGAGCTACGGCAGCAACGTCTGCATGCCCGGCTCCTGTGACCCCTGCCCCGACTCCTGGCAGGTGGACGACTGCCCAGAGAGCTGCTGCGAGCCCCCCTGCTGCGCCCCCAGCTGCTGCGCCCCAGCCCCCTCCGTGACCCTCCTCTGCACCCCAGGGAGCTACCAGTCAGCGTGCACCAGCTCCTGCACGCCCCTGTGCTGCCAGCAGTCTAGCTGCCAGCCCTCGTGCTGCTCCTCCAACCCCTGCCAGCAGCCCAGCTATCTGACCCTCTGCTGCAAGCCCCTGAGCTGTGTGCCCGTCTCCTGTGTGCCCGTCTGCTCTGGGGACTCCTCCCCCTGCTGCCAGCAGTCTAGCTGCCAGCCCTCGTGCTGCTCCTCCCCCTGCCAGCAGCCCAGCTATCTGACCCTCTGCTGCAAGCCCGTGAGCTGTGTGCCCGTCTCCTGTGTGCCCGTCTGCTCTGGGAGCTCCTCCCCCTGCTGCCAGCCCTCGTGCTGCTCCTCCCCCTGCCAGCAGCCCAGCTGTGTGACCCTCTGCTGCAAGCCCCTGAGCTGTGTGCCCGTCTGCCCACGCCCCTCGTGCTGCCAGCCCAGCCCCTGCCCCTCGTCCTGCTGCAGACCCTCCTCCTGCGTGTCCCTGCTCTGCCGCCCCGTGTGCAGGCCCGCCTGCTGCGTGCCCGCCCCCTCCTGCCAGCCCAGCTGCTGCCGCCCGGCCTCCTGCGTGTCCCTGCTCTGCCGCCCCGCCTGCTCCCGCCCCGCCTGCTGCGGCCTCTCCTCGGGACAGTCCTGCTGCTGATGGACTTGTCTTCCCAGGCCAGTCATGTTCTTGCCCCTGGAAGCTGGTCACCCTACAGTTAGAATGCACCCTGGTGTCTGCTGGTCCTGTGTGGGGCTGAGCTGGACCACAGGGCATCGTCCATGCCTGCGTATCCCCTTGGGCAGCCTCCCTTCCATGTGCTGAGTCCGTCTCTAAAGGCCCTTGAGCAAATGCACCATTAAAGACTTTTGGCTCTGTAACACCCTTGGCTCAGTGTCCTGCTACCCACAGGGATCCTGGGTGCTTCTTGTGCACAGGGGGCGGGGCTCCCAGGGGTCTGCACTTGGCATCGGAGGCTTGGGTGCAGCCCCATGACCTTTGGGGCCCTTTTGGGTTGGGCCCTAATTCCTATACCAGTTTCACTCCATGGCCATTTTGTGGAGTGTCCACTGCCTTGTCGCTTCCCCGGCTGTGGTAGCTTCTGGATCCACGGCTCTCCCGCATGGGGGTCCTTCCCAGGGCGGGGTGTGACGCCGGGGAGCTGGGTTTCGGGTATGAGACTGCCCGTAAGGCGTCGTGGACTGGCGAGGATGGTGGTGGCCATGTGGGAACACACAGACACGTGGTATGCCAGAGACACTGTGGTTGTGATTGGGCGATTTAAGAAATCAAGTTCGGATGATGATGCGTGGGCACCACCGAGGAGGCACCAACTTCAGTCCACTGATTACGACAGCAAAAAGGAATTTCAGGGGCCGGCGCTGTGGCGCAGTGGGTTAAGGCCCTGGCCTGAAGCGCCAACATCCCATACGGGCACCTGTTTGAGACCCGGCTGCTCCACTTCCCACCCAGCTCTCTGCTGTGGCCTGGGAAAGCAGTAGAAGATGCCCAAGTGCTTGGGTCCCTGCACCCGCGTGGGAGACCTGGAAGAAGCTCCTGGCTCCTGGCTTCGGATCAGTGCGGCTCCGGCCATTGCAGCCATTTGGAGACTGAACCAGTGGATGGAAGACCTCTCTCTCTCTCTCTCTCTCTCTGCCTCTCCTGCTCTCTCCGTGTAACTCTGATGTTCAAATAAATAATTCTTTAAAAAAAAAAAAGATTTTCAAAGCAAAGCGAGAGAGTGGCTGAGAGCTCACGGAAGTGGACGCGGGGCAGAAGTAGAAGGAGACAGGATCTCCCTGATGCAGGGGCGGAAGTGGCGCAGGGGCGGAAGTGGACGCGAGGGCGGGATCTCCCTGATGTACAGGCGGAAGTGGGCGCAGGGGCGAGATCTCCCTGATGCAGGGGCGGAAGTGGGCGCAGGGGCGAGATCTCCCTGATGCAGGGGCGGAAGTGGCGCAGGGGCGGAAGTGGACGCGAGGGCGGGATCTCCCTGATGTACAGGCAGAAGTGGGCGCAGGGGCGGGATCTCCCTGATGCAGGGGCGGAAGTGGGCGCAGGGGCGGAAGTGGACGCGAGGGCGGAAGTGGAGGGCGCAGGCGGAAGTGGACGCGCGGCGGAAGTGGAGGGCGCAGGCGGAAGTGGACGCGCGGCGGAAGTGGATTTGCGGCGGAAGTGGACGCGCGGCGGAAGTGGAGGAGGCAGGGAGCTCAGCGCGCCGGCGCAGGCGGAAGTGGACGCGGCTGGAGCTCACTGCGTCCCGCGGAAGTGGACGTGGACTGGGATGCGAGTGCCGCAGGTGAGGTTGCGGGGACCCGCGGCGGTGCTGTGGCGCTAACCGGGTGCTTGTGAGGGTCGCAGGTCGTTTGCTCATGGCCGCGCCTG
Organism: Oryctolagus cuniculus; assembly: GCF_964237555.1. Taxonomy (NCBI): domain Eukaryota; kingdom Metazoa; phylum Chordata; class Mammalia; order Lagomorpha; family Leporidae; genus Oryctolagus; species Oryctolagus cuniculus. Next base: position 1,913,105 of record NC_091435.1, on the reverse strand, counting down.
TGGCCAGAGAGAACCCTGACCGCGAGCCGGCCTCGACACCGAGGACCGGAGGAGGCGCCTGTCCCCGCCACGGCGCTCGGCCTGCACAGACCGTGGGGCGAAGGTCGTGTCCTCAAGGGAACGGGCTCCTGTGTCTTGTTTGCAGAAAGACGTCCTCTGGATTTCTGACTCGATCGGAAATAACGGAGACAAGACCATCTCGGTCTCGCGGTCTGCCCGCTGAGCAGCTGGTGGCGTCAGCAGGGACAGCAGGAGTGACCAGAGACCCAGGCTCCGGGACCACCGGCCGTGTGCTTCCTCGGTGCGCCCCAGGCTGAGCCTGGCCCCTGAGCACTGCCTTCGCTCTTTCTAGGAATGAATCTGATGAAACCGCCGGGAGACTTCAGAGTGCACAGTCAGGGGCTGCTGTCTGCGTGGTCCGTGTCTCCCGGGAACCGCACCCTCACACGCCCTCCCCAGCAGTGGCGGGGTCCAGGGCGGGCCTCTCCCTTGCCAGCTCTCCCACAGTGTGGGGCGCTGGGGAGGGGCTTCCAGAGGTGCCTGGAGTGCGCCGCTGAGAACGCACCATCAGGTGGAGCGTGGAACCCGCAGGCTGAGCAGACCGGGCGACTCAAGGTCAGTCATTCTCGGAGCTCCCGAGGGTCAGAAGACATCTAAGTTCCAAATACCCGGCGAGAAAACTCCCCGAACCCTGCAAGTGTTTAGCGCGGAGTCGCACCTGCCCTCAGAGAGCTTCAAAGCGAGCATGAAGCCTCAGAGCCACCGGCAGCGTCACTGAGCGGGGCCTCCCAGGCCCGGCACTCTCTAGGGAAGAAGGACAACGTTCAGCCACAACCGGACATACGGACACGAGGAGAGTGCCGCTCGTCACCGTGGGACAAAGCCGCCTGCAGAAGCACACCCAGAGACGAAGAGCTGTGGGGTCAGACAGGGGCGACGGCGCTGCCCTGAACTGTTTCGGGACCTAAATAAAGCATGGACAACTGAGGAGAGGACTGGAAGACGAGAAAGGAACCAAACGGAACTCAAGTGCTAAGACACACATCAGCATTAAAAAGAAAGGAAAGCCGGCGCCGCGGCTCACTAGGCTAATCCTCCGCCTAGCGGCGCCGGCACACCGGGTTCTAGTCCCGGTCGGGGCGCCGGATTCTGTCCCGGTTGCCCCTCTTCCAGGCCAGCTCTCTGCTGTGGCCAGGGAGTGCAGTGGAGGATGGCCCAGGTGCTTGGGCCCTGCACCCCATGGGAGACCAGGAAAAGCACTTGGCTCCTGGCTCCTGCCATCGGATCAGCGCGGTGCGCCGGCCGCAGCGCGCCGGCCACAGCGCGCCGGCCGCGGCGGCCATTGGAGGGTGAACCAACGGCAAAGGAAGACCTTTCTCTCTGTCTCTCTCTCTCACTGTCCACTCTGCCTGTCAAAAAAAAAAAAAAAAAAAAAAAAAAAAAAAAAAAAGAAAGGAAAAAACTCGAAGATTAGATGATTGCCATTACCCCAAGAGAAAATGTGTTCTCTAACCTGGGATAGGCCCACTCCCTCAACCTCCAGGGTCAGCGTCTTAGTCGAGTCTGGTGGGGAAGCCGGTGTGGAATGCCAGGAGTACCCACCAACCAGCTGTGCTGGTTTTGCTGTCTTACACTGTGTGCTGTGGCCAGGTGCGAGCAGACGTGTGATTGACTGGCCACCCTCGGTCCTGCATGTGACAAAGGTAAGTGTCCCTGCTGGACTTCTGGGTGGTTTTCTTTGGGATCTTCTTGGAGGCCTGTTTGATCCTGGGCCCTCACAGTGTGACAGCAACAGAAGAAAAGATCAGTGACGTTGAACTTACCACCGCAGAAGTTTTCCAAACCCCAAGACAGTGAGAAAAGAAAACATTCAAAAATTAACAGAGCCTTAGTGGCCCAATGACTGATCTTCAGTGTGTGACTTAGGAATGACTGGAGACCAGGGAGAAAAGGTGAGAGAGGAAGACTACTAAAAGAGAAATGGCCACATATTTTCCAAATGTGATGAAATTGGTATAAAGAAAACTCACCATGAACCAACCTTTTAATTGGCATTTATACAGTGTTCCATCCAGAAATAGAATGCATTTTGTTTTCAGGTGTACATGGGACACACACAAAAGTAAACAAGATTCCAAGCCTCCGGCAAGTCTCACCGTATTTGAGGGATTTAAATATTGAGTGTGTTGGTTGACCACAACAGAATCTAAATCATTAATGAAAGACATTTGAAAACTTCTCGAATATTTGAAAATTATACCATATGCTTTAAGACAACCCATGAAGGAAAGGAGAAACCACAATGAAAATTAGAAAATATTTTTAATAAAATGAAATCACAGGCCGGCGCCGCAGCTCACTATGCTAATCCTCTGCCTTGCAGCGCCGGCACACCGGGTTCTAGTCCCGGTCGGGGCGCCGGATTCTGTCCCGGTTGCCCCTCTTCCAGGCCAGCTCTCTGCTGTGGCCTGGGAGTGCAGTGGAGGGTGGCCCAAGTACTTGGGCCCTGCACCTCATGGGAGACCATGAGAAGCACCTGGCTCCGCCTTGGATCAGCGCAGTGTGCTGGCTGCAGCGCGCCGGCCGCGGTGGCCATTGGAGGGTGAACCAACAGCAAAAGGAAGACCTTTCTCTCTGTCTCTCTCTCTCACTGTCCACTCTGCCTGTCAAAAAAAAATCACTAAAAAAAAAAAAAAATGAAATCACATACCAAAATGTGTGAGATACCACTAACACAGGACAGAGAGGAAAACGTGTTGCTTTCATTGCTTATCTTGAAAAAGAAGACCTAAAATCAATTATCCAAGACCCCACCTTAGTAAGCTAGAAAACACAGCACAAGGTGAACCCAGATATGGCCAGAGGGTTGGAAGTAATTGAAAAACATGGAAATCTGCCAAATAGAAAGTGGACAAATGAGAAGGCATAAAGGAAACCAGGGCTAGTGCTCTGAGAAGACAGTAACAGTGACAACTGTGAAAAAGAAATAATTACCAACATCAGGATTGAATACAGGATTACCACCCTCAGTTCAGTAGGCGTTAAAGGACAATATGAGGATAGTGCTGCGGCATAATAGGCTAAGCCTGTGGAAGTGGCATCCCATGTGGGCACCTGTTCATGTCCCTGCTGCTCCTCTTCCAATCCATCTCTCTGCAAATGGCCTGGGAAAGCAGTGGAAGATGGCCCAGGTGTGTTGGCCCCACATCCACGTGGGAGATCCAGAAGAAGCTCCTGGCTCCTGGCTTTAGAACCACACAACTACAGCCATTGCAGCCATTTGGGAAGCAAACCAGTGTACAGAGGACCTTTCTCTCTGTCTCTCTCTCTGTAACTCTGCCTCTCAAATAAATAAAATCTTTTTGAAAATCAATAAGAAAACAATGCAAACAGTTTTATGCCAAAACATTTGATAATTTTGACAAAATGGACAAATAACTGGAAAGAGATACATTATAAAAACTAGCACACTAAAAATAGAAAGTCTGAGTAGCCCTTTATTAAAGACATTGAGTTCATAATTAAAATGCTTCACATGAAGAAAATACCAATCCCAGTGGCTTCACTGCTGAATTCCACCAGCATGTATGGAAGAAGAAATACTAACATTCCCCAAACTTTTTCAGAAAATAATGGATGAAGGAAAACTTCTCAGCTTATTTTATGAGACTGGCATAACACCAGTTCCAAGCCTGAAAAGTACATTGAAAGAAAGCTACAGATTTATATATCATGAAGACACATGCAAAAATTCTTTTAAGATGTTAGTAAATTGAAGCCAGCAATATTTGAGGAATCTTAAGGAAGTTTATGGAGAATCCATATTATGAAAAAACTATGGGTAGATATCAAAATTATTTTGCACCAAATTAAACTAATTTTAAAATTTTTCCACCTTTTGACATATCCTTGTATTAATCATAATAATTTATAGCTAAGTGGGGGCTATCTCTGGAATGTTTATTCAGCATTTCAAAAATCAAACCAATACGTTTTACCACATTCACAAATAAAGGGGAAAAGCATAATCACTTCAACAGATGCAAAAGAGGCTTTTGGTAAAATTCAACGTCTGTGCATTAATGAACTTCTAAAAACTAGAATTGAAAAAGAACTGTCACATTTTATGTTGAAAGATTGTTTTCCTCCAAATACAGGAATGAGGCAATAATGTTGATGTGACCACATCTATTCAGTGTTGTCCTTGGTAAAGTTTAACAAGAAAAGAAACAGATGGCAAGCAGAGGGAAAGGAACCTAGGGACATGCCTCTGTACCCAGACAACATGATGATGTACTTAGAATTCTAACAAATATACAGAAATAGCTGTTGAGAGTTTGTAAGTGGATTTAGCAATGTCAACATACAGTGTATTTCTACACTGTAGCAATCAACAGTTGGGAATTGAATAAATATACACTAGCTAGAATATTTAAAAGCAAAGTACTGGACAGTCTAACAAAGCATGTACAAGGTCACTGTGGTTGGAGTATGATTTGTGCCCCAAATTCATATGAGGGCTTGAACCCCAGAATCTTATGTTAGTGGTACTAAGAGAGTGCAAACTTAAGCCAGTCATGGTGTTCAGAGGGATGCCCTTGAGAAGTGACTGAGATTAAATTGGGTCACTAGAGTGAACCCCAAATGGATCCAATCGACTATAAGGAGAGAGATCCAGACCTATAGACACATGGACAGATGTGTGCTCCCTGGGAGAGAACCACCTGCCACCAAGGGCCAGATCAATGGGTTCCTGACTGTAGGCTCCAGAGCTGTGAACCGCAGTGCAACCCAGTCTGCCCCAGGCCCTCCATTATAATCATGAGAAGCTGACTAACAAAGGAAAGTGTTGAAGAGGTGGCATTGCCATAACCATACCTGAAATTGGAGGCCAGGTGGGGATTGTGTGACAGGTGAAGGCAGGAGAGTTCGGAGGGGGAGGCTGGGAATGAGGCCTGGGAGGGGCTGGAGATGTTCAGAAGACCAGGGAGTAAGGGACAGCTGGAGCATCTCGGAGCGTGGCCATGTGAGCCCTGTGATGCAAATGAGTGTTCTCTTAAAAGCTGGACAAGACTGCCCTTGCTGAACCGTGACAGAAGCTCAGAGGTTAAAAGTGGTGGCCGCAGGGGTCCAGCTGAGGAGATGTGGGAAGGACAAAGCAACAGAGCTGCTGCTTTGGATGGATACAGGAGCAAGGGCAGGACCTACAAGGGGAAAGGTTTGGAAATTCTCAGCCTGGAGGAGGAGGAGTGAAGCGACCACAGGCTCGGGCTCGCGCACCTGTGAGGAGCACCTGGCAAGATGCCCAGAAGGCGCCTCACGGGCTTCTCAGAGACCCAGGCCACGAGGCTGAGAAGGGCAGAGCCTTCAGGGAACCCAGGGCTCTTTGCACACCGAAGGCTGAATCGGCAGGTTTGCCGGCATTTAGGGAGCTCCTGAGGCTGAGGCTCGTGCAGAAGGTGCACAGTAGAAATGGCTTCCACTGCTGCTGCTTATGCAGGGACTCAGAATGCAAGAGCTGTGGGGTCATGGCAGCTTCACCATGCTTTCAAAGGAAAACCTGCTATAAAAGTTAAAACAATAACACATCTAGAAGTCAGCACAGGGAAGAACTTTTGTGTTCTTGGGTTGAAGCAGAGTTGCAGAGGTGGTTTTTTTTTTTTTTTTTTTTTTTTTTTTACAGGCAGAGTTAGAGAGAGAGACAGAAAGAACAGTCTTCCTTTTCCTTTGGTTCACCCTGCAATGGCCGCTACGGCCAGTGCGGCCGGTGTGTTGGGGTCGGCCAATCCGAAGCCAGGAGCCAGGTGCTTCCTCCTGGTCTCCCATGCGGGTGAAGGGCCCAAGCACCTGGGCCATCCTCCACTGCACTCCTGGGCCACAGCAGAGAGCTGGACTGGAAGAGGAGCAACCAGGACAGAATCTGGTGCCCCAACCGGGACTAGAACCCGAGGTACCGGCACCACAGGTGGAGGATTAGGCTTGTGAGCCATGGCGCCGGCCTGAAGCAGAGTTTTCTTAGGAACACTGAAGAAAAAAATGACAGATGACTGTAATCAAAACTAAATATTTAGCTCAAAAAACACTTAAGGAAGCGCAAGGGCTGGACACAGATGGGGAGAGGTTTGCCGCAGGATGAAAGCCCTACAGGGAGCCCCTCACGGGGTGATGCTTGCCGGAGCCCTGGGAGGGAAGCCACAGTGGAGTCTCAGGGAGGCAGAGAAATCAGTGGCAGGCAGTGCCTGTGGGGGTGAGCTGTGAACAGGCTGTACAGCTTTGAAACCTACTGACATCCGTGTGCAGCCTGTGAAAGTGGCCGTGGGGCGGCACCACTGCAGACTCCAGAACTGTAGAGCCGCCCCGTGCAGTGCCAGCCTGGAGAGCGGCAACCTCAGGCTCCAACCTGTGATCCCTGAAACATGGGCCACGCCCAGCAGAGCTGTAGGGTTAGGGCTGCCCTAACACGTTGTGCCCAGATGTGCACAAGACACTGGATTTGCAGCTTGAGGATGTAACACTTGCTGTACTGATTTTTGGTCTTGCTTTGGGCCAATACCTACTTCCTATTTCCCTTTTAGAATGGAAGGCACACCTGTGCCTGTCCTGCAATTGTGTCTCAGGAGCAGGTGACTGGTTTTGATTGAACAGGGGCTCACAGCCATGAGAGTTTGGGGTCTCAGAAGCTCAAAATCAGAAACTTCAGAATTTGGGCTTTTTTTTTAAAAAAAAAGATTTATTTATTTTGAAAGAGTCATGGGGGTATGATGGGGGAAGAAAGGAGATATCTTCCATCTGTGTGTTCACCCCCAAGATGGCCCCAATGGCCAGAGCTGGTCTAGGTTGAATCCAGGAGCCAGGAGTGTCATCTGGGTCTCCCACATGAATGACAGGAACCAAAACTCTTTGGCCATCTTTTGCTGTCTTTCTCAGGCCATTAGCAGGGAGCTGGGTTGGAAGTGGAGCAGCTGAGACACTAAATGGCACCCATGTGGGATGCTGGTGTAGCAGGCAGCTTTACCCACTAATCCACAACGCCAGCTCCTAGACTATTGAATCATTGATGGGCTGAATGAAGAGTTGCAATTGTTGGGGATTGGATAAGTGTATTTTTTGTAGGAAAAGCACACAGGTTTCAGGGGGCTGGAGGCAGAATACCATGGTTTGAATACAGTCATCCTCTAAGTGTTATGTTAACAGAACCAAGAAGGTTGTGGCTGAATCCAGTTGTGTTGAGAGCTGGGCCTTGGAGAAGAGGTCAGGCCAGATTAGCTCATGAGGGTAGGACCCCTGTGGTTAGATCCACCAGGATCCTGCCTGCCTCAGGTTTTCAGTAGAGCATCAAAAGCTGACTAGCTCAGAGTCTGTGTGCTAAAAATGACAAACATCGCCACAGAGATGAAAGAAATCCTAAATGACTGGAGAGAGGTATCTGGATTTTGCTAGATCAGTTCTTTACAAATGAATCGAAACATTTCATGTAATCCCAATAAAAATCCCAGGAAGTTGGGGCTGGCGTTGGGCAGCAGATTAAGCTGCCCCCTGTGATGCCAGCATCCCATGCGAGTGCTGGTTCTGAGTCCTGGCTGCTCTGCTTCCGATCCAGCTCCTGCTAATGTGCCTGGAAGAGGGCAGAGGATGGCCTGAGTGCTTGAGTCCCTGCCACCCACTTGAGGGACCTGGGTGGAGATCTAGGCGCCTGGCTTTGGCCTGGTCCAGCCTTGGCTGTTGTTGCCACTTGGAGAGTGAACCAGTGGGTGAAACACCTTCTCCCTCTCCTCTCCCTCCCCCTCCCCTTCCCCCTCCCCCTCTCCCTCCCCCTCTCACCCTCTCTTTCCCTCTCCCCCTTCCCCTCCCCCTCTCCCCCTTCCCCTTTCCCTCCCTCCCCCTCCCCCTCTCCCTCTCCTCTCTCCCTCTCTCTCCCTCTCCCTCCCTCCCCCTCCCCCTCTCCCTCTCCTCACTGTAACTCTGCCTTTCAAAAAAAAATATACCTTAAAAAAATCCCAGTGGGCCTTTCTGTAGAGATTACTGGCTGATTCTAGAATCTTGTGGAAGTAGCCAGCCAGTTATGAAGAAGGAAAGCAGAGTTGGAGAACTTCTATCACTTGATGTCAAGACTGCTTTTAAGGCCACGTTGATGGACATGGGGTCTCAGCAGCTGCTCACAGCCACTTAATCAGCCGTGGACACTCTTCCCAACAAATGATGTGGGATCTCTCACAGCAAACTCAAAAACTAACTGGAAAGACATTCTAGAACTAGACATAGAAACCATGAAGCATCTTGAAATCAGCCCAGGGGAGAACTTGTGCAGTCTTGAAGCAAGACTTCTCAAATGGGAGCCTTGAAGGAAAAATGGTGAATTGGATGTCATCAAAATTAACTGCTTAGCTCAAAGACACACTGTGGTGAAATGAGGAGGCTGGAAACACCTGCAGTGCATACATGACAAACCGGTGTTCAGCATCTGTAATGACACTCACAACTCCAGACAGACAACCTGATCCAAGACGGGCAGGCTACATGGCTGGTGCAGACAGGTGGCACACGAGCACAGAACAGAGCTCCATGGAGTCGTCAGAGGAATGTGGACTCCACCCCCCTCTAGGGCAGCTCAGTGAAACACTGAGGGTGACAGGTGCTGCTGGGGAGCGGCAGGGCACGCAGTGCAGAAGGGGAGTAGAGTTCCACGTGCGCTGATCACAGGGTCTGGCCGTGGCATTGAAGAGGACTGGAAACATTGGCTTATGCATCTGTCATCACCGAAGCCCAGAGACAGCCCAGGGCGCTGCAGGTGCACAGACCGGGGACGTCTGTCCCTGCAAAGGGAACTGCTGATATTCACGTGAGAGAGCAGACAGCTAGATGACCACAGACACACCGCACGGCTCCTTCACACTAGGACTCCAAAATGGTGCAGGTCGGGGGCTTGGAGCATGAGCCCGGGCTGTTTACTGGACAAGGATGCAGGAGCTGTCATTGTGCGGGAAGGTTGTGCACTGACTGAGGGGAGGCTACCGATGGAGACCACTAGCAAACTTAGCAAACTGTACAGTTGTGATGAGACAATTTAACTGTATGTAACCTTACTAATGCTGACTCTAAACATATCGGTTGGTGAAAACTTGGTAGGTTATGGCTCAGACTGTAGGCCTGTAGGGGAGGGGCTGTGACCCTCATGGGGCTGCAAGGCTCCTTCTGTGGGTTCTGGCCATGGACATGGGCCCATGGAGGGAGCAGAGCCCAGGCTGTGCAGTGGTCAGGGGAGAGCTGGAGGTTGTCTACTTACAGGCAACGGATGGGGTGCCTTTACGGCCATGGTTCATCCCCTGCCCCGGGTTGTCATCCTCCCAGGAAATTGCTCCGGTTCTGGCTGGGGGCTGGTCCAGGGCCCTCCTGAGTTCCCTCCAGAAGCATCCACCACCAGAACAGGCTGCTGTCCTCAGCTGGCTCCGCTGCAGTGGGGCTTGACACAGCCCTGCCACTGTGCTGCCGTGTCTCTGACACCCCCTGCAGGACCTGAGGCTCCCAGGGGGCCTGGGCAGTGCCCGGCTGTGGGGTCCTGCACATCCTTCTACTCGAGAGTTTTTCTGTCCCCAACCAGGTCATCTCTGTTCGCTGGGCCTGGAGCAGCTCCTCTCCGCAGAAATCACATTTCTACTAAACAGAGACCTTGAACAGGCGGGAAAGACAGGAATCCCCAGAGGGCTGTGGTCCTTGCAGCCTCAGGCAGCCACTGAGGGCGACATGGCAGGACGAGCTGCCTATGCAGTGGGTGGGGAAAGTCCTCGGGGCCTGCAGTACCCCCAGACCAACACGCGACTATGGTGGCAGCCTCCGGAAGCCTTGGCATGGCCAGGGTCCAGCTGGGTCCCTCCCAGAGGGGTGAGCCACGTCCCTGTGATCCCCAGGTTGAGTCATTTCCCCCTGGAAACACTCGCAGCAAAAGTGAACAACTGCTCCCCTCCTCCCCCCTATGAACAACAGGAGAGGAGTCAGGTGCTCAGGGCAGTTTATTGGGGGCCCCGTGAGATGCTGACAGCTGAGGTTGGGCCACGTGACCCAGAGCAGATCCTGGGGGCACGAGGGAGGTCAGTCAGCAAGGTGGACACACAGGGACCCGACCTGGATCAGGACCAGACCGGGGATGAATGGGAGGTGCAGGGTAATGCGGAGGGCCCAGAGGAGCATGCCAGTCAGCAGCAGGACTGTCCCGAGGAGAGGCCGCAGCAGGCGGGGCGGGAGCAGGCGGGGCGGCAGAGCAGGGATACGCAGGAGGCCGGGCGGCAGCAGCTGGGCTGGCAGGAGGGGGCGGGCACGCAGCAGGCGGGCCTGCACACGGGGCGGCAGAGCAGGGACACGCAGGAGGAGGGTCTGCAGCAGGACGAGGGGCAGGGGCTGGGCTGGCAGCACGAGGGGCGTGGGCAGATGGGCACACAGCTCAGGGGCCTGCAGCAGAGGGTCACACGGCTGGGCTGCTGGCAGGGGGAGGGGCTGCAGGATGGCTGGCAGCAGGGGGAGGAGTCCCCAGAGCAGACGGGCACACAGCTCAGGGGCTTGCAGCAGAGGGTCACATAGCTGGGCTGCTGGCAGGGGTTGGAGGAGCAGCACGAGGGCTGGCAGCTAGACTGCTGGCAGCAGGAGGAAGGGGTCCCAGAGCAGACGGGCACACAGGAGATGGACACACAGCTCACGGGTTTGCAGCAGAGGGTCACATAGCTGGGCTGCTGGCAAGGGTTGGAGGAGCAGCACGAGGGCTGGCAGCTAGACTGCTGGCAGCACAGGGGCGTGCAGGAGCTGGTGCACGCTGACTGGCAGCTCCCTGGGGTGCAGACGAGGGTCACGGAGGGGGCTGGGGCGCAGCAGCTGGGGGCGCAGCAGGGGGGCTCGCAGCAGCTCTCTGGGCAGTCGTCCACCTGCCAGGAGTCGGGGCAGGGGTCACAGGAGCCGGGCATGCAGACGTTGCTGCCGTAGCTCAGGTTGCTGGAGCAGACGGACATGGTGGAGGCGGCCGTGGCGGGCGGTGAGCTGACGGGTGAGTGGAGGGAGTGAGTGTGAGGTACCCAGGGCTGTTGGGCTTTTATATCCCTCCGTGGTTCCTGCTGTCCTAATGAGAGACTCGGCAACCTCCCCTTCCTTGTTTGTGTTGGAAGCTGAAGCAGATTTGTTGTTGCCTGTGCCATGTGCAGTGCGTGGGGCATTGCTCAGCTTGTAAAAGTCCCAAGTGTACCTGGAGTCTGTTACCCCCCACCAGCTACTCTTGCTCATGGCTGGAAGTGTTGTGGGAGGCAGGGTTCATCCTGCAGGTAGGGCTCCTGGGGGCCATGCTGGTGGTATGAGGAATGCTCCCATCCTAATCTCCACCATACACCTGCGCTGGTTCCTGCACACCCGTGGTGACCCCACGTGTCAGTCACCACAGCTCCCTGAGGGCCAGGCTGGAGAAGCCCTGGCCAGTGAGGGGTCGAGAGTGGTCGCTTTGGCAGTGACCCCCGCGCGCTCTCTGCACGGGTCGGGGTGAGCAGTGGTGGGCAGTGTTCTCCTTGTCTTCCTTGTGAGCACTGAGGGTAGCCCAGGACGCCCATGGTCTGTCCATGGCCATCCCATCTCCACCTGCTCTAACTCTGGAGCCTGCAGAGCTGGGAGCTGCACTGGAGCTGTGCATGCACCTCCAGCCCTCCCCACCCCCACCCCCACCAACGCTCTGCTCTCGGCTTGGTTGTGGGCTGAAAGGCCCTGCCCCAGCCACAACCCTGAGAGCCACTGAGTCTCCCTCTCCTCTCAGTGATGTCCACTGCCCACCAAGTCCTCTAGCGCTTCCTGCTGGGAACACCAAGGCCCTTTCACTTCCTGAGTACCCACCAGCCCCACACCCCACATATGAGCAGCCACATGAGGGACGGAGGGCGACAGACACGCACTGTCCACACTGCGGGGGCGGGGGCAGGGCCGACTGCTGTGGCCCAGGGATGTCAGTGACCACAGGGCAGCCCAGCCTGCACCAGCCCAAAGGAGTGGCACCTGAGCAGGTGGAAGGGCTCGGAGCCCTCCCTGTGGGCCTACAGCCCCTGGGCAGGTCTCAGGTTCCACTGCCCCTTCCTAGGCTGCTGTGTCTCCAGCAGAATTCTCCTTCCAGGCCGACAGTTCCTGGGGGCTTCGAAAGGGATGCAGGGGTGCGGTCAACTCAAGTGCGCCATGGGCTGGTTGTCTATGTGAGGGATTATGGACATAGTGCAAATTCAGTCCTGGCCTGTGCCTTCCAGTGGCACCAGAACTGACCACTGGACACAGGACTGAAAGTGAGGGCAGGGCATGGGGGACCGCTGAGTCGGATGGAAACTCCTGCTGAGAACACGTGAAAAGTGAAGTTTAAAAAGCATCCCTTAAAGGCGTTTGAGGGCCACTGGTGAAACAGGGTGGACAGGCTAAAGCCCCGGATGCAGCTCAGGTCACAGCAGGAATTTCGGTGCGGGGTGGGGGTGGGAAGTGGGGCAGAGGGCTGCAGAAGAGGCTCTGGTGCCCTGGCAGGGTGGGAGAGGCAGCACGGGTTCTGGAGGACCAAGTCCTGAGCGCAGCTTGATGATGGGGGGCAGGGCCTCGGGTTTTGTCACGTGCTTATGCTGGAAAGCACAAGAAAGCCGCTGAAATGCCAGAGTTTTGGCCATCTCATCACTCCGAGGACAAACCATGGCATCCAGCCTAGCCAAGGAGTCACTGGCACCTGGAGAACTGGGTCTCAGACCCCAGAGGGAAGATGCAGAGCAGAGCTCAAGTCCGTAGGGTCCTCAGTCCCCCGCAGGTCGACCACCAGAGAACGAGGCCAGACTCTGCCAGGGAGGAGAAACCCAGCCAAAGAGGCGAGAGTTCTCCCACACAAGGTCAGACTCGGTCATCACAGCCATGCCAAGGGACAGAACGGACGACACAGGCAGACCCAGAGGTGTCACCAGCCACAGGCTTGAAATCTCTGCTGGGAAACTCTATCCTGAGGCGGATATTCACGTAAAAAGAAACATCTAGAAATTCTCCAACTGAAAATACCTGTAATGATTGTATCTCTGACCCAGCAGATGGGTTTGACGGAAGGATGGTGGGTGAGGGGATCACTGCCCAGAAACACGAAACGCCCGGGGAGAGAAGGAGAGTTGCCCGGGGGGAAGTTACACGATGTGGGGGACACGATTAAATGAACGTGGCGGAGAAGGCGGCGTCAGCCGTGCTGGGGCTGTGGAGGCTGTGGCCCAGATACACCCATGCACTCAGAAGAGCCCAAAGACCATGCCACTGCCCGACCCATGGCTTCCCTCTCCAAAACCGGGCTTGGCCCAGGCCTGCCTCTCAGTGCCTGAGGGGACCACGTGGGACAGTGCGGAGAAGATGCAGTCGGTGTTTATGACCTGGGCTGCGTCCCAGGAAGCAAACATCCCTGATGCGACAGGAGCCATTCTCACCACAAGGAAGGGGATGTGGCCTGGAAACAAGGATGGGCAGAAGGATAAAAGCCAGAGAGCCCTGAGCCCTCACACACTCACACCTCCACACACACTCACACTCACCCCTGCCCAGCTCACTGCCCGCCACAGCCACCTCCACCATGTCCGTCTGCTCCAGCAACCTGAGCTACGGCAGCAACGTCTGCATGCCCGGCTCCTGTGACCCCTGCCCCGACTCCTGGCAGGTGGACGACTGCCCAGAGAGCTGCTGCGAGCCCCCCTGCTGCGCCCCCAGCTGCTGCGCCCCAGCCCCCTCCGTGACCCTCGTCTGCGCCCCAGGGAGCTGCCAGTCAGCGTGCACCAGCTCCTGCACGCCCCTGTGCTGCCAGCAGTCTAGCTGCCAGCCCTCGTGCTGCTCCTCCAACCCCTGCCAGCAGCCCAGCTATGTGACCCTCTGCTGCAAACCCGTGAGCTGTGTGCCTGTCTCCTGTGTGCCCGTCTGCTCTGGGGACTCCTCCCCCTGCTGCCAGCCGTCCTGCAGCCCCTCCCCCTGCCAGCAGCCCAGCTGTGTGACCCTCTGCTGCAAGCCCGTGAGCTGTGTGCCCATCTCCTGTGTGTCCGTCTGCTCTGGGAGCTCCTCCCCCTGTTGCCAGCAGTCTAGCTGCCAGCCGTCCTGCTGCTCCTCCAACCCCTGCCAGCAGCCCAGCTATGTGACCCTCTGCTGCGAGCCCGTGAGCTGTGTGCCTGTCTCCTGTGTGCCCGTCTGCTCTGGGACCTCCTCCTCATGCTGCCAGCAGTCTAGCTGCCAGCCATCCTGCTGCTCCTCCCCCTGCCAGCAGCCCAGCTGTGTGACCCTCTGCTGCAAGCCCGTGAGCTGTATGCCCGTCTCCTGTGTGCCCGTCTGCTCTGGGGACTCCTCCCCCTGCTGCCAGCCGTCCTGCAGCCCCTCCCCCTGCCAGCAGCCCAGCCGTGTGACCCTCTGCTGCAAGCCCCTGAGCTGTGTGCCCGTCTGCCCACGCCCCTCGTGCTGCCAGCCCAGCCCCTGCCCCTCGTCCTGCTGCAGACCCTCCTCCTGCGTGTCCCTGCTCTGCCGCCCCGTGTGCAGGCCCGCCTGCTGCGTGCCCGCCCCCTCCTGCCAGCCCAGCTGCTGCCGCCCGGCCTCCTGTGTGTCCCTGCTCTGCCGCCCCGCCTACTCCCGCCCCGCCTGCTGCGGCCTCTCCTTGGGACAGAAGTCCTGCTGCTGAGTGGCCTCATTGAGGTCACTGGGCGCCCTGTCCTCTGCTGCCCTGTGTTGGCTACCAGTAGCCACACCAGCCGCAGTGCCCTTCCCTGAGCCCCTGTAAAGGGCCCTGGTACCTGCTGCCCACCTGTGTCTCTTCTGTGGGAGCAAGCCCCTATGTCCTCAAGAACTGACTTTCCTCCAATCAGCAAGCCCTGCCCCCAGCCATGGGTGTGCAGTGACCCCAGCCTGGGGAGAAGACAGGCTGACTAGCTGCTGACGACTGTCACCCTTCAGCCTGTGGTAGGATCCCTGTGCCAGGATCCAGGGTGCCCTGGACTCCTCTCCTGGGTCAGAGCCTCTGGCTCCACTTCCCCTCAATGTGGGGTTCTCTGAATTCTCCCAATAAATCCCTTTGCCTGACTACTTCAGCCGTTTTCACTCTGTCATTCCATACCCATGGCACTCCCAAGTGCCGCCATGTCTCTCTCTGCCTCTCTGACCTTGCCCATGTCCAGAAGACAGACTTACGCCTAGGGACCCAGAGCCTGAGTCTGGGAGAGGGACCAGGGACCGTGTTTCAGGAGTGACTTCCCCTAAACCCAGTGGTTTCCAATTCCTTGGCCAGGGTCTGGGAACTTGGACTTGGGGAGAGCTTCCCCCACCTGCCTCTCTGGGCCTGCTGAGTACCACACCTGCTTCCCTATGGCCCAGGCAGAAGGCGGCCTTGTGCCCAGCCCCCAGTGACCACCCCAGACTCGGGTCTCTAATGAGCTCTCTGCTGGATGACATCTACACCAGTCCACCTGGCTCCTTGCTGGGGCAGTCAGGTACACTCTGTGCTACCTCTCCCCGCCCAGAGGACTGTGGAGCCTGCTGCTGGCTTCCCCAGGGTTCTCCATCTCTGCCGTTCCCTTGGAAACCACTGTGTTCTCACCCAAAAATGATCACAGCCACCATGTGACTGTGGGCCTAGTCCTGTGGGCCCACCCAGCAGCTCACCGAATGGGGGTGGTCCTGGGGACCTCAGCGTAGCCCTGGCTGCCTTCCTCCAGCGAGGATTATGGTGTCCCAGCACAGAGCTGCACTGGTTGCTCTTCCTTTGACTTGCTCAGGAGAGGGTAGAGGCAGATGGGGAGCTGGGCTGGGGCCTGGGCACCTGGGCCTCACAGAGGCGTCCAGTGCTGAGACAAGCTGCCTCTGCTCCAGGTATCCTCAGAGCTGTGGCCTCAAGTCCTGGCATTGAGCTGAAGCACATGGCGGGCAGGGAATAGGCCCCCACCCCTGCCCAGGTCATCTGCCCATGCAGAGGGAGTGAGCCAGGCTTCTCTCTGGGGACCAGGATGTGAGCTCCTGTCTGCCTCTCCAGGGAGACTCTGGGAGCACGCAGGCTGCCCAGCACCCCAGTACCACAGACAGCAAAACAGATGGGAGCCAGACTGGCTTCCTTTGGGGATGCAAGAAGACCATGAGAACTGGTCAACAAATTCAGTAAAATTGCAGGTTATAAAGTCAGCATACAAAAGTTAGCAGGGGGCAGGCATTGTGGCACAGCAAGTTTAGTTGCTGCATGGGGCAGCTGCATCCTATGTAGGGTACCTGGCTTGAATCCTGCCTCAGGTTTTGACCCAGCTTCTGTATAATGCACACCCTGGGAGGCAGCACATGATGGTTCAAGTACTTGCCACCCCGATGGTAGACCTGCAGGGAGTCTGGCTCCTGGTTTTGGCCTGGCCTAGACCTGGCTGTTGTGGGCATTTGTGGAATGCCCACTGGATAGAAGGTCTCTCTGCCCCCCCTTCCCTCTCAAATAAAAAATAAACATTTCTATATATTAACAATAAACTGTCCAAAAAACAAATTAATATAATAGCAGGAAAAAGGCCTGAGGGGATTTAAATAAGTTGGTAAAAGATCCATATACTGAAAAATATAAAACACTGATGAAAGAAATTGAAGACACAAATAAATGGAAAGATATACCATGTTCATGGATTGGAATAAATAATATTGTTAAGATTTCCATACTGGGACCAGCGTTGTGGCGTAGGTGGTTACCCTGGGATGCTGGCATCCCACAGGGGCACTGGGCACTGGGCACTGGTTTGTGTCCCAGTTGCTCTGCTTCCAGTCCAGCTCCCTGCTAATGCAGCTGTGAAAGTTGACCCAGATACATGGGCCCCTGTCACTTATGTGAGGGCCCCAGACGAGCGCCTGGGTTCTGGTTTCAGCCTGGCCCAGCCCCAGCCATTGCAGCCATCTGAGGAGTAAACCAGTGGATGGAAGAAGATATCTTTCTGTCCCTCTTTCTGTCTTTCTCTGACCACGATTTTCAAATCAATACATCTTCAATTAAAAAAATGTAAAATGTCCATGCTAGCCAAAACAATCTACGTATTTAAAATAACAGTTGATTCATTGTAATTTTCTATATTTTGAAAAACACCAAAATTCATGTAAAATTGCAAAAGGGCTCAAAGAGCCAAAGCAATCTTTAGCAGAAAGAACAAAAGGCATCACACTCTCTGGTTTCAAAATATATTATAAACCGATTATAATCAAAACAGCAGGGTATTGCCATAAAAGTGGGCACATTGAACACAGAAGAGAATAGAAAGCTATGCTATCGTTGATTTTTGACAAAGATTCCAAGAAGACATAAGGGATAGAACAGACTCTCCAATAACCTTTCTTGGGGAAATTGGACATTCACATGAAGAAGAATGAAATTGGGCCCTTTTGTCACATGATAAGCAAAATTCAACTCAAAATGTATTAAAGATTCCAATGTAAGGACTGAAAGTGTGAAACGTGGAGAGAACATGGGGGAATGTTTTCTCAGACTGGACTACAGATACAAGACAATGAAAACAGAACAGGTGGATGGGCATCCACCCAGTGTAGAATTTTCTGCAGAGTTAAGAAAACAATCAACAATCTATACGTTGTGAGAAAATATTGGCAAACCATAAATCTATTCAAGCAATAACACTCATAAATGAGGAACTGAACCAACCAAGCAGCTAAAGAAAACAAGAACTCAATTTAAAAATGAGTAACAAAGACCTGAACAAACATTTCCCAACGTACACACCCAGTGGCCAACAGAGCCATGAGAAGTGCTCAGTATCTGTGATCATCAGACAAAGGCAAGGGAAAGCCACCGGGAGGAATTCCCCCAGCCCTGCTGGAACAGCTGTCATTAGAAAGAGATGAATGCTGACAAGTGCTGGCGAGGAAGGGGGGCACAGTGGACCCTGCTCAGTGCTGCAGGAGAGGACGTCGGCACGGCCACCATGGGGACAGCGTGGCGGCTCCTCGGAGAACTGGAGATAGAGCCACCCGTGGCCCCCAAGGCCGTGCTGGGACACTTGGAGGCACTGAAAGTGCGTGCCTGCCCACGTCACACAGCCAGCCACAGTGTCCATCAAGCACGAGTGGATGAAGATGAAGCGTTCTGCCTGCACAGCAGAATACTAGCACAGAGAAATGGCTTCTCGCTGTGGCTGCGTTGCGTTAAATGGAAGAGCCAGGCACAGAACCACCAGCACGCCTGACCTCACCGTGGGCCCTGAGAGGCTGTGCTCGTGCAGGCATGCAGGCAAGGGCTCAGCGCCAGCCGACACCAGGGTGGGCATGCCGGGCCAGAGCACACGCCAGGTGGGACCAGGGGACCAGAGGGGACGCGCTGCACTGCAGGTGGCCTCAGTCACTTCTGCTTACCTCTGTCTTAGAATTCCCAAAAGAATAGATTTTTTTTAACATTTTCACTACCAAAACTTTGACAAGGTGTTAAGGTGATAGATATGTTAATTAGCTGGATCTTCCTGCAATGTATACATGGATCAGAACCTCACAATGTACCCCACAGACGTGCACAATTACTAACTGTCAATATAAAAAATAAATAAACTTTAAGAACTTGACAAAATTCAATTAAATAATAAAGGTCTTAAAGAATACGTAGGAGATATTTTCATGAGATTGTGGTAGGCAGGCTTTGGAAGCAAAAGTAAAACGCACTAAACTTAGAAAACTAACAAACCTGATGTCATTAAAATTAAAAGCATCTTAATTTTTTTATTTATTTATTTTATTTATTTTTTTATTTTTTGACAGGCAGAGTGGACAGTGGAGAGAGAGAGACAGAGATAAAGGTCTTCCTTTGCCGTTGGTTCACCCTCCAATGGCCGCTGCGGCCGGCGCGCTGCGGCGGGTGCACCGCGCTGATCCGATGGCAGGAGCCAGGTGCTTCTCCTGGTCTCCCATGGGGTGCAGGGCCCAAGCACTTGGGCCATCCTCCACTGCACTCCCTGGCCACAGCAGAGAGCTGGCCTGGAAGAGGGGCAACCGGGACAGAATCCGGCACCCCGACCGGGACTAGAACCTGGGGTGCCGGCGCCGCAAGGCGGAGGATTAGCCTAGTGAGCCGTAGCACTGGCAAAAGCATCTTAATTTTAATTCATCCATCTTTTTTTTTTTTTTTTTTTTTTGACAGGCAGAGTGGACAGTGAGAGAGACAGAGAGAGAAAGGTCTTCCTTTGCCGCTGGTTCACCCTCCAATGGCCGCCGCTGCAGCCGGCGCACCGCGCTGATCCTGGCAGGAGCCAGGAGCCAGGTGCTTTTCCTGGTCTCCCATGGGGTGCAGGGCCCAAGCACCTGGGCCATCCTCCACTGCACTCCCTGGCCACAGCAGAGAGCTGGCCTGGAAGAGGGGCAACCGGGACAGAATCCGGCGCCCCAACCGGGACTAGAACCCGGTGTGCCGGCGCCGCAAGGTGGAGGATTAGCCTATTGAGCCACGGCGCCGGCTATTTTAATTCATCCATCTTAATTCACCCAAAGACACTGTGACTACCACAAAATAAGTTGGTAAAAATCCATATACTGAAAAACATAAAACACTGGGGAAAGAAATTGAAGAAGACACAAATAAATGGAAACATATCCCGTGTTCTTGGATTGGAACAATTAATATTGTTAAAATTTCCATTATATTTCGTAACATGTCTGTTACGGTGACACTAGCCAGGGCAGGCGGGTGTGAGCACAGAACCACTCACAGGTTGCGCGGGTCTAGTGTCACATGGTGCAACCTCCTCATTTATTTGAAAGGCAGAGTGAGAGAGCGTGAGAGAGAGAGTGCGAGAATGAGCCTGCGTCTGTCAGTGACTGGAAGGACCGGCACACTGGCCGTGGGCTCACAGTGGAGTCGCTCAGCCTGGGCAGACGGTGGAGACACACAGCCGTGTGTGGCCGTGCAAGGGGAGGCCAGCCTGGAGGCGGGTGCACGAGCGCATCTGGCTGTCACAGCGACACAGGGACAGCCTGTTCCTGGACTGACAGTGGAAGGGACACGTGGGGGTGTTGGGGTGCTGGAGCTGTCCCAAATCTCACAGGACACAGGTGTGCATGGGACACGGGAGCTTCTGACAACAGGTAAATCGTGTCTCCATAAAACTGATGCTTTCAACTTTAGCTTTATTAAAGATTCATGTATTTGAAAGGCAGAGTGAAACACACACACACAGAGACAGAGGGAGGGAAAAAGAGAGAGAGAGATCTACCATGCCCTGGTTCAGTCCCCAAATGGTCGTAACAGCGGGGCTGGGCCTGGCCAATGCCTGGAGTGTGGAATCTTCCCAGGTCTCCACATGGGTGCGGGAGCCCAAGCACTCAGGCTGTCTTCCGCTGCTTTCCCAGGTGCACTAGCAGGGAGCTGGATCATAAATGGAGCAGCCGCGATGCAAACCAGTGTTCCAGTACGGCATGTCAGTGTCACACATGGTGGCTCAACCCGCTGCACACCAACACCGGCCCGTCAACTGTATTTAAGCCCCAGATTTGGGAGTGACGTGTGAGTCACACACACAGCAGGGGATCGGAACTGGCTTCCGTGAGCTCACAGGAGCCGCCCGTGCGCCTCTCTCTTCCCAGCTCAGGCTCGGCAACGCTGTGCTGACAGCTTGCCTGCGGCTCGGCGGGGTGTGTGTGTGTGTGTGTGTGTGTGGCACCCACAGCACAGAAGCTGATGGAGGCAGCAGTCAGGGCCACCTCGAGTCACAGCAGGGGGTCTCAAGCACAAGGCGGGACTTGCTGAGTCATGAAAGTCTGTGTGTCCATGAGAACTAAAATTGCTATTGAAGAAAACAACCAAATCAGTGGCCAGACACCTACCAGCTTCTGTCATCAGGGGCTACAATGGACGCACAGCGCAACACCCTGCACACTCCCCAAGACGGAGAAAGCCGGCTTCCTGAAGTTGACCTGGGGGATCTAAGTTCCTACAACCACATCTGGAGGCATGTCCTGAATTCAGGTCACACGGATCCCAGGACACGCAACTCCCGTGGGGGTGTGTGAGGAAGAGAAAACAGCAAGCGTGTCCACGGCAGATGCAGGGGCTTCACGGCAGAACCGTCCACCTGAGCCCAGACCTGGAAAAGGCGCAGCTCCGTGTCACGGGAAGAACAAGCAAGACACGGCAGCCGGGCTGCTGTTGGAAGGAGGAGCTGCTGATGACCTCCCATGCCAGCGCACATGGCAGCAGAGCTGTCAAGGGCTAGTGAAAGGAGGCGGGACTACAGCTGGTTGAGGCGGGGTCAACAGGGAAACAGCTCCAGGGACCCTCTAGGATCCGGAGAAAGTCCCATCTTCAGCTAAACCTCCAGCGTGGACAATGACACCCAGGGTGAGGACAGAGCCAGACATGTTGAGCCGTGGTGTCTCCCACCGCTCATTTCCAGAGAGCTGCTGCAGGACACACTCCCCCAAAACAAGGGCATAAACTCAGAAAGAAAGGACGTGGAGTCCAGGAAATGAGGCGTCCACCCTTGGAGAACAGCAGGACGGACACGTGCAGATCTCCCTGCAGAGGGCACTGGGCTCCAGGACAGAGGTGGCCAAAAACCAGCCAAGCTGGAGCAGCCCCTGATTCGTCACTTGAGTGGGGTGTGGGTGAACTGGCCAGGGTTCAGGGAGGGTTTAATGGGAGAGACACGGAAAAGCAGGCAAATACACAGAAAGAGCCCCTGGGAACCCCAACAAGGAAAACACACGAGCGGACTAGGCTGCACCGGCGACCTGGGATGAACGGCAGTCAGCTGGCCAGCGTAACCCAAGCCCCGGGGACCGATCTACCAGACGCGGGCGTCTCACTGCCTTCTAGGCCCAGGCAGGCCAGGGCTGTCCTCGGAGCTGCTATTCAGCAAGAGATCACGTCCAAAGCTGGAAACTCGCGTGACAGACACGCACACCAGCAGCTATGACACAGGAGGGCTGGCAGCAGTGTCGGGGATGGGCCGGGAGTGAGACACACTGGGGGGACAGACGGACACCCCCAAGTCTGCGGGTGGAGCAGGTGGCAGGGGGTGGGGCACCTGTTGGTGCAAAATATGACAAAACGAGGACCTTAGGAAAGGAGACGGGAAGAGGAGCCAGGGTGTCTGGACGGCCCTGCCAGCCACCAGCCCCCGCCCCGCACTCGGCGTGCCGGGCACTGCGCCTCACAGCTCACCGGTAAACTAAGGAGGGGAACCAGGAACCCAATCTGAGCAACAACAAGGAAGAGGAAGGCTTGGGGCGCCCGTGAGGAAAACACGGGATGAGGGTATAAAACCCCACAGCCCGGAGCACCCACAGCCACCCTCCCTCACACTCACACTCACACACACTCACTCACACGAACTCCCTGCCCCAGCATGGCTGACACCTGCTGCACCAGGACCTGCGTGCTTGCTGCGTCCACCGTGTCCATCTGCTCCAGCGACCGGAGCTGTGGCAGCCGGGCCTGCTCACCAAGTGCCTGCACCAGCTCCTCCTGGCAAGTGGACAATGGCCAGGAGAGTTACTGCGAGCCCCCCTGCTGTGCCCCCAGCTGCTGCGCCCCAGCCCCCTCCGTGACCCTCGTCTGCACCCCAGGGAGCTGCCAGTCAGCGTGCACCAGCTCCTGCACACCCCTGTGCTGCCAGCAGTCTAGCTGCCAGCCGTCCTGCTGCTCCTCCAACCCCTGCCAGCAGCCCAGCTGTGTGACCCTCTGCTGCAGGCCCCTGAGCTGTGTGCCCGTCTCCTGTGTGCCCGTCTGCTCTGGGGACTCCTCCCCCTGCTGCCAGCAGTCTAGCTGCCAGCCATCCTGCTGCTCCTCCAACCCCTGCCAGCAGCCCAGCTGTGTGACCCTCTGCTGTGAGTCCGTGAGCTGTGTGCCCATCTCCTGTGTGCCCGTCTGCTCTGGGGACTCCTCCCCCTGCTGCCAGCCGTCCTGCAGCCCCTCCCCCTGCCAGCAGCCCAGCCGTGTGACCCTCTGCTGCAAGCCCGTGAGCTGTGTGCCCGTCTGCCCACGCCCCTCGTGCTGCCAGCCCAGCCCCTGCCCCTCGTCCTGCTGCAGACCCTCCTCCTGCGTGTCCCTGCTCTGCCGCCCCGTGTGCAGGCCCGCCTGCTGCGTGCCCACCCCCTCCTGCCAGCCCAGCTGCTGCCGCCCGGCCTCCTGCGTGTCCCTGCTCTGCCGCCCCGCCTGCTCCCGCCCCGCCTGCTGCGGCCTCTCCTCCGGACAGTCCTGCTGCTGACTGGCACGTCCCAGCCAGACTTAGGTTCCCGCTCCCACCAGCCTCCTGCCCACCCTGCCTACCACAAGCAATGAGCACCCTGTGCTCCGCTCCCCACGGGGCCCACGGGGCCCTGGATGCTCCCTTCACGCTTCCTGGCTGCGTGAGCCGTCCCTGCGCTGGTCAGGGCTGGCCCTGGTCTGGCCCCAGCAGTGTCACTCTCAGTCTTTGAGCACCAATAAACCCACACTGCCCACACTGACCTGGAGTCCTCTGTGGCACACCTGGGCGGGAGGGGCTCAGGCCCTGGCCGCTGCTTCTCGGACCAGCGGTGGGGCCTGGGGTTCTTGCACTTGACCTGGCAGCCCCTGACCACCTCATTCTGTTGCCCAGCTGTCTGGCTGCCCTTCCAGGGCCTGTGGGCTCCAAGAGCCTCACTCCCTGGTCAGGGCCTGTGGGCACCACCTGGGCCCATCTGGCAGGTGGAGGTTGCCCCTCCCATGGCACAGGTGCTGGACTTCCAGGGTGCACAGCCCAGCTGAGCTTGGAGGTGGGGGATGGGAGATTCTGGCACCAGCTGGCCTTGGGTCCTCAGTGGCACCTCAGGATGGTGTGGGCGTCCCCTACCTGCACACACACAGATGTCCTGGCTGCCCCCTACCCCTGACCTGTGAGGGCTACTGCCCGTGGCCTGGGTGGGGGAGAGCAGGTGGCAAAGCCACGGTCACAAGGCTGTGATGGTGGTGGGGACAGAAAGCAAGGGAACCTGTCCCGACGCAAGGTGGGAGGCGTCTCCCAGCCGCCCTCACGTGGGGGCAGGAGGCGTGTGTGTCCCCCCCACACCAGGCACCAGGTCTGCTTCCTGCAGGGGAGACACACGGAGGCCAGGGCCCCTGGGCTCCCTGCCTGCTCCCCCACCCCCGCAGCCTCCTTGCCCCCGTGACACGGGGCTGCGATGCCTCCCACGTGTCTCCAGCTCCGGGCTGGCTGGGGACTCGGCCACATGCTGTGGCACAAAGTAGCCACCTCTCTGAGGGGCGGGGTCAACTCCAGTGCCCCCAGAAAGCACCACAGCCGGGGCTTATGGGGGGCCGAGGTCTCGGAGCCTGGAGATGCAACCCAGGGTCCGGGTGTGGGCAGGGCTGGTTCCCCCAGGCCCCCCCCCCCGCCGTGTCCTCACTGGTCGGCCCCTTGCGTGAGGCTGTGTCCCCCTCGGCTCTTGCGGGATTGGCGCCCATGCTAACGACCACAGTGTGACTTAAGTCCTCTGGCAATGCCTGGGCTCCCAGTGCAGCCGCACTCCCAGGGACTGAGGGCTGGGGGCACGATTTGGCCTTGGTTCCGTGAGGCCATGACAGCCAGCTCTGCCCCTGACGCCCCACCGTGGCTTCCAGGTCGAAGCCTGCAGGGTGCCAGTGTCACTCAGGGTCACTCTCAAGGACACTTTACTAACGTGGGCCACGGCACCCTCCTCACAAGGACGTGCAGGGCCCCAGACGGTCGCCATCGGGGTCCCATTGTCCCCCTGCCCAGCCCACACTCGGGAATCTGCAGGGGTCCCTCAGTGGGCTGGGGCTGGCCTGAGCAGGGGAGCGGCTGTGAGGGTCTGGAGTAGGCGGCCGCCTGGGTGGCCGTCTCTGGCTTTTTCCTGCACTTTGGTGAACGCGCGGGGGTCTGTGGGGGTCCCTGCACCAGTCTGACAACGCAGCCTGGGGGACAGTCCACAGCCGTCCCCTTCCTCACTGGCAGGGACAGAGGTGCCCAGATGTGGCCAAGAGTGGCTTCCCACGCAGCTGAGTGATGCTGGGGGCAGAGCGGCGCGACACGGGTGGGTGTGGCCCTGCAGGCCGCACGCTACACTGAGGACAGCAGACACCACCCGCCAGTTTATAAAGAAACATCTCGGGTGCTCGTCAAGGACACACAGCACTGCCAAGGACGGGCGCTGCACCTGCGCGGGCGTCGGTCCCGGTGGCTGATGGATGGTAACCACAGACAGCAGCACCACGGTGCGTGTCCTCGCCGTAACCGTGGGCACTGGCACACATTCCTTGTTCCCTACGTTCCTGGAAGTAGGGTCCCAGGCAAATGTTTGCCAGGTCTACATTCTGAGTGGAGCTGACAAGATGGTGCAGGCACAGAAAACGGTGCAGCAGCAGCTCTGAGGGCCCAGCCTTCCAGAGACCACGAAAACACAAGGTCCTAGCAGAGTCAGCTCAGCCCGGACCCCGGAAAGCAGCCAGAGGTCCCAGCACGCAGACGGCTCCCCGTCCAACCAGCCGCGGGGGCCTGGCAGGACCTGGGAACTCACTGGCCCCCGCCCTGCCCCCGCCCTGCCCCCGCCGTGACAGCCAGCTGGGCCTCCCGCAGTGGTTTCGGTGCCTGGAGCAGCACAGCAGACCAGGTCTCCGGCCGGTCGGCGGCCCCCGGGGGGTAGCACAGGATCTGCCTTCACTTCACCGAACTCCGCTCTCTTGAGGCCGAGGCAGCTGCCGGAGGACTGGTCGGACCTGGGACAGCGAATGACCCAGCCGTGGCCGTGGGGGCAGAGTGCCTGCTGGGCAGACAGTGGGCGTCAGCGGGCCTGGGAGGGAATGCTGGGGAAGGAACGAGACGCCTGGGAGAACACAGGCTTTAGAAAGATTCCAGGTGTTCCTGGGATCGACAGCCCCTCTTGTCCATGATGAGGCACACGCTGCGAGAGGCGCTGAGACCCTCAGCACGCGCCTCTGGCTGAACCTCAAGCCCTGAGCAAGCAGGAAGTGGAGGGGAAGCTGCCCGCGGGTGTGTGGGGTGTGCACCAACACAGAGCCAGCCACGGGTGTGCGGGGTGTGCACCAACACGGAGCCAGCCACGGGTGTGCAGAGTGTGCACCAACAGAGCCGGCTACAAGGAAGTCTGCCAGGGCACTGAGCACTAAGCTGAGAGCAGCGTCATTGCAGAAAGAACGTGGAAAAGCTACAATCCAAAATCAGCAGCCACGTCAGTCGCAGCCAGAAACTACAGGAGGGAGAGGGGATCGAGCGGCCACGATCGCCACGCACGGCACTGAGAACGTCCAGTGTGAAGCCGGAGCCTCGCTGACCCCAAGGAAAACCTGAGCCAGCAGAGAGCTTCCCCGGAGCCCAGGGCTGCTTTCCGAGGGAACTCTTACATATGCTCAGGTGCTCAGGGAGGAAACCGCGGGGAGACACCGGGAGGAAACTGTCGCTCCCCACTCGCGGAGGAACGACACCGGTCCTTCCCGGATTTGCTGCCGCGGAGGAGCAGCACCAACGAGCTCTCCGGCTGACTTCTCAGGGGGGCCCGCATGTTCGCGCTCTCCCCCTTTTATAGTCCTCTCCCACCAATCCGTGCTCTGCTGCCCACGTGCTGAGCACGCCGCTCTCTTCCAATCAGGGGTTGGGTCAGGAATCAGCTAATTGACGAAGCAGCTGTGTAAGATTTGTTTCCTCCCTCTCAGCGCCATATGGTGGGAGATCAGGTGCATAGAGTTAGTTTCAGTCCACAGTTTCAGTACTTATTTCTCTCCCGGGAGCCCCGCCATCTTGCGGGAGACGGACCCCGCTCCCCACAGGAAATGTCTCGACAAAGAGACAGAATTCTAGAAATTAGGCAGGCGCCACAGCTCACTAGGCTAATCCTCCACCTGCGGCGCCGGCACACCGGGTTCTAGTCCCGGTTGGGGCGCCGGATTCTGTCCTGGTTGCCCCTCTTCCAGGCCAGCTCTCTGCTGTGGCCAGGGAGTGCAGTGGAGGATGGCCCAAGTCCTTGGGCCCTGCACCCCATGGGAGACCAGGAGAAGCACCTGGCTCCTGCCTTCGGATCAGCACGGTGCGCGCCGGCCGCGGTGGCTACTGGAAGGTAAACCAATGGCAAAAGAAGACCTTTCTCTCTGTCTCTCTCTCTCTCACTGTCCACTCTGCCTGTCCAAAAAATAAAAAAAAAAAGAATTCTAGAAATTAACCAGACAGAAGCTCTAGGATTGCAGCTTCGAGAGGTTCGCCTGCTGAGCGGGGCAGAGGGAGGACAGGAGAGGGGACAATGTTCCCTGGAAATGCTCCCGTCTGAGGAGCAGGACAGCGAAGCAGTGAAGAAAAACAAGCAGAGTGCAGTGCCCAGGCACCAGGGCCACACCCAGGAGACGCAGAAGCAGAGGAGAGAGGGAGGACGGCACTAGGAGATAACAAGGGGACCGGAAATAGGACCGGCGGGGGCTGGCACGGGAGGGGTGCAGCCACACCTCTCTAGAATGATGAAAACGGCGATTTCATGTTGTGTGTGTTTTACTACAGTAAAAATAATTTTTCAACACTTGAGGACATAATGGTCAAAAGTTCCCCACTGTTACGGAGTCCGAGCTCAGGGAGCTCCAGGAGACACCGCGATCCGGCTGCGGAACACCAGGTGCCCCAGCGCTGTCAGACAGCAGGCGGAGAGCAGCAGCCGGTTCCTCGGCAGAAGGCCGTGGGCGGCGTGTGAGCACTGGAGTCCGTGTCCAGCAAAACCACCTTCAGACCTGAAGCAGAGGGGCCTGCGCTGTGGCATAGTGGGTAAAGCCGCCGCCTGCAGTGCCGGCTCCCATATGGGCGCCGGTTCAAGTCCCGGATGCTCCACTTCCGATCCAGCTCTCTGCTGTGGCCTGGGAAAGCAGTGGAAGGTGGCCCAAGTGCTTGGGCCCTGCACCCACGTGGGAGACCTGGAAGAAGCTCCTGGCTCCTGGCTTTGGATCAGCTCAGCTCTGGCTGTTGTGGCCACCTGGGGAGTGAACCAGCAAATGGGTGACCTGTCTGTCTGTCTGTCTCTGCCTCTGTAACTCTGCCTCTCAAACAAATAAAATAAATCTTTAAAAATAAAAGAATTGAAGCAGAACGCGAGACGCCTCTGGACAAACAGGCAGGAGGTTTGTCCCTGCACGCCTGCCTCCCAGGAGCACCCATGCAGCCGCAGCCTGGGCCGCAGGGAGCCCTCGGCGCCCGTGGGGGAAGCTTGGCCAGCCTGTGTGCTTGTAGGAACTTGTGGACAGCACGCGTTCATCCCACTTGTGGGTGCTCAGTGCCCCCGACCTCGCCTGTGCAGGGTCAGCAGTGTCTCCGCGTGCTCTCCTTTCCTCTCGGTCTGGCCAAATGTCTGCCGGTGCCATCGCTCTTTTCGGAGAGCTGCGCTGGGTCTCACTGGTCTCCTGTGGCCTTTCCAGGCTTCGTCTCCTGAACCACAGCCGCTCTGCTCCTTCCCTCTGCCAGCTCTGGCTTTAGGTTGCTCCCCCTTTCCTGCCCTCTGACGGTATAAATGCAGATGATCACTTTGGCATGGTTGCTGTTTTCTTGTGTGTTTATAGTGCGGGCGTCCCAGTGCTCACCGCGCCCTCGTGCCCCGCGAGTCTGGCTTGTTGTGTCTTGGTTTTCACGTGTGCCGTAATATTCCCAAACTTCCCCCGACTTCCCCTCGGCCCATGAGTCAGTGCCCGTAGTCCCCGTGCCGCAGATCTGTGAGCTTCCTGGTCTCCCGCCAGGGTGAGTCCGCGTCTGTTGGCTCTGAGCTCAGAGGAGACGTCATTCGTTTACCGTCTCCTGGCATTTGTTCCGTGGCCTGACGATGGGCCGGCCTGGAGAGCGGAGGGCAGTCTGGCTTCTGCCGCGCTGGGTCGAGTGCGTTGCCGATGCCGGGCCCCGCTGGGCTCGCTGACCGCGACGGCGCTTTCATCTGGCTGTTTCGTCCTGTTTAAAGGGGGCAGGGGCTGAAGTCTCCAACTGTGCCCGTGTGGCTGCTTCTTCCTTCGTTTGCATCAGTTGGTGTCCGGGCACTCTGAGGCTCCGGTGTCAGGTTCATGAATGACTGTCGTCGCCTTACCTCCTTGGTGTCGCGGGCGCGTGCCGGCGCGCCTGTCCCTGCTTGTCACTCGGAGTGCACGCTGACTGTCGGAGCACGCAGCCCGCTGCTGGTTGCTACTTGCATGAAGCATCGTTCCGTGCTCTCTCTCTCGACCCACTTCCGGCTTAGGAGCTGTAGATTATAAACTGACTCCAAAGAGAAACGGAGGAATTCAGAGCAAGCAAAGAGGCTACACCGCAACAAAAGCAGACCAAGGGCCAGATGGCGCCAACAGGGTCTGCTGAGCACGGATGGAATTGTACCGAGCCGTCCAAATTTCCGAACAGATGGAGGACGAGGGAACGCTTTCTGCAGCTCATTTTCAGAAGCTAGCGTTATCCTGGGGCTGGGCACAGCGGGCTAAAGTGCTGCCTGTGATGCTGGCACCCTGTAAGGTTCGAGTCCCGCTGCTCCACTTCCCATCCAGCTCTCTGCTGTGGCCTGGGACAGCAGTAGAAGATGGCCCAAGCGCTTGGCCCCTGCACCCGCGTGGGAGACCTGGAGGAAGCTCCTGGCTCTGGCTTCAGCCCAGCCCAACCCCAGCTGTTGCAGCCATTTGTAAAGTGAACCAGCGGATGCAAGACCTCTCTGTGTGTCTCTCCATCTCTGTGATTCTGCCTTTCAAATAAGTAAAGAAGTCTTTTAGAAAAGAAGTCAGCATTATCCTATATCAAAGTGGATAAAAACTACACAGCAATACTTCTTTTAAATACAGATAGAAATACCTCCAAAACAAATGCACAGTCAAACCAAAGAGAGCAGTGCAGTAAGAAGGTGGATTTCACACGAGGACCAAGCGGTATTTGTGCCGGGAATGCAAGCGTGACTGACGTGCGAACATCAGCCCGTGGGAGGCGCCACAGACCCAGCACGGAGGAAAACCAAAACGCGCTTCCCCGAGCCAGCACCCTCTCGTGACGAAAACACCCGGCAACGCAAGAGCGTGGAGCCGTTTCCCCCAGCACGAAAGAGGGCATTCAGAACAGCCCGGCTCACACCACGTCCGGTGGAGGTCAGCAGGCTCTCCCTGCCCCAAGATCAGGAAGAAGCCGAGACGCCCGCTTCCCGCACCTCCGCTCAACACCGCTGGGAGTTCCAGCCGAGCCGGCAGGGACGAATGAAATCAGCCTAGAGAGGAAGAGACGGGACGCGTTCTGAAGCCGCACGGAGGGAAGCGGCGGCACTGGCGGCGCAGTAGACTCCAGGTGAGTGGGATCGAAGGAAGGGTCTAGAATTCACCGGAACACCGATGTGAACCGACCTCCAACAGGAGCGTGGGACCACACGCCGCGGGAGGGCGGTCTGCTCGCCACGTGCTGCCGGGAAGGCTGGACGTCCACGCAGAGCAGTGCGCCCCGCTTGACACACCTCTGCAAAATCAGCTCCAAATGGGCCGGCGCGGTGGCATGGCGGGTTGGGCTGCTGCCTGCAGCGCCAGCATCCCATCTGGGCACCGGTTCGAGTCTCGGCTGCTCCACTTCCGATGCAGCCCCTGCTAATGCGCCTGGGAAAGCAGCAGAAGGTGGCCCAAGTGCGTGGGCCCCTGCACCCACGTGAGACCCCGATGGAGCTCTGGGCCCAGGGAACAAAAGAAAAAAAAACAGGTACGTTTTGTTTCACCAAATTTGGAAGGGCTGTGCCTCAGACTCCCGCGATGGGAAACCCGCGGAAGCCGTACCTCAGGCAGGGTCTCAGTCCTGATAAGGGTCTGACACCAAGAAAACACCAAGAAGGCCGGCATCTCAACAACACAGAAAGCAGTAAACACGGGCAGCAGCAGGTGTGTGGCCAAGGCCCCCGCGCACGCAGAGTGCCTGGGTTCAGATCTCTGCCCTGGCCCCCGACGCCCGCTTCCCGCCAGGGCCGACCCTGGACGGCGGGGCTGAGGTTCAAGTAGCCGGGTCCCTGCCAGCCACGTCGTAGGCTTGGGTTCTGTCCCCAGCGCCCGACCTGGGGATGACCCGACAGATGGGAGCCCTTTTCATCTGTCTCTGCATCAAAAATTAAATAAACAAATGTAAAGCGGGCAAACGCCTTTCCCAGCCCAGAGGAAGCACAGGAGGACCACAAGGGCATGACAAGGACAATGTCACTGGTCAGTAGGGAAATGCAAACCAGTACCACAGACACCACTTCACGTCCACCAGGGCGGTGTAACACACACACGCACATGCACACACACACACGCACACACACACGTGCACACACGTGCCACGCATGCACATACATGCACTGCACACAGGCTCACACACACACACACACACACGCACACACGATAACCAGCGCTGACTAGGACACAGAGAAAGTGGGACCTCGGGTATTGCTGGTGGGAGTGGAGAAGGAGACACAGCTCCTCAAAGTCAAACACCGCGTTGCCGCCCGGCCCAGCGAGTCCTCTCCTGAGAGCCCGCAACCGGAAAGAGGTGTCCACAAGAACCACTGCACAGAACGCTCGTGGTGGAAGCCCCCCGGGCTCAGGCGTGGGTGAACAGAGGGCGGGGTTTCCGTACACGGGATATCACGCAGCCGCAAACAGGAGTGGGATTCTGAACACGCGGCGGCGGGCGAATCCCGCAAACATAGTGCTGGGGAGAGCAGCCGGACACCATCCGATCGTCTCTGAGAAGCATCGGAAAGGGCCGATCCCGAGAGGCCGCGACTGACGCGGTGTGGGAGAAACGGCCCTGTCCCGTGCGGCGCACTCTGGGGCGTGAGAATCTTCCGGACAAGACGGCAGCGGTGGTGGCACTGCACCGCGGCTGTGCTAACTGCCACTGGACGAAGACCCCAGACTGGACAAACCAGCCTTCTGCCATCCGTTAGCACAACGAAGCCGCGAGCGCCGAGGCCCTGCACCAGCAGTGGGCACTCTTGTCAGTGGTCTCACAGGTGGGGGATCCTGGTCAGGGGGCGGGCCTAACCGTCCTGAGACAGAGCGGCCACTTTCTGAAACTTGGGTCCTCTGGGCCCTCCTCTGCCGTGAAGCTGCAAGCTTGTTTACGAGTCCTTATTGATTTCAAAGTCAGAGTTGCACAGGGAGAGGAGACTTCATCTGCTGGTCCACTCCCCAAATGGCTGTAACAACCAGGGCTTGGGCCAAAGCCAGGAGCCAGGAGCTTCCTCCGGGTCTCCGACGTGGGTGCAGGGACCCAAGCACTTGGGCATCTTCCACTGCTTTCCCAGGCCACAGCAGAGAGCTGGATCAGAAGTGGAGCAGCTGGGACTCGAACCAGCACCCATATGGGATGCTTTACCCGCTACGCCAGAGCGCCAGCCCCACGTAATTGCAAATATTTGCTGGCGGTTCAGTTTCTCGGTTTTAAACGCCAGGTTTCTTAGGTCCTGGTGGTTCTGACATTGGCTGCTGGGCCTGACCCCTGGCAGAGGCAGTCCCTTTGCACAGCGCCATGGGTGGAGTGAGGACGGTGCAGGTGCAGGGGGTGTGGGGCCTCCAGCTGCAGGCTGCCGCCCCCCGTGCTGTGAGCTTCCCTGCCTCGAGGATCTTCTTCAGGTGTGACCTCTTCCCTGAAGAATTCTCCATCGTCATGACCTTGAAATGCCCCCACCTCACACCCAAGGTCAGTGGCACTTCTTGTCTTTACGTCAGGATGCCCCGTTCCCTCTCCGAGGCTCCCCATGCCAGTGATGCAAGGGTGCGACTGGTCGGGCACGGCGAGGTCTCCGAGGGCACCGTGGGGGTCAGGGGAGCCTCGCCTTGCTAGGTGGTCCTAGCTCCCCGTCACTGGGACATGCATGCGGGTCTCAGGGTCTGTGCTGGTACTGCCTGTGGTTACAGGTGCAGAGCTTGGAGGCTCAGGCTTGATGCCCTCGGGCAGGCAACAGTGAAATCACCAATGCAGCCTGCGCTGGCTGGCCCCTCACCTGAGGTTTGCTGCCCCACAGATCCCAGACCCAGACTCAGCCCTGCCTCTCCCCCTCCCAACGGTCTGGAAGGTGGAGGCCAATGTCCCCCTCCCCACGGTTCCTGGGACGATGGGCGTCATGTGTGCAGCAAACTCCTCTGGAGTGGCCAAGAGTGAGGTCACGCGGGTTCGGGGAGCACAGCTCTTCCCGGTGCCGGCAGCACCCTGAGGGTTTCCTGGGGACGGCAGTCCTGGCACTTCCTGTTGACTTCTCAGCCGTCCCATCCCGGTCCTTTTTTTTTTTTTTTTTTAATTTATTTATTTTTTTTTTTGACAGGCAGAGTGGATAGTGAGAGAGAGAGACAGAGAGAAAGGTCTTCCTTTTTGCCGTTGGTTCACCCTCCAATGGCCGCTGTGGCCGGTGCACCGCGCTGATCCGATGGCAGGAGCCAGGTGCTTCTCCTGGTCTCCCATGGGGTGCAGGACCCAAGCACTTGGGCCATCCTCCACAGCAGAGAGCTGGCCTGGAAGAGGGGCAACCGGGACAGAATCCAGCACCCCGACCGGGACTAGAACCCAGTGTGCCAGCGCCACAAGGCGGAGGATTAGCCTAGTGAGCCGTGGCGCCGGCCCCCAGTCCTCTTGTCTCATCTCCTGGAAAACCCAGCTGCTCCATTTTCAGTGACAGAATTTTCCTGTCCTATAATTTCCATTTCACTCTTTTGTACGCACACACACACACACACACGCACACATACAAGTTCCCATTTTCCGTTTAAATTCTTCATCTTACCAGTTATCTTACTGAACGCGACTATAAAATTTTTAAATATGATTGACTGATTGGTATGAGAGGCAGAGAGAGCTCCCATCCAGTGGTTCACGCTCCAAATGCCCACAAATGCTGGGCATCAAGACGGAGCTGGGAACCCAACCCCGGGCTCCCGCAGGCACGGCAGGGACCTGCCCGCTTGAGCCATCACCTGCTGCCTCCCAGGGTGCCCGTCAGCAGGAAGCTGGGACAGGAGTGGAGACGAGACTCAAGCCCAGGCAC
Source organism: Oryctolagus cuniculus (assembly GCF_964237555.1). Lineage (NCBI taxonomy): Eukaryota > Metazoa > Chordata > Mammalia > Lagomorpha > Leporidae > Oryctolagus > Oryctolagus cuniculus. Next base: position 1,879,130 of record NC_091435.1, on the reverse strand, counting down.
TCATGTGGGATGCGGGAGTCTGACCTGCTGTGTGCACCACTGTGCCAGCGCCTGCCCGCCCGACGCCACCGTCTGGCTCCAGTGACGCCACTGCGTGCCCAGCTCTGTCCATCATGGGTCTGGAAGGCACCTGCCACCAGCCACACTTTCTCCTTTCTGTCCTACACAGCAGTTTTCCACAGCGTTACTGAGATGTCATCCACATGCCCTCCAGTCCCGCCCTCTTCAGCTCTCGCCCCGGGGCCCTGCCTCAGCCTCTGCCCTGAGCGGCGCCTTCCTCCTCTCTGGCTCTGTGCACCTACCTCTGGCCACACGAGTGCTTGGTACGATTTAGGATCTGGCAACTGGCTTCCTGCGCTCAGCACACCACCTTCCCGGGCCAGGTCAGGGCACAGGTCAGGGCATCACTCCTTCTCGCGCCTGAATAGTGCTCCCATGGACATCTGGATTCTGGTTGTCCACTCATCCCTCGATGGACACTTGAGTTGCTTCCACCTTTGGGATGACGACTGTTGCCGAGACATAAGCATTCACGTACACCGTTCATGTCTCCTTTTCTCTGGGGTCTATACCTTGGGGTGGATTCCCAAGTCAGATGGTGATTCTGTGATGGTCTTTGGGGGAGCGTCAGACTTCTTTCCCAGGTAGCACCCATTTTGTACGCTCTCCAGTGGTACAGGGCCGTAGATGTCTTCATGTCCCCGCCAGCACAAGCTGTATGGTTCTACCCTCACGTGGGCAAGCACTGGTGTCTCGTCATGGTTTGACTCGATGTCCCAGCTGAGTCATTACACTGATATTCCGCTGTGGTGTGCCGGCCGTTTCTGCATCTTCTTTGGAAATACCTGTCCAAATTATCGGTGAAGGCTTTTCACTGGGTTAACTGCCGTTTTATTGTTCAGTTATAAAAAGTTCTCTGTATATTCAATAAAACTCCCTTGTCAAATACAGGATGTGAAGCATTTGTTCCCATTCTGTGACTGTATTTTTACTTCTTGATAGAATTCTTTGAGGCACACTTTTTTTTTTTTTTTTTTGACAGGCAGAGTGGACAGTGAGAGAGAAAGACAGAGAGAAAGGTCTTCCTTTTGCCGTTGGTTCACCCTCCAATGGCCGCCGCGGCCGGCGCGCTGCGGCCGGCGCACCGCGCTGATCCGATGGCAGGAGCCAGGAGCCAGGTGCTTTTCCTGGTCTCCCCATGGGGTGCAGGGCCCAAGCACCTGGGCCATCCTCCACTGCACTCCTGGGCCACAGCAGAGAGCTGGCCTGGAAGAGGGGCAACCGGGACAGAATCCGGCGCCCCGACCGGGACTAGAACCCGGTGTGCCGGCGCCGCTAGGCGGAGGATTAGCCTAGTGAGCCGCGGCGCCGGCTGAGGCACACTTCTTAATTTTTATGAAGTTCAACTTCTTTTGTTGCTTATACTTTTGGCACGATATTTAAGAATCTGATGCCAAATCTGAGGTTATTAAGACTTACCCCTGTGTTTTCTCCTAAGAGTTTTACAGACGTAGCACTTAGCTTTAAGTCTCTGATTAATCGGGGTTGATTTTGTGTATGACATGAAGTAGGGGTCCAGCTTGCTCTTTCTGCATATGGCTATCCACTGTCCTAGCAGCATTTACCAAAAAGACAAAATCTCCCCCTCTGGAAGGACTCGGCACCTGTTCTGGAAACCAATGGGCCACATATTTATGGGCTTCTTCCTGGAGTCTCAATTTCACCCTATTGGCTCGTCTATGTTTATGCCGGGACCACGGTGTCTTCAATACTCTAAGTTTGTAGTACATTTTAAAATTTACTACCATGAGTCATCCAACTTTGCTCTTATTTTTCAAGGTTTTTTGTTGTTGTTAACCTTTGCAATTATGTATTAATTCTAAGCTAATTTGTCAATTTCTACAAATAAGTAGGCTTGGAGTCTGATAGGGAGAAAATAAATCAGTAGGTAGATTTGGGAATGTTGCCACAGCAACAAGGCTGCGTCTCCGACCTGGGAAAATGGGTGCTTGGCCATTGATTCACATTCTTTTAACAAGACGAAAGCCATGGTTTATAGCCTTCAGGGGATATGTTTTGTAATTCTTTTGTCCAATCAACTCCTGTGTATAGCTTTTCCTTTTGATGCTATTACACATAGAATATCCCAACCCCTTGGCTTTTCCATGGCCAATGTGTAGAAATAGAGTTGGTTTTGGTGTGTTGATCTTGTATCTGCAGTCTTGCTAAGTCGTTCACTAGTGCTGTCTTTCTAGTAGAGTCCTTAGGGTTTTCTATGTGTGAGATCATGTCGCCCGTGAGTAGAGATGCTGTGGCTTCCTCCTCTCCAATCTCCACACTTGTTCTTTCTCTTGCCTGGTGCCCTCACGAGAGCCGCCAGCACCAGGCTGGACAGAAGTGGCAGCACACATGCCCGTCTCCTTCCTGATCTCAGGGAGAAGCACCCGGGCTTCCACACTGCGTGTGGCGTCCTCTGTGGGCCCCGCACTGAGGAAGTGTCCTTCTGTTGCTGGCTTTGTGATTGCTGTTTTCACAGAGTGGTGGCCATTACTAAGTCCTTTTCTCATTTGGTGACTTGTCACTCCATCTGTTCTGATACACTGTAGTACACGACTGTCAATCTTGCGTTCCTGGTGATGCTGAACAATTCTTTTCATGTTGCAAGAGTCAGTATTGTGTTGAGGATTTTATAACCATCAGACTCACTGGTCTCTGCTTGTATTTCCTGGTGACGTCTTTGCACAGTTATGGGATGTAAGAACATAAGTAATCGTGGCCTCACAGAAGGGGCTTGGAAGTATCAGCTCTTCCTCAGGTTGTTGGAAGGGTTTGTGCAGCATTAGTTATTAACTCCTCTTTATCTACTTCTGCTCTAACTTTTATTATTTCCTTTTTTGTGCTTGCTTTATATTTAGCTGTTTTCATTTCCCAATGTTTTAAAGCAGGAGGTTGAATTACTGATTGAGACCTTTCTTAAAATAGGTCTTTACAACTATAAACTCCTCTTTAAACAGTGCTTTTGCTGCCTCCCATACACTCCAGGACTTTGGTTTCCGTTTTTACTCACGTTAATATATTCTTATTTGCTTTCTGATGTCTTCTTTGACCCTTTGATAATCTAGGACTGTGTTGAATTCCCACATACTTGTGAAGTTTCCCGTCACTTCTAATTCCATTACGCTGTAGTCAGAGAACACACTCTGCATCACTTCTCTACTCTGCGACTGACCGAGGTTGGCGTCACGGCCCAGCACGGGTCCTACCCTAGACAAGGCCCTGTGCCGCCAGCAGCAGGTGCGTTCTGCGGTCGTCAGGCGGCGTCACTGCGGACGTCTCCAGGCCCTCTGTACTTTACTGCTCTAGCCTTCTGTGTCCTGTTGATCTCCCGAGGCAGTCCACCTGTTAGCGGAATGCAGGCAGTGGATGTTGTCAGTCACGCTGCTGAGTCGTCCATTTCTGTCTTCCTGTCGTGTTTTGCTTGTATTGTGCTGCTCGGTATTATTTGCATTTGTTTGTTGTATCTTCCTGATGGGTTGACCTGTTAGTCATTATAAAGTGACCCTATACTTCTAGTAAAGACTGTTGTTTTCAAGTCTATTCTGTCTGAACTCAGGTTAGCCACCCTACTTTTTGATAGCTGCTGTTTGCATTGTATAGCTCTCTCCATCCTTTTACATTCAATCTGTTCCTTTGAATCTCAGCTATGTCCATTATATAAAGCATTTAGTTGAAGCTTGTATTTTAAATCCAATAGAACAGTCTCTGCCTTTTGAGTGGATTATGTAACTCATTCATGGCTAAGGTTGTTCTTCATATACAGTTGGTCCTCATTATTTTTGGATTTTCTACTTGCACTCTTTAAACTGATTGTAACCCCCAAACCCATACTTGCGAATTTTGTGGTCACTCATGGGCAGCCACAGGGTGGTAAGAAAATCTCAGCCCCTTGGCCTGCGCTGTGGCTCACTAGGCTAATCCTCTGCCTTGTGGCACCAGCACACCAGGTTCCAGTCCCTGTCGGGGCGCCGGATTCTGTCCTGGTTGCCCTTCTTCCAGGCCAGCTCTCTGCTGTGGCCAGGAAGTGCAGTGGAGGATGGCCCAAGTGCTTGGGCCCTGCACTCCATGGGAGACCAGGAGAAGCACCTGGCTCCTGCCATCGGATCAGCGCGGTGCGCCAGCCGCAGCGGCCATTGGAGAGTGAACCAACGGCAAAGGAAGACCTTTCTCTCTGTCTCTCTCTCTCACTGTCCACTCTGCCTGTCAAAAAATAAAAATAAAAATAAAAAAAATTTTAAAAACATGTCAGCCCCCAACACCTGGCCCTCCAGAGGCTGAGCAAGGGGAGACTCCGCCTTCTTTCAGCCCCCTATAGGAAGTAGCTTCGGAGGCCCCTTTAACACCACCTGCCCAGTTTTTGTGTTTGCTGTTGTGATTTCCCTCGGTGTGATGATGGAGGCAGTGCAGTGTCCAAGGGCACAGGCTCTGTCGTGACGGTGCACACGTGTGTCAGACTCATCTATGCAGTTGTGAGTTACAGTGCTGTTGGGTACGAACTCAACGCTGATGCATAAGCTGTCAAATCAGACACGCACAAAGCAAGGCGATGCACTGCTGACGATGGGACCATTCGTTCTCAGGAACCTAACTCTATTTCTGCTTGAACAAAAGTGTAACACTTGCCGATTCAGCACCGGCCGTGGCTTCATGTGACGCAATTACCAGCAGAAACAAATGTCAGCTGCAGTCGCCTTTGTGTCTTCTATTTTACTTTTATTCCTGGTCCGTCCGACATCTTTTCCTGGGCTTCACGCCTCTCTTCCTTCTTCACTCTCTTTTGGCATCCGGTGAAGATCTTTCTAACGCAGCATTTTGATTCAGTCCGTGATGCCTTCACTCTGCTGCTCTAGCTTGTCCGTAGTGGTTGCCCACTGCTTACCATACACTTCTCTGATCGAAATGAACTTCCGACTTACGGTACCTTCATTCCAGGGAGGATAAAAAGAATGTGTCCTGTGTACGTCTATGCCTTTTCTGCTTCTGTGGCTTCATGGTTACACGTGCTGCATCTACACATGGAAAAGGCCTGTGTCTTCGTGGTGACTGACTCCTAGGGTTCTTGACTGTGTCCTCGCGGTGACTGACTCCTAGGGTTCTTGACGTTTAAGACGTTCAGAGAACACGGGAGTGGGTCTGTGTTTACTGCCCGGTCCCCTCGCTCCTGCAGACGTCAAGGTCGGCCCAGTGCCGCTGCCTCCCGTGCACGGTTTCGTGCTGTGGTCCTCAAAGCCATCAGGCTTCCGTGTGGCACAGGCCCAGCCCGGCGTTGTGCACCCTCTCACAGTTTCCCTCCGAGAGGAGGAAGCCGTGCGGGCGGAGTGCCCTCTACCGCCGTGTGATTCCTCACTGTGCTCCGGGTTTTCCACTGAATTTGACTTCCGCCTGGGGCCGCTTCCCACCTGGACGCCAGGGCACACCCCTGGAGATGTCTGCTCACCCTCCAGTATTTCATTTACCTAGAATGTCTGCCCTTGCCTTCAATCCTGAATGATGGCTGTGTTGGATACAGGATTCCTGGCTCGCAGGTCTGGCCCTCTGAGTACCTGGAGTATTGATCACCCACCACCCCCAGGCACCAGTCTGATGTCGGTCACTGACCCTCCGGGGCTCCCATGGATGTGACCTGTCGTTTCTTCTCGCTGCTTCTGGAACGTTCTCCTTGTTCTTGACTTCAGCTTTTTTACTTTCCTGCAGTGATCTGTGGGTTTTCTGTCCTACTTGGCACTGACTGAGCTCCTGCCCATCCCCCCACTCACAACCAGCTATGAGGATGCACAGAGACCATCCTCGGTGTGACCAGCACAGCCCAGCGTCATCGGACCCATCACAGTAGAATGCACGTCTGCCTTCCCACATAGCCTGGAGTCCGAGGTCCCCGTCCCCGTCACCCTCTGGAGGAGGATTTCATTTAAAGACGACCCCGGGATGCAGCAGGCACTGGCACTGAGGGCGCCGTCACGGCTGCTGCCCCTGCCCATGAGCGCCGCGGCGATCGGCTTCGCTGCTGGTTTTCTCCAGGATAAGGCAGGCAGGGACAGCCCAGCACAGCTCCAGAGAGCAACAAGACAGCAGCATCCACGCAGCGTGAACAAGGAACAAGAAAACAATGAAGCGCCCAAAAGCCAGGAAGCAGGAGGCTCCGCCCAGCGGCTGCTGGGAAAACAAACACCACAGAGGGGTATAAAAGCCCCAACAGCCCTGAGCACCTCACACCCTCACCCACTCACTCACCCACTCACCCCTGCCCAGCTCACCGCCCGCCACGGCCGCCTCCACCATGTCCGTCTGCTCCAGCAACCTGAGCTATGGCAGCAACGTCTGCATGCCCGGCTCCTGTGACCCCTGCCCCGACTCCTGGCAGGTGGACGACTGCCCAGAGAGCTGCTGCGAGCCCCCCTGCTGCGCCCCCAGCTGCTGCGCCCCAGCCCCCTCCGTGACCCTCGTCTGCACCCCAGGGAGCTGCCAGTCAGCGTGCACCAGCTCCTGCACGCCCCTGTGCTGCCAGCAGTCTAGCTGCCAGCCCTCGTGCTGCTCCTCCAACCCCTGCCAGCAGCCCAGCTGTGTGACCCTCTGCTGCAAGCCCGTGAGCTGTGTGCCCGTCTCCTGTGTGCCCGTCTGCTCTGGGACCCCTTCCTCCTGCTGCCAACAGTCTAGCTGCCAGCCGTCCTGCTGTTCCTCCCCCTGCCAACAGCCCAGCTATCTGACCCTCTGCTGCAAGCCCGTGAGCTGTGTGCCCGTCTGCTCTGGGACCCCTTCCTCCTGCTGCCAGCAGTCTAGCTGCCAGTCCTTGTGCTGCTCCTCCAACCCCTGCGAGCAGCCCAGTTGTGTGACCCTCTGCTGCAGGCCCCTGAGCTGTGTGCCTGTCTCCTGTGTGCCCGTCTGCTCTGGGGGCTCCTCCTCCTGCTGCCAGCAGTCTAGCTGCCAGCCCTCGTGCTGCTCCTCCCCCTGCCAGCAGCCCAGCCGTGTGACCCTCTGCTGCAGGCCCCTGAGCTGTGTGCCTGTCTGCCCACGCCCCTCGTGCTGCCAGCCCAGCCCCTGCCCCTCGTCCTGCTGCAGACCCTCCTCCTGCGTGTCCCTGCTCTGCCGCCCCGTGTGCAGGCCCGCCTGCTGCGTGCCCGCCCCCTCCTGCCAGCCCAGCTGCTGCCGCCCGGCCTCCTGCGTGTCCCTGCTCTGCCGCCCCGCCTGCTCCCGCCCCGCCTGCTGCGGCCTCTCCTCGGGACAGTCCTGCTGCTGACGTCCTGAATCTCCTCTGGGCCCCTGTCACAGGCCGGGTTCCCAGCTGTCCCTGCAGCTGCACCCTCTCTGGCTTCCACAGCACAGGGTCAGGCAGGCCGCAGTCTGTCCCTGAGGTGCCACCAGGTCTTTTAGACCTGGCCACAGCCCTACCTCTCCCCCCAATGCCCCAAGGTGACCCTCACCCCCAGCCGACGCGGCCCCAGCCCGGGCAGTGGTCCCACCCAGAGTCCTAATAAAGCTGCTGTGTTCTCCACTGACCGTCTGTCCTGCTGTGCACTCGTGGGGAGGGGTGCGGGCGATGGGACACGAGGCCTCCTGGGCTGGCTCCTGCCCACCAGGGAACACAGCCAGAGGGGAGAAGGGCCTGTCCAGCACCGTGGGAGGGCTGAGGCCATGATCAGGGGGCTGTGAGGAGGTGGGGTCGGGGAGGGCTTGCCCTGGGAAGAGCACGCATTGCCCGGTTCTGCGCAGACTCGGCAAATCCACAGAAGACGGACTGTTGGGCGCCAGGGCCGGGAGGGCGGGGGGTGGGGAGAGGTGTGCACAGCGTGTTCCAGGACGACACGCTGGTGGCGGGAATCCAGTGAACACCCACGACCTCCGCTTGTGAGTGATGCCTGGGGGCCTGAAAGCAGAGCCCTCGGCCCCTCCCATGGTGGAGGCGGGGCCACGGATCGCCCCTCCTTTTCCCATGGACTAGTGGCTGAGCTGCCCACAAGTCTCAGCTGCTCCAGCTGCTCCAGCTCGCTGCTAATGCGCTTGGAAAGCACCGGAAGACGGCCTGAATGCTTGGGCCCCGGCACCCACGCGGGAGCCCCGGATGGAGCCCCAGGCTCCTGGCCTCCGCTTAGCCCAGCTCCAGCCATTGCAGCCACCTGAGGCGTGAACCCGTAAATGGAAGCTATCTCTGTTTCTCTTTTGCCTTTCAAATAAATGAATCTTAAAAAAATCTCCCCCAGCGAGGAGGCGGTCACGAGGCTCCCTGAGCACCTGGCCTGTGGGGCCGCACGAGGACGGCCAGGAGCTTGGGGTCTTCTACACAGACTCCAGTCCTGCAACGCAAGGGCCTGGTGGGACGCTCCGCCCGGGGGCTCCGGCACAGGCAGTGCCGCGCACACTCTGGCCACCAGCTTGAGCAGGGAGCAGCGGGCAGCTCAGGGCAGCGCGTGTGTCCCCCGTGCGGGGCTGTGTCATTTCGTCCACGAACACCCAACAACCCAGACTTCTCTCAGGCACAGCGGGCACAGCCAAGCATGGCACAAAGCAGAGCAAGCCCAGTGCAGACCGCGGAGCACTGGGGAGGCTGCCAGGGCGGCGCCCCCACCCACGGGGGTCCCCAAGCCACGGATGCCTGAAGCCATGGAGCCCAAACCCACGTGTGCTGTGCTTTTTCCTGCACATATACACGCACACGCACACACATGCACACACGTGCTCATACACATGCACACACGTGTACCTGTGATGAAGCTCAATTCATAAACCAGGCACAGCAAGTGATTAGCAATCATACCTAATAATAGTAATAAAGTAATTATCACCGTATAGTGGAACAAAAATTATTTAAAATTTAAAAAAATATTTATTTCTAGAATTCTCCATTTGCAAACTGAAAAGTGTGGCAGGCACTGGGGTGGAGGAGGGGAGACGCACGCCAGGGCTGGGGGACCCTGGGAGGGGCCAGCAGGGGCCGAGGGCCGAGGTGGGCGGGACCAGAGGCGCTGAGGCACCTGCAGGCGACCCCAGCAGAGCCGGCATCCGTGTCCCCCAGAGCTCCAGGCGGGGAAGCCCAGTGCCTGCCGACCCACACGGCGTCAGCCCCGGCCACGGCACGGAAGAACTGTGCTGATTCGAGGCTCACTGGGACTGCACCCCGGGCAGCCGCGATGGTGCTCTCTGTCTGGGGGGTCGGTGGCTCCCAGCCTGACAGCACGGAGTGGTCAAACCCAGGGAAGAATCTACCTGATGAGCACTCAGGAACCCTGTGTCCTGGAGGAGGGGGAGGAGGAGGAGCGGGGGAGGGGGAGGGAGGGGGAGGAGGACAGCTGGACCCCAGGCCCTTATGAGCCCCAGTCTGAACACAGGTTGCTCTCGGCCTCCTGGGCCACCTGCCTGGCCCGCCAGGTGCGTTCTCTCCATTTAACAATGTGACCTGCTCTCCCTGGTCTGTGCGACTGGACTCTCCCTCTCTCTACCCCCCCTCCTTCTCCCTCTCCCTCTCCCCCTCCCCTCCCCCCTCTGGTTCTGTCCCGTCTGGTCTGATGATGCCCCCACCCCGATAAACCTCGCTACCTCGCTGACCACTGCTCCCTGTCTCACGTCTGAATTCTTTCTTGCATGAAGACGAGCACCTCCTTCTGGTCACCCGTTAGCCCTGCGTCGTGGCCTCCTGCAGACGCACAGGCCTCTGGGATGGGGGCTCAGACGGGAGCTGCACCTGCACCGGCCTCTCCTGCCTGGGCCCCCCGGGCCGGGGAGTCTGCAGCCACGCTACTCACACAGCTCCCCTTTCTCCTCCAGCCTCCACCTCGCTCGCGGGCCTCGCACACGCTCACGGATCACCTCAATACCGTGTTCTGGAGAATTCTCTGCGGTCTTTGCCTCGACGGGACACGCAGAGAGCTGGGGAGGTAGGGAGCTGAGAGCAGCGCACACCACGCTGACTGCGGCCGTGAAACCAGGACAGGTGCAGCCCAGGGCCCACACAGGGGACAGCGGCAGGCTGGCCCCACCTCGAGGCCTCAGGCTCCTGCCCACTGCCCTGAAGAACCACCAAGTTCCCATGTACCCCAGGGGCTGGGGCCGTTCATCCTGTGTGGGCTCAGAGGCCTGGCTGAGACACGCAGCAGAACCCTGGGGTGGTGGGGTGGGGAGGCTGTGGGCTCAGTGGGCCACTGGCCCTGGAGAGCCAAGCAGCCCTGGCCAGATGAGCTGATGAGCACTGGGCGCTCGAGTCAGCCCCTTTGCAAAGAAGAGTGGCTGGGGCTGGCGCTGTGGCGCAGTGGGTTAACACCTTGGCCTGAAGCGCTGGCATCCCATATGGGCGCCGGTTCTAGTCCCGGCTGCTCCACTTCTGATCCAGCTCTCTGCTATGGCCTGGGAAAGCAGTAGAAGATGGCCCAAGTGCTTGGGCCCCTGCGCCTGCATGGGAGACCCAGAAGAAGCTCCTGGCTTCAGATCGGCGTAGCTTGGGCCATTGCAGCCAGTTGGGGAGTGAACCATCAGATGGAAGACCTCTCTCTCTCTCTCTCTCTCTGCCTTTCCTCTCTCTGTGTAACTGACTTTCAAATAAATAAATAAATCTTTAAAAGAAGAAGAAGAAGAAGAAGAAGAAGAAGAAGAAGAAGAAGAGGAGGAGGAGGAGGAGGAGGAGGAGGAGGAGGAGGAGGAGGAGAGTGGATAAGGCCCGGGGGCAGGGGCGCAGGAGCTGGGGGCCAGACTGGGAACTGGTGGCCCCTGCTGGGAGCTGGGGCCCTGCGAGCCCCTCCCCCACCTCCGTTCCAGAGAGAGTGAGTAGTGCGAGAGCCCCAAGAGGACCTGTAAACAGGCGGCAACCACCGCCAAGCAGCACTGACACGAAGTCCTGGACCCGTCGCCTGCTTATTCAAGCGTTAGGAGAAATACAGCACGTCCACTGCTTAGTACACAGAGCCCACGCAGGACTCTTCATGGCTCCAAGAGTTAAAAACACGAGGGAAAGGCTCCACCTCTCCAGGAGCCACGGAAATGTGCAGCACACGTGTTGACATGAATAGCAACCCCACCCAGCGAGGGACAACACGCCCACGGCCACGGCCTCTGGGAACCACGTGAAGCTCCCGCCGAGAAAGCCAGTGGCAGCCCAGGGACCAGCACAGCCAGGCGGCAGGCAGGCATGTGTGCTCTGTGTGGCACCGTGTGCTCTGTGTGGCACCAGCAGGTGGACGGTTGCAGCGTGTTCACGTGGCTGTCGGGAAGCGTCAGGGAACGGCAGTGGCTCACGTCACGTGCGGGAGGTGTTTACGAGGCCGCGACAATCCCAGGCGTGAAGCAGACACAGCTCACTGTCATCCCCGAGCCCGGGAGAGCCGCCGCCATCCAAGACACACAACAGGAGGACACTGTAGTGCTGGGGAGGTCACGGAGAGACCCGGGGCCCAGGAGGGTGTCAGGAGGCAGGCGTGATGTCAGATGTCCAATGTCACTGCTCAGTGCACGCTGGGCAGAACGCGGAGCACCAGCCCCGCCCAGGGTAAACAGGGGATGCGGCCTGCTGGCTAGGGCAGGCGACAGCACACACAGGGCACACACATGGCAGGTACCACACAGGGCAGATGCAGCAGGACTCCCTCAGCAGCCCACGCACCTCTGAGAGTTGTTACCGTCAGACTGTGCCAACCCCAACAAAAAATCAAGCAAAGCTGAGAGGTATCAAGAGGGGTTTTTACACACGACTGCCGGACAGCACCCATTCCAGACCACAGCTCACACAGATGACCACAGCCACACTCAGAGGGCACGCTCCGAGCACGCCTGCCCAGCAGCTGCTCAGCCTCAGACCCACACGGCCTGTGCCCAAAGGTCACTGCTTCCGAATGTCCTGTGGGCAGCCCCATTGTTGGCTACTAACCTAGACCGCAGTGACCAACCCAGACTAGTAACCAACCCAGGTCATAGTAACCAACCCAGACCGCAGAAACCAACCCAGACTGCAGAAACCAACCCAGACCATAGTAACCAATCCAGATCTCAATAACCAACCCAGACCTCAGCAACCAACCCAGACCACACAGTAATCAACCCAGATTCCAGTCACAACCCATATACAGTAACCAATCCAGACCAGTAATGAAACCAGAACATAGTAACCAACCCAGATACAGTAACCAACCCAGGCCATGGTAACCAACCCAGATATAGTAACCAACACAGACCAGACCACAGTAATCAACCCAGATTCAAGTAACAACCCAGATACAGTAACTAATCCAGATCAGTAACCAATCCAGACCATAGTAACCAACCCAGATTCCAGTAACCAACCTAGACCTCAGTAATCAACCCAGATTACAGTAACCAACCCAGATTACAGTAACCAACCCAGACCAGTAACCAACTCATACCAGTAACCAACTCAGAACATAGTAACCACCTAAATTAGAGTAACCAACCCAGATCACAGTAACCAACCCAGATCATAGTAACCAACCCAGATTCCAGTAACCAACCCAGACCACAGTAACCAACCCAGACCACAGTAACCAACCCAGATACAATACAACCAGATACAACCCAGACCACAGTAACCAACCCAGACCTTAGTAACCAACCCAAACCACAGTAACCAACCCAGATCTCAATAACCAACCCAGACCACAGTAACTAACTCAGACCTCAGGAACCAATCCAGACCAGAGTAATCAATCCAGACCACAGTAACCAATCCAGATTCCAGTAACCAACCCAGATACAGTAACCAACCCAGATTCCAGTAACAAACCCAGATCATAGTTACCAACCCAGATTCCAGTAACCAACCCAGACCACTCTTACCAACCCAGATCAGAATAACCAACCCAGACCTCAGTAACTAACTCAGACCTCAGGAACCAATCCAGACCAGAGTAATCAATCCAGACCAGAGTAATCAATCCAGACCACAGTAACCAACCCAGATTCCAGTAACCAACCCAGATACAGTAACCAACCCAGATTCCAGTAACAAACCCAGATCATAGTTACCAACCCAGATTCCAGTAACAAACCCAGACCACTGTTACCAACCCAGATCAGAATAACCAACCCAAACCTCAGGAACCAACCCAGATCAGAGTAACCAACCCAGACCACAGTAACCAACCCAGACCTCAGGAACCAACCCAGATCAGAATAACCAACCCAGATTCTAGTAACCAACCCAGACCACTGTAACCAACCCAGATTCTAGTAACTAACACAGATTCCAGTAACCAACACAGACCACAGTAACCAACCCAGACCACTGTAACCAACCCAGATACAGTAACCAACCCAGATTCCAGTAACTAACACAGACCACAGTAACCAACCCAGACCACTGTAACCAACCCAGATTCTAGTAACTAACACAGATTCCAGTAACCAACACAGACCACAGTAACCAACCCAGACCACTGTAACCAACCCAGATTCCAGTAACCAACCCAGATATAGTAACCAACCCAGATTCCAGTAACAAACCCAGATCATGGTTACCAACCCAGATTCCATTAACCAACCCAGACCACTCTTACCAACCCAGATCAGAATAACCAACCCAGACCTCAGTAACTAACTCAGACCTCAGGAACCAATCCAGACCAGAGTAATCAATCCAGACCAGAGTAATCAATCCAGACCACAGTAACCAACCCAGATTCCAGTAACCAACCCAGATACAGTAACCAACCCAGATTCCAGTAACAAACCCAGATCATAGTTACCAACCCAGATTCCAGTAACAAACCCAGACCACTGTTACCAACCCAGATCAGAATAACCAACCCAGACCTCAGGAACCAACCCAGATCAGAGTAACCAACCCAGACCACAGTAACCAACCCAGACCTCAGGAACCAACCCAGATCAGAATAACCAACTCAGATTCTAGTAACCAACCCAGACCACAGTAACCAACCCAGACCACTGTAACCAACCCAGATTCTAGTAACTAACACAGATTCCAGTAACCAACACAGACCACAGTAACCAACCCAGACCACTGTAACCAACCCAGATACAGTAACCAACCCAGATTCCAGTAACTAACACAGACCACAGTAACCAACCCAGACCACTGTAACCAACCCAGATACAGTAACCAACCCAGATTCCAGTAACTAACACAGACCACAGTAACCAACCCAGATACAGTAACCAACCCAGATTCTAGTAACCAACACAGATTCCAGTAACTAGCCCAGACCTCAGGAGCCAGCCCAGAGGCCTGCCTGGCAGTGTGACAGATTCTGGACATAGACTGGTTCATGAGAAGACAGCCCAGAACCACATCCCACATTGGAGTCCCTTCTCCAGCTCCTGACCCCAGCTTCCTGCCAGTGCACACCCGGGAAGCAGCAGTGAGGGCTCAGTGGCCGGGTTAGACCAGGATGGAGGCCGGGTCCTGCCACCCACGCGGGAGACCAGGATGGAGGCCGGGTCCTGCCACCCACGCGGGAGACCAGGATGGAGGCCGGGTCCCTGCCACCCACGCGGGAGACCAGGATGGAGGCCGGGTCCCTGCCACCCACGTGGGAGACCAGGATGGAGGCCGGGTCCTGCCACCCACGTGGGAGACCAGGATGGAGGCCAGGTCCCTGCCACCCACGTGGGAGACCAGGATGAGGCTGGGTCCCTGCCACCCATGTGGGAAACCAGGATGGAGGCCGGGTCCCTGCCACCCACGTGGGAAACCAGGATGGAGGCCGGGTCCCTGCCACCCACGTGGGAGACCAGGATGGAGGCCGGGTCCCTGCCACCCACGTGGGAGACCGGGATGGAGGCCAGGTCCTGCCACCCACGTGGGAGACCAGGATGGAGGCCGGGTCCTGCCACCCACGTGGGAGACCAGGATGAGGCTGGGTCCCTGCCACCCATGTGGGAAACCAGGATGGAGGCCGGGTCCCTGCCACCCACGTGGGAGACCAGGATGGAGGCCAGGTCCCTGACACCCACGTGGGAGACCAGGATGGAGGCCGGGTCCCTGCCACTCATGTGGGAGACCAGGATGCAGCTCCTAGTCCCCAGCTTCAACCTGGCCCAGCCTGGAGCATTCTGGGCATTTGGGGTGTGAACCAGCCAGTGGCAGTGTCTGTGTGGGAGTGAACCAGCAGATGAGAGCCCTCTCCCTCTTTCTACCTATCTTTCTGTCTCTCAGATAATTTTTAATAAAGCAAAATCTAGTGGCTAGTGCTGTGGCATAGCCGGTAAGGCTTCCACCTGCAGTGCCAGCATCAAGTCCCTGCTGCTCCATTTCTGATCCAGCGCACTGCTGTGGCCTGGGAAAGCAGTAGAAGATGGCTCAAGTCCTTGGGCCCTGCACGCATGTGGGAGACCTGGAAGAAGCTCCTGGCTCTTGGCTTCAGACCAGCCCAGCTCCAGACTCCTTGGCCATGTGAGGAGTAAACCAGCGGATGGAAGACCTTCCCCCCCCCCCCGCCTCAACCTCTCTGTAACTCTGCCTTTCAAATACATAAATAAATGTTGTTGTTGTTTTTTTTTTTAAATCTGGGGGCAGGCATTCAGCGCAGCAGTTAAATCCCCACACGGGACCCCCCCATCCATATCCACGTGCCTGGCTCCTCCGCTTCTGATCCAGCTTCCTGCTAAGGGGCACACCCTGGGAGCCAACAGAAGATGGCCCAAGAACTTGGGTCCCTGCCACCCATGTGGGAGAGCTGAACAGAGGGGCTGGGCAGGGGTGCACGAGGAGCCAGGAACACAGTCCAGGTCTCCCATGTGAGCAGCAGGGGCCCAGTCGCTGCAGCTGTCTCTGCTGGCCCGGGGCCGCGTTAGCAAGCAGCCGGAGTCTGCAGCCGGAGCTGGGAACTGAACCCAGGTCTCTGAAGTGGGGTGCAAGTGTCGTAACCACCAGGCGAAACACCGAATCCCTGTTTGGTTTCTTCATTCTCTAAACCATCTTCCGGAGTGCAGCCCGCGCAGAGGCAGTCACAGCACAGAGATTCTTCTTTGCTCTGTGTGACGGAGGCAGAAACAAAGACTGTGTGTGTTCAAATGCAGTTCTTATGCTGCAGCTGTGGGTGTTAGGTTTTTGGTTCCGTAGGAAAGCTAATTCCTGAAAGAGTTCATTTTTTCGCGTGTTCCTGACGCAGAAGTTGTAAAGTGATTAGGAGTGATGAGAGCCGCTGGTTCTGGTGCGGTGCGGTCACTCACAGCTCTCGTCTCAGGACACCACAACATGGCTGAGCTCCTGTCACTGGCCAAACTCTCTGAGCTATCTTAAGTCCTTTGGCATCCACACTTTCAATTCTTCTCTAAAAAGTTTATAGATTTATTAAAAAGACTAACAAATGGGGCCGGTGTAGCAGGTTAAGCTTCAGTGCCCGGTGCCGGCATCCCCTGTAGGCGCTGGTTCGAGTCCCGGCTGCTCCACTTCTGACCCAGCTCCCTGCTAATGCACCCAGTAAGGCAGTGGAAGATGTCAAGCCCTTGGGCCCCTGCACCCACGTGGGAGACCGGAAGAAGCTCCTGGCTTCAGATCAGCAGCTCCAGCCACTGCGGTCGTTTGGGGAGTGAACCAGAGGACGGAAAACATCTCTCCCTCTCTCCGTAACTCTGCCTCTCAAATAAATAAATAAATAAATATTTTAAGAAGACTAACAAGTACTCTTAAATAGTTTTCTGATACTTTTAAGATCATTGAGCTAAACAGAAATTTCCAGAACGGTGATAAAGCAACTGATGGGTTCGTGAAACTGCTGACGCCAGTCAGGGCCAATTCTTTGCTTAAATGCCTTTCAGTGCCCGTGACTGGCAGCAGCCTGGTGAAGAGGATTTTATAAACCAAGATGAAAGCGTTTCCTTTTTTCTCCCTACTTGATTCCTCTAGAACTCAAAAACTGTTCGTGTTGTTATGTTTTGTTTTTGGTTTTTTTTTGTTTGTTTGTTTTTTGTTTTGTTTTGTTTTTTTTTGACAGGCAGAGTAGACAGTGAGAGAGAGACAGAAAGGTCTTCCTTTGCCGTTGGTTCACCCTCCAATGGCTGCCGCGGCCGGTGCACTGCGACCGGCACACCGCGCTGATCCGAAGCCAGGAGCCAGGTGCTTCTCCTGGTCTCCCATGGGGTGCAGGGCCCAAGCACCTGGGCCATCCTCCACTGCACTCCCGGGCCACAGCAGAGAGCTGGCCTGGAAGAGGGGCAACCGGGACAGAATCCGGAGCCCCTTGTGTTGTTATTTTTTATGACAATGCGCTTGTTCATAGAAGTTCAGTAAAAACTGTTCTCTTTACAACAAGACACAACTGGAAACAGGGCATATTTGAAAGTGACAAACACTCTGGCCTCACAGCGAGGGAGTCGGTCCTGGGGCCTGCCAACGTGGGTCCTACGGGAAGCAACCCAGAGCCTGCTTCGGTGGCTTCTGGCTCGGGAGGGCCCTGAATTGGACCGCTACGTGGTAAACCACTCTTAGTACTGCAGGTAGGCGAATGACAAAGCCCAATGCTGGTAGAACAAGTCACGCAAGCTGGCTTCCCCTTGTCGGGGTCAGGCAGGAGCGGTGTGCACAGTACAGCATCCAGAGCGCACCTGAGGGGCGCGGCCACGGCTTCCGGACCTGGCACCCAGAGGGCCCGCGGGACATAGCGGGCACGGGGCCTCAGGCCACCCCTCGGCAGGTTGAGGGAGGGGCTGAGCCCCGGCCTAGGGCTCGGCAGCTCCAGTCCTGCAGGCAGGTTGGCGTGGGATTCCAGGCGAGGGCAGGAGGTGGGCAAGGTGTCTTCCAGCCCAGCTCTCCGCGTCCATCAGCCACAGCCACAGCCACAGCCACAGCCGTGCCCTGCGGGGGAGGCCATCGGCCGCCCCTCAGGGCAGTGCTGTCCCCTCCCTGGGCTGCACCAGGTGCCCTCGGCACCCGTGTGCATCCTAACAGGGCCACTGTGGTGCTCAGAGGGCACCTGGGAGGACTACACTGCAGAGCTGGAGACTAACTGGGTCTCAGGCCCTGCAGTCACGTTGAGAACTCTGCTGACCAAGGCCAGAGGACCGGAGCGACCCGCCGGCCCCTGGACAGGCCGCAGGCGTCCCAGTGCAGCCCCGGCAGGCTCTCCCCGGCGCTGGTCACAGCTCCAGCCACCCCTAACAACAAAGGGAATTGGGGGCAGCCGCGTGTGGCCGTGTGTTCACGCTACTGAGTTTTAAATGTTCCGTTTAATTTTTCACGGAGAAATAACCTATTTTCTGACCAGGCTGTCAGGAAGAGAGGAGGGGTGGCTTTTACCCCGGGGCCTTCCTGCCGGCAGTGTCTCCAGCCTCCCAGCGCCGGACAGCAGCCGCGTGGCGGTGCCGCTGGCCAGGGGGAGGGCGCAGCGCCCGCTCCTCTGAACGCGTTTGCACTGCGCCCTCGCTGCTGGGCTTCCAGAGCTGGAGGATCCTGGGCCGGCAGTGCCCGTCTTCCGCCGCCTCCCGGCCTGGCCTGCCCGGTTTCTACTGGCGCCGGCCCTCCCCAGGGAAGCATCCGCTGCCATAGCTGCTTTCAGTGTGTGCTGGTGTTGCTTTTCATTACTTTAACTACTACGTGCCCCGAAATGCGTTTCTTTTCTTTCTTTTTTTAAAGATCTATTTATTTATTTGAAAGTCAGAGTTACACAAAGGGAGACAGAGAGGCAGAGAGAGAGAGAGACGGAGAGAGGTCTTCCATCTGCTGGTTCACTCCCCATTTGGGGAGAGAGCTAGCAGAGAGCTGGATCAGAAGTGGAGCAGCTGGGACTTGAACCAGCATCCATATAGGATGCCAGCACTGCAGGCGGCGGCTTTACCCGCTGCGCCACAGCCCCGGCCCCCATGTTTTTCTTTTAATACCACTGGGATTTCTAAGATTCTTAGAGCTGTATCTGGTACTTTTCTAAAAGTGAAATTTAGAGAGTTCTGTCCCTCACTTCCTCGGAACGTGTTTGTTAATTCAGTGTCGTTCTCTTCTGCTTGTGGTCTCTGCTGCTGTCCAGGGTTCTTCCCGTTTCCCTGAATGGCCTCTCTCTGCACATTCTTCCATTCCTTAGCCTGCTCTCTGCTGCTGTAACAGAGCACCGGACCCTGCTCATTTGTAAACCCTGGTGGTTTATTTTAGCTCATGGTTCTGGTGCCGGCGCCTGCTTGGCTTCCGGTGAGGGCCTCGCGCTGGCTGAACTCGTGGCAGATGGTGGAGGAGCGGAAGATGTGTGCAAAAGAGGGGGCGCCAGGGGCCTCTGCTGTGGCCTGGGAAGCAGTGGAAGATGGCCAAGTGCTTGGCCCCTGCACCCCGTGGGAGACCTGGAAGAAGCTCCTGGCTCTTGTGGCCAATTGGGGAGTGAACCAGCAGATGGAAGACCTCTCTCTGTGTCTCCTCTCTCTGCCTCTCTGTCTCTCTATGTGTAACTCTGACTTTCAAATAAATAAATAAGTCTTTTTTTTTTTTTACAGGCAGAGTGAACAGTGAGAGAGAGAGAGAGACAGAGAGAAAGGTCTTCCTTTACCGTTGGTTCACCCTCCAATGGCCACCGTGGCCGGCGCACTGCAGCCGGCACATAGTGCTGATCCGAAGGCAGGAGCCAGGTGCTTCTCCTGGTCTCCCATGCGGGTGCAGGGCCCAAGCACTTGGGCCATCCTCCACTGTACTCCCGGGCCACAGCAGAGAGCTGACCTGGAAGAGGGGCAACCGGGACTAGAACCCGGTGTGCCGGTGCTGCTGGCGGAAGATTAGCCTATTGAGCCACGGCGCTGGCCAATAAATAAATGTTTAAAAAAAGAACGAAAACAAAAGCGTTTGGGGGCACATAATAGTTAAAGTGGGTGAGTAAGCGCCCACTATCACCGTGGCCAACTCAGTCGGGGCAAGCGAAGGCTCACTCCTGCTGGAAAGGATGAACCCACTACACAGGCTCCGCCCTCACGACCCTGTGACCGCTCAAGGCCCCACGTTCCACACCAGGGACCGAGTGGAGAGAGGCCGCGCGCCAGCCCCAGCACTGGGTGGCTCCCAACTCCCAACCTCAGGCCCCCAGCGCAGGGTCGCTTGCATCTGTGCACCTGTACCATCACCCAGCACCCAGAGTGTGCCCCGCCACGCCCACACCCTCTGCCTGATCCGGCCAACACCTCCCCGAGTCCCCGGCCTGGTATTCCTCTGTCTTTTGAATCTTTCCCTCCGTGGGACGCGGCCCTGCTGGAGTTCTCTCGGGCATCTGTTTCTTTGTTGTTCATTGCCCACCACCAGGCGGCTCTTGAGGCCCAGGCACACCTGCCCGCCGGGGCGTCCAAGGGTCTGTGCAGACCACCGCTGTGCAGAGGCGGCTGGCCGGCGGGGCAGGCTTTGCCAGCCAGAACCTCACGGCTGCTGTGCGGGCAGATGTAAACGATACGGAACAGGCAGTGTGCTGGGCTCCGGCACAACTTTGCCTACAGAAACAGTGGGCCACACGTGGCCGCGGAACACAGGTTACCAACCTGCGTTGGTACAGTAAAAATCCAAAACATGTGATTACCCCAGCGTCTTCACTGCTAACACGAAACAAAAAGGAAAAACAAGAAAACAAAAAACCAGGATGCGGTGGTTTAGTTGAGCCCGTGATGCTGTGGACACAGCAGTGGCCCGGACAATGAAACCCACATGGAGTCAAACCGGAATCTTCTGTTTACGGAAGGAACCGGCCTCCAAGCCAACCTTGTTTGCCGTGGGGCTTGTACAGGAGAGCGTTTCCCGGGATAATGAGCAGCTGAGTGGCCATGAAAACAGGCAGGAGGAAGACAGCAGGGCGCTTCTCTGCTGGCCTGGGGCTGGGCCCGGTATAAAAACCCCAGAGGAAGAGGCAGCAGGCATCACACCTCGCTCCCTACACCAGCCAGCCACAGCCATCATGTGCCACACCAGCTGCTCCGCGGGCTGCGCGCCCAGCCCCTGCCAGTCATCCCTCTGCGTGCCAGTGAGCTGCAGGCCTGCTGCCGTGTGCGTGCCCGTGAGGAGCCAGGTGGCCTGCTGCGTGCCCGTGAGCTGCAGGCCCGTGGTGTGCACGGCCCCCTCCCGCCCGTCATCCCCGTGTGCGCCCGTGAGCTGCAGGCCCGTGGTGTATGTGGCCGCCTCCTGCCCATCGTCCCCGTGTGCACCCGTGAGCTGCAGGCCCGTGGTGTACGTGGCCCCTTCCTGCCCGCCGTCCCCGTGTGCACCCGTGAGCTGCAGGCCCGTGGTGTATGTGGCCCCTTCCTGCCAGTCATCCCCGTGTGCGCCCGTGAGCTGCAGGCCCGTGGTGTACGTGGCCGCCTCCTGCCCGTCGTCCCCGTGTGCGCCCGTGAGCTGCAGGCCCGTGGTGTACGTGGCCGCCTCCTGCCCGTCGTCCGGGTGCTGCCAGCCCCCCAGCCCGTCGCTGCTCTGCAGACCGGTCTCCTGCAGCACCCCCACCTGTTGCTAAACAGTAGCTCCACGCCAGCTGCTCCCGGGCAGGCGGCTCTGACCCACGGACCCCTCCCAGAACCCGGGCCCAGCGACTCCTTTGAACTGTGGGGGAGGGTGTAGCGGAATGACCTGGATGCCTCCCTGACCATGGGGGTCCCCTCAGGGAGTCCTGGCTCCGGGGTCCTCTCAGGCCAGGGAAAAGCAAAGCCCATGTAGGCCAAATAAACCGCTTTCCTGAAGCTGCGACTTTCCTTCATTCCACGCCCCTGCGGTCCCTCCCCAGAGAGCCTCCCGCGTGGGGCGGAGCTGACCCGGAGACTTCCTGGGTGCTGTCCCCACACTGGCCTCGTGAGCCTGGGGACTGTGGTCGTGGAGGGCAGAAGAACGGTGCTGTCCCCTGCTGTGAGGAGCAGGCCTGGGCGCAGACCCCTGCGGTGCCTTGAGGACATCGCCCCCGGGAGGCGGGGACTCCCCCAACACGCACAGCGCATGACCTGGAACGCAACCACGTAAGCAAACCCAAACCCAGGTCGTGGTCTGAGAGACTGATCCGAACGCCCTCCACCTGTTGAGGACCTAACAGAGGAACCACACCCATTCCCAGGGTGTCTATTTCAATTGTTTAACTCAGGATGACTGGCAGCCAACCAGATTCTAAAGCACGCAACAACAACAAAGCACACACACACACACACACAATTATTGTGTTACAGGATCATGCATAAGGCATTCACAACACAGGAAAAGAGATGCGGGAGCCGGCGCTGTGACGTAGCGGGTAAAGCCACCGCCTGCAGTGCAGCATCCCATATGGGCGCTGATTCTAGTCCCGGCTGCTCCACTTCTGATCCAGCTCCCTGCTGTGGCCTGGGAAGGCAGTGGAGGATGGCCCAAGTGCTTGGGCCCTGTACCCTCCTGGGAGACCGGGAGGAAGCTCCTGGCTCCTGGTTTGGGATCAGTGCAGCTCCAGCCGATGTGGCCAATTGAGAAGTGGACAGTGGATAGAAGACCTCTCTCTCTCTCTCTCCTTTTCTCTGTCTGTAACTCTACTTCTCAAATAAAAATTTTTTTAAAAAGAAGATATGAAACTACAGTCAGAGCTTGAAATGAAACTATCTATATCATAGGAGATATTGTATGTAATAATATGATACTATACATGATATATGTGCTACAGACAACTAGAGAATGTGTATGGTTTTCAAAGAACATAATGTTTACACACAAAACACAGTATTTACATTATCTACTTACAGCACCAAGGAAATTACACCAAACATAGCCTGTGTCTGTGAGTAAACTGTTAATCAAAAAGATAAATAAACATAATCCCCATCTTCAGAAAATTAAATCAAGGCTTTGAAATAACTTACAAGTCAAATAAGAATAAAAACATTAAAATATTTGGAATTAATACTGATGAAAATATTACCATAAACATAGGTAGTGTGCAGCTAAAGCAGTAGTTTGGGGGAAAGCCATAGCCTCGATTTCCAATGTTAGAAGACAAAAGACTGAACTTAATGAGTAAGGATCTCACTTAATAAGTGGGGGGAAAGTGGACATATGATCGCCAGTAGGTAGAAGGGAGTTCACCGAAAGCCGTGAGCAGGAGCTGGCGAGACAGCCGCACTGCGGAACAAACCACGAAGCCGCCGAGGACTGTGGGAAGATGGGCCGCTGACGGGCTGATCACCGAACCGAGAAAGATGATGCTCAGAGGAGGGTGAGAACCGACAGCACGTGGCACTCAGCGGTTTTATAATGCGCCGCGCATCGCAAGCCAGGCTTACGCAATGCGCCGCTGAAATGGACGTCTTCGAAATCCAAACCACCTCTCATGTTAAAGAACCGAGTCAGGGTGGGAACCCACACGGCGGGGCGGCAGAGGTCCGAGAAACGGCCAAGGAATCAGCTGGGCCACCCCGCGTCTCCGCTCCAGGAGATGGAGACCCCCCAGTCGCTCTGTGAGGCGAAGGAGCCGAACCCCAAAACCAGCTGAAGACCGAATAACGAGACGAAGCCTGAGGGGTTCAGAACACCACAGAAAAGTGAACACTGTGGGAAAAACCTGCATGGTTCCAACACAGCCTGCACCAAAAGACAGATCTTTTAACTCCGTTTTCCCACCCAGAATCCCCCTCACGGCACTGCAAACAGGGAAACAGCACGGATGTGAGAGGCCAGGGGTCTCACTCCGGGGACAGAGGAGGCCGAGGAGACCCCGAGGGTCTGGGGGACCAGCTGGGCTCCTCCCTGGGGCTGGTGGGAGTCACAGGGCCGGCCTCGTGCTCCATGTGTCTGTCTGCATGGACGTTACTCCATAGCCAACACATAGGGCAGGAGACAAAGCTCCCGAGCCGCACCTCCCAGCGCGCAGGTGCCCCACGGTGAGCACCTGACCATGCTGGAGCAAGGTGTGGGCCGCCGCGTCACGCGTGTTGGCCTCAACGGGGAGCACCCATCTGCAGAGTGGCTTGCTCCGCCCATTCCAGGTGTAGACACGCTACGCACGCGCACTGGTATTTCTCAGAAAATGACGTCAACGTGGACAGCCATGTGCTCCCGAGGAAAAAGGAGAGAGAATAGCACTTGCTGCATTTTTAGAAGTAGCTAAAATGTAAGAATAACCTGGCCCAGCACCCGTGGACAGCTCCTGTGGCCCAGCACCCGTGGACAGCTCCTGTGGCCCAGCACCCGTGGACAGCTCCTGTGGCCCAGCACCCGTGGGCAGCTCCTGCGGCCCAGTGCCCATCGGCTGCTCCTGCGGCCCAGTGCCCGTGGGAAGCTCCTGTGGCCCAGTGCCCGTGGGCAGCTCCTGTGGCCCAGAGCCCGTGGGCAGCTCCTGTGGCCCAGAGCCCGTGGGCAGCTCCTGTGGCCCAGCGCCTGTGGGCTGCTCCTGTGGCCCAGTGCCCGTGGGCAGCTCCTGTGGCCCAGAGCCCGTGGGCAGCTCCTGTGGCCCAGCGCCCGTGGGCAGCTCCTGTGGCCCAGCGCCCGTGGGCTGCTCCTGTGGCCCAGCGCCTGTGGGCTGCCCCTGTGGCCCAGCGCCCATGGGTAGCTCCTGTGGCCCAGCGCCTGTGGGCTGCTCCTGTGGCCCAGTGCCCGTGGGCTACCCCTGTGGCCCAGTGCCCGTGGGCTGCTCCTGTGGCCCAGTGCCCGTGGGAAGATCCAGGGAAACCAGGCTCAGCTGGATCCAAGAGCCCTGGCTCCCCACCAGCCTGCAGGCCTCCGGAGGGGCAGGAGGGTGACAGGGAGCCCTGGGTGCAGGGCTGACCACGTGATAGTGTTAGGTAGGAAGTCAGATATGAGCTTATGTGTGTGTGACAAAGGCCTAGAGAAAAGACATCTATGTCCAGCATCTGCATCTGCATCTCAAAGTCATCCCGATAATGTTTCAGGGGCAGCCCGGTATTCGCATCCTGCCCTGCCCCCTTCTACCTGATAACCTGCCAGGTGGGGGCCCCGCCCCTTCTGCCTGACAAATCTTCCACAGTCTCCCAGATGCACCCCAGTATCTGCATCTCAAACACCCTGCTCCGGATCCCCATTCTCCAGGGGGTCCTGCTCACCCTTCCTCTGAACCCAGGATGGCGCCAGCTAGGCTCCTCCTGTCTGATACCTTCAGGGGAAAACTCAGATAGGAGCTTCTTAATATTTTTTTATTATTTTTTTAAAGATTTATTTATTTATTTTTAATTTTTTGACAGGCAGAGTGGACAGTGAGAGAGAGAGACAGAGAGAAGGGTCTTCCTTTTGCCGTTGGTTCACCCTCCAATGGCCGCCACGGCCGGCGAATCGCGCTGATCCAATGGCAGGAGCCAGGTGCTTCTGGTCTCCCATGGGGTGCAGGGCCCAAGGACCTGGGCCATCCTCCACTGCACTCCCTGGCCACAGCAGAGAGCTGGCCTGGAAGAGGGGCAACCGGGACAGAATCCAGCGCCCCGACCGGGACTAGAACCCGGTGTGCCGGCGCCGCAAGGCGGAGGATTAGCCAAGTGAGCCGCGGCGCCGGCCCGCTTCTTAGTATTTACAGCCATAAAATCCTGTGTTTCAGGAGGGGATGTGTGAAGACAGAGACCCTTCTCCTTAAACCCCCCCACCCCAGCCTCAACCGGACCGCACGCTCAGCCCTCTGCCTCTCTGCTGAGCTGCCCGCCTGCCTGGCCAGGTGTACTCTCTCCACTCAACCATGTAGCCGCGCCCCCAAGTCCGAGTGACTGCGCATTCTCAGGCTCTGTCTGGAGAGGTGCCCGTCCATCCTTATGGATGTCCCTGCCCTAATAAACCTTGCTATTTTACCTCCCACTACTCTCTGTCTCACGCCTGAATTCTTTCTTGCAAGAAGACAAGAACCCTACATTTCTCCAGTAACAGCTCTGCTGCTCCAGCCGGTGTGTGCTGTGGCCACCCCTGCCTGGGGCCCTGCGGTTGTCAGTCCCCGTGCTGTCCTGTGCCTTGGTCAGGTTTCCTCCTGCAGCCGGGCCTGCTGTGTGCCCAGCCCTGCAGGCGGCCTGTGGTGTTTGTGCCCGTGGGCTCTGGGTGCTGCCAGCCCTCCCTGTTCCATCCCCTCCCTGTCCCTCAAGTTCTTGAGCAGTTTCCAGAGAAGGGGCCAACTCGGGAAGCTAGCCCTGGGGGAGGGGTGGGGGCTGAGGGCCCGTGCTGCAGGGCGGGGGCTGTGCAGGCCTGGCCCGGGCCTCTGCTCTCGGGCTCACACCTCCCATGTTGGGGAGTGGGTGTGGGTGTCCGTGTGGTTGATGTGTGTGTGTTGGGTGCCCATCCACGAGCCCGCATGTGTGTGCATGTGGTATCTGGGCCGTGCATGGGCATGTGTGTGCACACATATGTGTGGGTGTCCAGGCTGCCTGCCCCCGCTTCTGGCTGAGGCTGGTCCAAAGCTCCCCACGTTGGAACCACGGCATAGGTGAGACGCCACCCGGGCAGCAATGTCCTCACAGCCATTCCGCATGTCTGCCTACTCGTGAGAACAGCAGTAAGGGGCTCGACTCAAGGCAGCCCCTGGGGAGAAACGGGCCAGGGAGGGACGGTGCCTAGGCGCTGCTTCCGGAACTCCAGCCAGCAGTCGGCCCTGCGAATCTGCCCCGTCTCTGACAAACACTGGAGTGTGGTCCTGAGTCACGCGGGCTGCGATTTGAGCCCAGCAGGGCCGTGACGGCCAGGGTGCGATGCTGATGAACCCAGAAACAGCGGGAGACACTTGAGTGTGGCTCAGCTCTCGGGAAATGGGTCCCGCTGAGCCCGCAGGCGTGATCAACTGCCTGATCCCCCACGGTCTCCGGGGCCTGTTTGAACGCAGGGGTTTCCCTGCCCAGTTCCTGAGACAGGAGCGCTTGGCCCATTGCGCCTGATGGAGCTGTGGCCCAGCTGCTCGGAGCTGCATGCGGCAGGGGCGGGAGCCAGGGCTACGGCTGGAAGGTGTGGTCGGAAAGGAAACAGGCGCCAGCACCCTGGCACAGCGGGCTAAGCTGCTACCTGCAGCATCAGCATTCCACAGGGCGCTGGGTCGAGGCCCGGCTGCCCCACTCCCATCCAGTCCTGCGGGTGCACCTGGGAGAGCAGTGGGAGGCGGCCAGTGCTTGGGCGCCTGCGCCCGCGTGGGAGACCTGGAAGACGCTCCTGGCTCCTGGCTCCTGGCTGCAGCCTGACCCACGTGTGGCTGCGGAGTGAACCAGAGATGGAGGAGTCGCTTCTGCCTCTGATTCTCTGTAACTCTGCCTTTCAAAGAAATAAATCTTTTTTAAAAAAGAAGAAAGGAAGCAGAAGGGAGATTTGGAAATTCTGCAGTGAGGCGGAGACGCTGCTTGCTCAGGTCAAAGGCAGACAATGGGATAAGACCTCAAGGCCTCGGGAGGCTTTCAGGCTTCCCTCCTCCCGGAAAGCCCAGGGCCCTCTCCAAGCTCGCGGCCATCTCGGGTTTCCCTGCCCTCAGCCCAGAGGCCCTGCAGGCTGCACAGGTGTGCAGAGGCAGCAGTCCTGGGGTCACGGAAACCACCGGGATTTCAAGGGAAGTGGGGGGGCGGGCAGAGTCTGCTGCGAGGTTGGAGTCCCTGTTGGGGCGACGCCTAGTGGAGCTGTGGGGGTGCAGGCAGCATGAGCCCCGCCCAGGAAAGCCGTGACGGCATACCAGACACGCCCGGGAGGCCCGCAGCCTTCAGGGTGCAGCTGCAGAGCTCTGAGGCCTCCGCCCAGATTTCAAAGGCCTCTCAGACCCTGGGGGCCCGGGCAGAGAACTGTCGCAGGGCGGAGCCAACGCAGGTCCCCACCAGGGCAATGCAGCTGCAGAGCCTGTGGGAACCCAAGCAGGGGTCCGGGCAGGGCAGCGTGGGCGCCCAGGCCCCACCAGTCCCCCTCCCGGGGCTGGACAGGCACCTGCAGGGTCTGGCGCTCGCCAGGCTGGGTTTTGGTCCTGCTCTGTGCCATACTCCGACTCCTTCTGGAACGGACGTGGCCCGCTGTGCCCGTCCTGCCGTTGTCTTGGGGAAGGATGCAGCCTGGGCCTCTGCTGCCGCAGGGCCCCATGGGAGGCAATGCCCGGCCAAGCCGAGACTCCGGGACCCTGGGGCCTGGGCGGATCCAGTGTTGCCTGTGAGAACCGGGCGGTTGCTGAGGTTTGAGTATGACTTGGCCCCCACACTCATGCAGGATTTAAGACCCCGAAGTTGGGGGGCATCTGGCCTGGCACTTAAGACATCGGTTGGGGGCCTGGCATTGTGGTGGGCAGGCTATGGGCACCAGTTTGAGTCCCGGCTGCTCCACTTCCGATCCAGCTCCCTGCTAATGCACCTGGGAGAGCAGTGGAAGATGGCCCAAGTGCTTGGCCCCGTACCAACGTGGGAGACCTGGATGGGGTTTCAGGCTTTGGCCTGGTTGGACATTTTGGAAATGGAAGATCTGTGTGTGTGTAGGTATGTGTGTGTGTAGGTAAGTGTGTGTGTGTGTGTGTGTGTATCTCTGTATCTCTGCCTCTTGAATAAATAAATAAATATTTTTAAAAAGAAGAAAAAGAGATACAGGTTGGGGTGCCCCTCTCCCAGCCCCACTCCCGACTCCATATTCCGGCTACCGTGCACCCTGGGGGGCACCAGGTGACGGCTCAAGTGCTGGGCCCCTGCCACCCACACTGCAGACCTGGCTCGTGTGTCTGGATCCTGACTATAGTGGGCGCCCTGGGGACTGACCCCCTCCCCCCCGTAAGTTAGCTAATTTCTGGAGTTCATGAGAAATGGAGCCACAGAGTTTATTTTTTGAAAAATTCAAAGCCATAATACTGCTAAGAACTTGGAACTTAATCCAGTTAAGGCGTGCAGGAGCTGGGCCCAGGGGGGTCCTCGGGTGACGGGGGCTTCCTGGGCGCATGGCTGTCACAGAGCTTGGTTATAAAACCCGGATTTGGCCCTGCCTCCCGTTCTGCTTGGTGGCCGATGGGAACCTTCCCGCCAAGCTGGCGTTTGCAGCTCCAAAGCTGTGAGCGAAGTAGAACGTCTTGCTTTACGAAGTTGGCTGCCTTTGCCGACTGTTGGGGGAGCAGCGAAAACCGGACTCAGGCACAGCCCACGAGGGTCGCATAGGCCTCTGCCAGCCCCGCAGCGAGTTAGGAAGCGCGTGTTTCAGCCACACGCGGGCTCGGACCCGGCTCCGCCCCGGGAGCCACGGGGCACCGGCAGTGTTTGCCCAGGAAGGAAGCACTGTTTCTGGCTCCCACGCCAGCCAGCACAGAATGCGTGATTATCACAGTAGTAACTGTTCACCAATCAACCAGCAAACGGCGGGCATCGGAGAACCAGGGTGGCGCACGTGCTCCAGAAGTCCCGCATCGGCAAGCCCGGGTCCCAGGAGCCCAGCGCGGCCCCAGCAGGACGCCGCCTGCCCCCGCACAGAGGAGGAAGCCAGCCCCCGCGGCTTGGCGGCGGCGGCGGCACCATCAGCCAGAGCTTGCTGTCCTCTCGCCAGCACCGGTGAGGCCACACCGCCACCGCCGGAGAGTGAGGCCCTGCCGGGAGCCACGTGCACCAGGGCCCCGGGGCTGGAGTCCCTCCAGCTGGCCCCCGCCTTCCGAGGAGCCTCGGCACACGGCACCCTGGAGAGGGGCTGACTGGGAAAGTCAGGAGACCCAGACTTACAGACGGCGCGGAGGGGCCGCCGGGCGCCCGCATCCCACCCTGGGCGCCTGGTTCGAGCCCCGGCCCCCCACTGCTAATTCCGGTTTCCTGCCGACTCAGACTCTGGGAGGCAGCAGGTGGTGGCTGAAGCACTCGGGTCCCTGCCGCCCACAGAGCAGACCTGGGTGGAGCTTTGGCTCCTGTTCCAGTCCCGATTATTGTGGGCATTTGGGGAGTGAAGAAGCAGACGGAAGATCCCTCTCTGTCTCTCGGTCTCTCTCCCTCTGTCTCTCTGCCTTTCGAATAAAATGAAAATAAAGATTTTTAAAAGGAAGAGCAGACAGGCAGCACGGAGCTGGGAGTGCTGGTTTATTTGACTCACATGGGGCTAGAGACGGACTTCCCCGGAGGCAGGCAGGGCGGGCAGAGGTGTAGGCGGCGGGCAGGGGTGCAGGCCACAGCCACGGCCTGGCCAGAGGTCAGAGGGCACGTTCCCATCCACCCACCTGCAGCACTTGGGGCCCAGGGGGCCAGGTGTGGCCCCATCACGTGCAGGGGCGCGGAGGTGAGGTCAGCAGCAGGTGGGCGTGCTGCAGAGCAGGGAGGGGCAAGAGGGCCGGCAGGAGGGGGCCACGCACACGACGGGCCTGCAGCTCACGGGCACGCACAAAGCCAACTTGTAGGTCACGGGCACGCACACAGTGGGCCTGCAGCTCACGGGCACGTAGTAGGCAGCCTGGCAGCCGTGGGCGCACAGCAGGCCGGCGGGCAGCCTGAGCAGCAGCTGGTGTGGCACATGATGGGGCGCGGGGGACGGCGGCGCTGCCCACTCTGCTTCCCTGGGCCCCTTTACGCTCGGCCGCGTGTTGCCTTCCCGGTTTTGCTCCCTCCGGCCGTCTTCCTGGGCTTCTCCGGCTGCTGTGCGCGTTGCTGGGTTGTGTTTGGCCCCAGCTGCATGACTAACCTGCCTCTTCCTGCTCGTGCGCCCCTGGAGCCCTGCCCCGGCGTTCCACGGGCCCCACAAGGCTTCCGCCTCCACCTGGCGTTCACCTGAGGGCTTCCAGCCAGGAGGGCCTCCAGGACTTCATCTGTGTCACAGGGTCCTGAGCGACCAGCGTTTCTATTCCTCTCAGGGCCAGGACGCTCCACAGGAGGCGTGGACAAGGAGAGAGGGGTCCACTGGCTGCCCAGCGGGAGGAAAGCCATGAGCCTCGTGGAACTGGCCGTGGCTGTGAGCCCTGAGAAAGCCACTTAGCTGGGAACCAAGGTGCAACAAGGGCCCCTGACCTCCCGCGTGGGGACGCGGCTCCCTGGAGCGGGCCAGACCGAGCGGGGTCCAGAGCCAATGGGGGTCCCGCAGGGGGCCGGGGCAGGAGGCTGGGCTGGTGGATACCGGGAGGGGCTGTGCCAGGGCCAAGCTCAGCAGCCATGTGAGCGCCCGTGAGGCCAGCGCCGTCACGGGGCCACGGTGCAGCCCAGGTCACTTCGGACCTGCGTGAGGGTGCTCGGAGCTGCCCGCGGGCCTTGGCCCTGCCCTGCTGTCCTTCACGCCCCCACAGCCAGGAGGGTGGCGTGGCCATCACCACTGCCCGCCTGGCACTTTCCCCCATGAAGCAAGGGCCGCACGCACACGAGGATCGACTCCCCCTGAAGGCCCCCGACAGCAAGAGGCTTGAGAACGGAACGCAGAGGGGAGGGTGCCGTAGCAGGCAGGAGTCCTACGAGGCAGAGCGCAGCTCACCGGGCAGCACCCCCACATCCCAGCCAGGCCAGCGCTGTGGTGGGGCGTGGCTCCCATCGAAGCCCCCAAGGCACCGCACCCCAGCCCCACGCCCTTCATCCACGGTGGGGAGAGTCCCCGAGCACGCGCCGGGGATTCCGCGCCCAGGCCCCACTACCCCGACAGAGGCACAGGCGACCGTGCAGTGGGTGAGACGGAAGGCGGGGAGGACCTGCTGCCGCCGTGACCTGCGTGGCCAGGGCAGCCCGTCCCTGACAGGAACCTGCCTTCGTCAGTCCTGAGCCAGCGACAAGCCCGGATTCCATCTCTCCTCTGCACTGGAGCAGACCTCAAGCTCAGACCACGAGCTCGGGATGAGAACCAGACATGGACGTCACTGTAAAGCCAAGAAGACCCAAGGGGGCAGATTATACCCCAGCAGCCCTCCCACCAAGCGCCCCGCATCCCTGAGCTGTGCTCCCCGCAGTGCGCAGTCAGCAGAACCCGGCAGCAGGAGCCCGCCCTGCATAGCTTCTCACACCAGCAGCAGAGACCGCCTACTGCATGAGGATGCAGGCGCACACGGCTGCAGGGGCACATGGCTGCAGGGACACACGGCTGCAGGCACACACGGCTGCAGGCGCACACGGCTGCAGGGGCACATGGCTGCATGGGTACACACGGCTGCAGGAATACACGGCTGCAGGGGCACACGGCTGCAGGGGCACACGGCTGCAGGCACACACAGCTGCCTCACACAGTTACTACAGCCGTGTTCAAAGAGCAAAGGAACCGCTACTCAAGAGTGAGAGGGACACATGCGTGGCACGAGAGAGCGGACGGACGGGGAGTCGGCAGAGAAGGGAAGGTGGTGGAAGAGATGGGATTCCAGAGCGGGAAGCTGCGGCTGCTGAAATCCACGTGCACGTCGATGAGCTTGAAGAAACAGCAGCAGACCTCAGCCAGCCTCAGGAGGGAGCGAGAGCGAAGGGAAACCAGGGACGGGTTGTCAGAGCGAAACGCCTGCGACAGCCAGCCCGGAAGGAAAGCGCACGAGACGTCTCCAAGAGAAAGAACGACGGAAGTTCCAAGTCCCACCTTGCAAGAACACTCACACGCACACACACACTCACACACATGCTCACATACATGCATGCTCGTACACACACATGCTCACATACACGCATGATCATACACACACTCATATACACACACTCATACACACATGCTCATACACACACGCTCACATACACACACATGCTCACATACACGCATGATCATACACGCATGCTCATACACACACGCACATGCTCATACACACACACTCACATACACACACGCTCACATACACGCATGCTCATACACACACGCTCACATACACGCATGCTCATACACACACGCTCACATACACGCATGCTCATACGTACATGCTCACATACACGCACACACTTGCACTCACACTCACACGCTCACTCACGCACATGCTCAGACACACACGCTCATACACGCACACGGCGAGGCTGTGACTCCTGATGCGGTGCCTCCAGGGGAGGAGCTGGGCTTGGCTCTGCAGGGGAGGCCGTGCTGGCACTGGGTTCCTGGTCAAGGAGGGTAACTGTGGATGGGGGGACCCCGGGCAGGGCACCCACACTGGGAGAGCCCCAAAATCCCCCTGGGGGCTGCTGAGTCTCGGGGAGCCCCGGCAGGAAAGGCTGCCCTGAACCCCGTGGCCTTGGCAGGAAAACAGCAGAAAGGTCACCAGGACCGGGCAGAGGAGGAAAAGCCGCGGCCACAGGAGGAAGCTCCGGGTCACCCGAGGCCTCGGGACAAAGGCCGCCAGGGCAGCAGCCTGCAGACCAGCCCTGCCCCCACCCAGCCCCGCTGGGCCACACCAGCTGCTCCAGGGCTGCCCGCCCTCCTGCCCTGCCTCCCTCTGCAGCGTCCCCACCGCCTGCCGCCCAGCCCAGAGCTGCTGCCCCCACCCCGCTGTGTGGCTCTGCTCACCGGCCCACGTGTGCTGTGGCCACCCCCTGCCTGGGGCCCTGCGGTTGTCAGTCCCTGTGCTGTGCTGTGCTGTGCTGTGCCTGGGGTCAGGTTTCCTCCTGCAGGTGGCCTGCTGCGTGCCCAGCCCTGCAGGCGGCCTGCTGCGTGCCCGGGGGCTCTGGGTGCCGCCAGCCCCCCCGCCCTGTGCTGGTGCAGACCGGCCAGCTGCGGCAGCCCCACCTGCTGCAGACAGGTTGTGTGGATGGTCAGGTCTCCAGTACTGGCCACAGAAACTTTCTGTCCGGTTATCACTAATCACAGTGATTCATCTGTGCCCCGTGAGTTCTAGACTCTCCCAGTTTCGTACCCATGGAAGCTCAGCCATCACTGAAAAGGAAAGAAAACCTTCCTGCCTCAGTTCCTGTTGCCTTGTGTCTGCCCAGAGCCGCGCCTCGTGGCCCTGGCTCCCTTGAGTGTGATGCCGCCAGGAGGAGTCTGGTCCTTGGTGCTTGACCCTGGACACCACTGTCCCTAGGGTGTCAGGGACGCCCTTCCGGGAGAGTGGCAGCTGAGGGCCGCAATCCCCACAGGTGGTTTGTGCTGGGTTTCCCAGGGGGCTTTCAGAGCAGGGACCCTGGGCCAGGAGAGACCAGCGGCCAGGGGACACAGACGCCCGGGCGCTCCCATCAGCAGCTTTCAATGGAAATGCGGCTCAGCGAGTTTGCCCTGAAGGCTGGATTGGGGCCAGTGTGACAGATTCCAGCCCTGCAGGTGCAGGGGCCCCTAAAATCCAGTCACTGGGCCCCTGGCGATGGTCTCGGCTTCCGGCTGCTGAAGGTTCTGAGAGAAAAGTACGCATGGTCTTCTGTGTCCGTGACAGAAAAACTGGGTCGCCCCGAGTGTCCACCCCGGGTGACTGCATATTGGTCACACAGTGAAGTGCAATTTAGCAACGAAGGGAGCAGCGCTGTGTCTGCCCCACGGGGGGGGGGGGGGGGGGGGGGCGGCACCAGGGAGCTCGCTGCCAGCCCCTGTAGACGGGGTTCCAGGGCCAGGGGACGTGGCTCCTGCTGCAGAACGTCCCAGGACAGGGCATGACAGGACGGCAGGGGCAGAGAGGGGCTGTGTGAGGCCGGCCACCTCCAGGGTCTTGAAGGGGTCTGGGGGTGTGGCCACGCCTGGATCTCAGTGGGATCCAGGGTTGGTCACGTGACACTCACTGTTTAGTTCTTCCAACTTCTCTTTATGAAAACAAAAGTAGTTAATGGTTAAGTAGATAAAATAATAAATTTTTCACTAAATAAAAAAAAAAAAACTAGACGGCACCAATGGGGTTGCTGCTCTGGAAGGGGCAGTGAACCATGGCCGCCGGTCCCTGCCACGCAAGTGGACAGGCGCAGTCAGGGGAAAGCCACCTTTCTCCAAGGTGCAGACGCGGACGGGGGCCCATCCGGCCTCAGGGAGGCTGCGTCAGAGCACCAAGGGGGAGGGGCTTCCGCAGATGGACTGGGCAGCGTGGAGACAGTGCGCTTGCCGAGCCGGAGAGACCGTGTGCACCGCAAACCAGAGAGACCACCCGTGACCAGTGCACCGGGGGCCGGGGAGACCATGAGCTCTGAGAGCTGGGGAGACCACATGCGCCGGGTGATGGGGAGACCACGTGCTCTGAGGGCCGGGGAGACCACGTGCACCGCAAACCGGGGAGACCACGTGCACTGCAAACCAGGGAGACCGCGTGCACCGTGGGCCGGGTAGCCAACAGGAGCCGCTGTGGAGCTCCATGACCTGGGCTAAAAGGAAGGCAGAGGGCGGAGGGGATGACAGGGCCCACAGGCCCCCACTGGCCCCGGGAGCCCCAGGGTGTGCTGCGGGGAGCCCCAGGGTGTGCTGCCCGGGAGCCCCAGAGTGTGCTGCCCGGGAGCCCCAGGGTGTGCTGCCCGGGAGCCCAGAGTGTGCTGCCCGGGAGCCCCAGAGTGTGCTGCCCCGGAGCCCAGAGTGTGCTGCCCCGGAGCCCAGAGTGTGCTGCGGGGAGCCCCAGAGTGTGCTGTCCCGGAGCCCAGAGTGTGCTGCCCCGGAGCCCAGAGTGTGCTGCCCTGGAGCCCAGAGTGTGCTGCCCCGGAGCCCCAGAGTGTGCTGTCCCGGAGCCCAGAGTGTGCTGCCCCGGAGCCCAGAGTGTGCTGCCCGGGAGCCCCAGAGTGTGCTGCCCCGGAGCCCAGAGTGTGCTGCCCCGGAGCCCAGAGTGTGCTGCGGGGAGCCCCAGAGTGTGCTGTCCCGGAGCCCAGAGTGTGCTGCCCCGGAGCCCCAGAGTGTGCTGCGGGGAGCCCCAGAGTGTGCTGCCCCGGAGCCCAGAGTGTGCTGCCCCGGAGCCCAGAGTGTGCTGCGGGGAGCCCCAGAGTGTGCTGCGGGGAGCCCCAGAGTGTACTGTCAGGGGAGCCCCAGAGTGTGCTGCCCCGGAGCCCAGAGTGTGCTGCCCCGGAGCCCAGAGTGTGCTGCCCCGGAGCCCAGAGTGTGCTGCCCGGGAGCCCAGAGTGTGCTGCCCCGGAGCCCAGCACCCGCCCTGGGCCTAGGCCTTAGGGAGCTCCTGGCGCCCCCACGTCCACCCGTCTCTCACTGTGGCGTGTGGGCTTCCAGCTCTTGTGCCATCGTGCAGTCCACGGAGGACAGGACCGTCCCCCGTCCCGGGCCCCACCACAGAGCCCCACAGCCCACCCCTCCCCGCCCCAGCATAGCGGGAAGCAGCAGCCTGACAGAGACCAGGTGAACCGATACAAAAACATACCCGAGCAAACAGGCGACCAAGGCACAGGGAACAGCTTTCTAAAAAGTCGGAACCACACTCAACGCGATTCCCGAATACACGAAGCCCACGCGGCAGGGACAGGCTGCTCCGAGGCAGAGAAAGTAACGGTCGGCCACACAGCGCCTGAGATGTGCGTTGAAAACCAGGAGGGGCTGGGAGGGGGGCTGGGCAGGCCCTGGGGCTCAGGACAGAACCCCCAGGGGCTGGGAGGGGGCTGGGCAGGCCCTGGGGCTCAGGACAGAACCCCCAGGGGCTGGGAGGGGGCTGGGCAGGCCCTGGGGCTCAGGACAGAACCCCCAGGGGCTGGGAGGGGGGCTGGGCAGGCCCTGGGGCTCAGGACAGAACCCCCAGGGGCTGGGAGGGGGGCTGGGCAGGCCCTGGGGCTCAGGACAGAACCCCCAGGGGCTGGGAGGGGGGCTGGGAGGGGGCTGGGCAGGCCCTGGGGCTCAGGACAGAACCCCCAGGGGCTGGGAGGGGGCTGGGCAGGCCCTGGGGCTCAGGACAGAACCCCCAGGGGCTGGGAGGGGGGCTGGGCAGGCCCTGGGGCTCAGGACAGAACCCCCAGGGGCTGGGAGGGGGCTGGGCAGGCCCTGGGGCTCAGGACAGAACCCCCAGGGGCTGGGAGGGGGGCTGGGCAGGCCCTGGGGCTCAGGACAGAACCCCCAGGGGCTGGGAGGGGGCTGGGCAGGCCCTGGGGCTCAGGACAGAACCCCCAGGGGCTGGGAGGGGGCTGGGCAGGCCCTGGGGCTCAGGACAGAACCCCCAGGGGCTGGGAGGGGGGCTGGGCAGGCCCTGGGGCTCAGGACAGAACCCCCAGGGGCTGGGAGGGGGGCTGGGCAGGCCCTGGGGCTCAGGACAGAACCCCCAGGGGCTGGGAGGGGGCTGGGCAGGCCCTGGGGCTCAGGACAGAACCCCCAGGGGCTGGGAGGGGGCTGGGCAGGCCCTGGGGCTCAGGACAGAACCCCCAGGGGCTGGGAGGGGGGCTGGGCAGGCCCTGGGGCTCAGGACAGAACCCCCAGGGGCTGGGAGGGGGCTGGGCAGGCCCTGGGGCTCAGGACAGAACCCCCAGGGGCTGGGAGGGGGCTGGGCAGGCCCTGGGGCTCAGGACAGAACCCCCAGGGGCTGGGAGGGGGGCTGGGCAGGCCCTGGGGCTCAGGACAGAACCCCCAGGGGCTGGGAGGGGGGCTGGGCAGGCCCTGGGGCTCAGGACAGAACCCCCAGGGGCTGGGAGGGGGGCTGGGCAGGCCCTGGGGCTCAGGACAGAACCCCCAGGGGCTGGGAGGGGGGCTGGGCAGGCCCTGGGGCTCAGGACAGAACCCCCAGGGGCTGGGAGGGGGGCTGGGCAGGCCCTGGGGCTCAGGACAGAACCCCCAGGGGCTGGGAGGGGGGCTGGGCAGGCCCTGGGGCTCAGGACAGAACCCCCAGGGGCTGGGAGGGGGCTGGGCAGGCCCTGGGGCTCAGGACAGAACCCCCAGGGGCTGGGAGGGGGGCTGGGCAGGCCCTGGGGCTCAGGACAGAACCCCCAGGGGCTGGGAGGGGGGCTGGGCAGGCCCTGGGGCTCAGGACAGAACCCCCAGGGGCTGGGAGGGGGGCTGGGCAGGCCCTGGGGCTCAGGACAGAACCCCCAGGGGCTGGGAGGGGGGCTGGGCAGGCCCTGGGGCTCAGGACAGAACCCCCAGGTGATGTGAGAATGTGCGAGGAAATGAGACCCATACATGACCCACGCCACCTCTGGTGAGAGCGTCCCACAGAGGATGGGGGTGGGGACACTGCGGGGCGGGACGGAATCACCCCGCCCGTGCGTGCGGAAGGCAAGGCCCAGAACACAGGACTCGGGCACGGAGGGGGGGACTCGGTGATGCCCACCGGGAAAAGTCACCGGGAAATCCTGACTGGTCGGGAGGAAGAGGCGGCGGCGAGGCCGACAAGCACTTCCCCAGAGGAAAACAGGAGTCACCTGCAGCCGGAGCCAGGCCGGCCCAGCCTCAGCCGCTCACCAGCAGCGGGGAAGCTGGCCTGGGGCCGACCGGCGGCTGGCGGGCGGCAGAACGGCACAGGGAGCGGCTGTGCTCAGGACCCAGCAGCCTGCTTTCTGTCCCCTGTGGTCATCGCTTCCACACGGACTCTCGCCTCGCCATCAGACATGAAGAGCAGACTTGCTGAACACGTGATCCAGTCCAAAGGCCCCTCCGTCCTCCTGCCTCCCTCCCGCCCCTCCCCCCGCGCTACCTCTCCCTCCCCACTCTGCTCTCCCCGCTGGTCGGGGCAGCCGCTGACACGGCCCTTCCGTCTTAGAACCTGGTCACTTCGAGCCCCTCTGCCCACCCCAAGTTCAGGAGGGGCTGGACTTGGCTTGTCCATTTCTGGATCCCAGGGAGCAGAGCTGACAGCCAAAGGAGGCACTCCCCTGTGTCTGCGGCGCTCTCGAGTGTTGATAGCGTGCTGTCCATGCCACTGCCTATAGCTGACTCTGCTGGGCCGACCTTCGAGTCTCCATCAACACACCAAGGCCGTGAGATCCGGAGACACCACCAAGGAGCCGCTCGTCTGTAAACTGCCACCTTCCGGCACTCGCAGCTATCGTGTGCCGACGGCAGAGCCGGGTCGCCAGGAAGAACCGCAAACACACAAACCAGACAGCAGCGGTCCCCACACCCAGGAAGCAGCGAGAAACGGCCCCGCAGTGCCGCGGGGACGTTAACCTGCACCTTCAGCAGTGGACACAGCATCTCCCCAGCGGCCCAACAGGGAAGTCGAGGTCTGGGCAGCCCTGAGACCATCTGAGTCACAGCAGCTCCGCAGAGCCCCGGCCCACGGGAGGGTGGGCAGGCCTCAGTGAGCGTCTTCAAATGGGAGAATCGGAAGAGCCATCTCCAACCACAATGGCCACCACTCGGACAGGGAAACTAGGAATTAAACAGTGAGCTCTTAAAAAAACAGTAAGTGGGGCCTGGTGTCGTGGGGTAGCAGATTAAGCTGCCCACCCTTCTCAAGATCTTCCAAAAAATAGAACAAGGAACACTTCCTACCTCATTTTATGAGGCCAGCATGACCCGGCACTAAAACTCAAAAGGGAAGGAAGTTATAGACCAACACACATTATGAATATTTATGTGAAAATCTTCAACAACAAACTAGCAAACCGAGTCCACCAGCTCACTGAAAAACCGCACATTACGGACGCGTGAGGTCTGTCCCAGGAACGCAAGGATGGTCCAGCCTTGTAGATCAGTGTCCAGGCCGGCGCTGTGGCGTAGCGGGTAAAGCCGCTGCCTGCAGTGCCGCATCCCATGTGGGCGCCAGTTCTAGTCCCAGCTGCTCCTCTTCCAATCCAGCTCTCTGCTGTGGCCTGGGAAAGCAGTGGAAGATGGTCCAAGTCCTCGGGCCCCTGCACCCCTGTGGGAGACCCAGAAGAAGCTCCTGGCTTCTGGCTTTGGATCGGCCCAGCTCTAGCTGTTGTGACCAACTGGGGAGTGAACTAGCAGATGGAAGACCTCTCTCTCTCTCTCTCTCTCTTTCTCTCTCTGCAACTCTGAACTTCAAATAAATAAATAAATCTTTTTTTAAAAAGACCAATGCCATCAAGCAGCCACATTAACAGAATGGGGGGGGGGGCAGCCGATCTTCTCCATTGCTGCAGATAAACCTTTGACAAAATCCAATACGATTTAAAAAAAGACACCTCAGAAAACTAGGAATCAAAGTGCTCTCTTTTTTTGACAGGCAGAGTTAGACAGTGAGAGAGAGAGACAGAGAGAAAGGTCTTCCTTCCATTGGTTCACCGCCCAAGTGGCTGCTACGGCCGGCGCACCGCGCTGATCCGAAGGCAGGAGCCAGGTGCTTCTCCTGGTCTCCCATGGGGTGCAAGGCCCAAGCACTTGGGCCAACCTCCACTGTCCTCCCAGGCCACAGCAGAGAGCTAACCTGGAAGAGGGGCAACCGGGACAGAATCCGGCGCCCCGACCGGGACTAGAACCTGGGGTGCTGGCGTCGCAGGCGGAGGATTAGCCTAGTGAGCCGCGGCGCCGGCCTCAAAGTGCTCCTAATGAAACACCCACAGCTGTCCCCACGCTTAGTGCCTGTGCTGGAACGCTGTCCTCATCAGGTCAGGGACGGGAGACGACGAACGGGAGACTCTTCCACTGCCCCCACTGCCGCCCAACATAGTACTGGAGGTCTAGTGAGGGCCACCACACACACACACACACACACACCACACACACACACACACACATACACGTGTACACATACACACGTACACAGGCACACATACA
Source organism: Oryctolagus cuniculus (assembly GCF_964237555.1). Lineage (NCBI taxonomy): Eukaryota > Metazoa > Chordata > Mammalia > Lagomorpha > Leporidae > Oryctolagus > Oryctolagus cuniculus. The sequence goes on along the minus strand of NC_091435.1, from coordinate 1,838,845 downwards.
CACACGTACACACATATACATACACATGTACACATATACACATGTACACACACAGACACATGTACACTTATATACACACACATACACACACCCATATAGACACACTCATACACACACTCACACACACACATACACACACTCACAGACACACACTCACAGACACACACACTCACAGACATACATACACGCTCACACACACACACACACACGGGCAAGGTGCTGGAAGTGACCCGTTTGCTGGTGACTTCCCCGATCTGTAGAGAATCGCACAGACCCCCGGAAGCTGCTGGAGCTGTCATTACGGAATGTAAAGCTTCACGTGCACGCCAGTACACGCCAGTACACGCCAGTACACGCCAGTACCGCGCAATCGGGAAAGGAACTGAGGAAAGCAACTTCTTTCGTAACGATGTCCAAAATAATGAAATATCCGGACAAACGTAACCAGTGACAGACTCGCGACCAGAACGCAGTGCTGGAGTCAAGACCCAGACGCGGGGGAGGCAGCCGCGCCGGGCTCGGAGGGACTCACGGCTCAGACGAAAGTTCTCAACGCTTTCTACACTCTCGGCGCTGCCTGCCGCACCGCAACAGCCTTTTTTCCAGAAGTGAGAAAACGGTCCTCAACTTCTCTAGATTAACAGAGACCTAGAACAGTCAATTCTAAGAATCGAGCAAAACTGGAAGTCCGACTTTCCGTTCACGCCAAAGCTTCGTACGCGTGATAGCCATCGCCACAGCGCTGACGGGAGAAAGGCACTCACACCAAGGCACGGGACCGCGAGGCCAGAAACGCACACGCTGACGACCAGTTAATTCTGGCAAGACCCCTCGTGGGCGGAGCGTCTCCCCTCAGCAGGTGGCCTGGGGACCCCAGATGTCTACACGGGAAGGGGTGGCGTTGGACCCCCCTCACCCAAACATGAAGCTTAGCTCAATGCCCTGAACGTCACAGCTAAAACCACAAAACCTTAGAAGACATTGGAGAGAGGCTTGGTGAACTTGGACTTGACAGTGGATTTTTCAATAGGACACTAAAACACAAGCACCAAAATAACTAAATTACACTTTGTCAAAATTCAGGACTTTCCTGAGTCGGAGCACGTGACCCAGAGAGCGAAGGGACTCTACAGAGTGGGAGGAGACGTTCGACACCTGTGTCTCACCGGGTCCAGGAGACGGAGCACGCCCGGAGCCCGACCCAGCCACCCCATGGCTACCCATGTGGGCAGGGGTCTGGGAGACGCCCCTCCTGGGCTCCCTGGGCAGCTTAGTCCGCAGGAGCAGCCGTGGTGGCCCTGAGGCAGCTCCGTGTTTGCTCCTGCAGGGCACGGAGTGGACAAGGGTTCCGCGCTCCCTGGGTCTTCGACCCTGGGTGCCGTCTTCCTTCCTGGAAACCCCAGCCCCACCCCCAGCAGACGTGCGCGGCACCACCAGCCGGGAAGTTTATTTGCATGGGCCTGTGGTGAGCGTCTTCAGGGAATGGCTCCAAAAACAACACGGAAGAGGCTCTCATTGGAAAAACACACACGCCCTTGGGAGGTATATAAGGTGCCCACTCCCTCACTCACACACTCACCCCTCCTCACACTCACACTCACCCCTGCCCAGCTCACTGCCCGCCACGGCCGCCTCCACCATGTCCGTCTGCTCCAGCAACCTGAGCTACGGCAGCAACGTCTGCATGCCCGGCTCCTGTGACCCCTGCCCCGACTCCTGGCAGGTGGACGACTGCCCAGAGAGCTGCTGCGAGCCCCCCTGCTGCGCCCCCAGCTGCTGCGCCCCAGCCCCCTCCGTGACCCTCGTCTGCACCCCAGGGAGCTGCCAGTCAGCGTGCACCAGCTCCTGCACGCCCCTGTGCTGCCAGCAGTCTAGCTGCCAGCCCTCGTGCTGCTCCTCCAACCCCTGCCAGCAGCCCAGCTGTGTGACCCTCTGCTGCAGGCCCCTGAGCTGTGTGTCCGTCTCCTGTGTGCCCGTCTGCTCTGGAAGCTCCTCCCCCTGCTGCCAACAGTCTAGCTGCCAGTCCTTGTGCTGCTCCTCCAACCCCTGCGAGCAGCCCAGCTGTGTGACCCTCTGCTGCAAGCCCGTGAGCTGTGTGCCCGTCTCCTGTGTGCCCGTCTGCTCTGGGGGCTCCTCCTCCTGCTGCCAGCAGTCTAGCTGCCAGCCCTCGTGCTGCTCCTCCCCCTGCCAGCAGCCCAGCCGTGTGACCCTCTGCTGCAGGCCCCTGAGCTGTGTGCCCGTCTCCTGTGTGCCCGTCTGCTCTGGGAGCTCCTCCCCCTGCTGCCAGCCATCCTGCAGCCCCTCCCCCTGCCAGCAGCCCAGCCGTGTGACCCTCTGCTGCAAGCCCCTGAGCTGTGTGCCCGTCTGCCCACGCCCCTCGTGCTGCCAGCCCAGCCCCTGCCCCTCGTCCTGCTGCAGACCCTCCTCCTGCGTGTCCCTGCTCTGCCGCCCCGTGTGCAGGCCCGCCTGCTGCGTGCCCGCCCCCTCCTGCCAGCCCAGCTGCTGCCGCCCGGCCTCCTGCGTGTCCCTGCTCTGCCGCCCCGCCTGCTCCCGCCCCGCCTGCTGCGGCCTCTCCTCGGGACAGTCCTGCTGCTGACCGGCGTGCTCCCCAAGGCCAGCAGGTCCCTATGGGCACCCCCACTCTCAAGCACCTCTCTATCTGCGCGTCCTGGTGAGACGCAGAGCCAGCCCCTCTTAGCACTGCAGGAGATCCTATCGAAGGCCACGTGACCCTGGTCCACCTGCTGCCCGTCCCTGTCAGCCTGTGGCCACTGTCACATCCAGGCCTCGGTGGGCTCACTCCCCCTAGGCCCCCGTGCACCCCGTTCCCGCGTGAGGAGCCTGCTTGGAAACTGAATAAAGCCGCCTGCGTGCGAGCCCACAGCCCTCTCCCTGCGCTCTGGTCGACTTCCTAACCGGTTCAGACATGAGGCGAGGAAGCAGGTGCGGCCTCCAGGCCCTCGCTGCCTCTCCCCAGCCCTCCCGCAGGACCCCCTGGGCACACACCTGGGCTGGCCGCGTGCCCAGTTCTATCCCTGCAGGAACCGTACCAGACCCAGGAGGGGTCAACAGGGCATCGGCGGCCCCAACCCCCCACAGCTGACCCAGGGAGCCCTGCTCCAGGGGGGGGCCCGGGCACGGGAAGGCTGCCCCAGGCTTGTCCCAGGGGAGCCCCCGCCTTCCACACTGGGACTGGGGCTGGCAGGACACAAGTCCCCCACCAGGAAGGACCAGGCTCTTCCTCCCACCTGTAGCCCAGCCCCTGCCTGGGCCATGAGGGTCTGGAGCCCTGGGACAGTGCCCAGCACCGGGCTGCCCAAGCGTCCCCACCTCCCCCTGCCCAGAGGCAGCCCAGCCCCCACCCCGCCCCACAGACCCCGGTCTGAGGCTCCTGCCCAGGTCACAGAGGCCTGAAGCTTTGTAACACAGAGAACCGCGGGCCGGGCCCTGGGCTGAGGGTGCTTCGTGCCACCTGAGCATGGCGGCCACGTCTTCTCTTCCTAAAGATAGACAGATGATAGATGATGGGTGATAGATGATAGATAGATAGATAGATAAATAGATAGATAGATGATAGATTTGAGATTTGAAAGGCCTGGTGCTGGGGGGTGGAGAGAAAGGCAGAGAGAGAGAGAGAGAGAGAAAGAGAGGGAGAGAGAAATCTTCCATCCACTGGTTCACTCCCCAGACGGCTACAACGGCCAGGTCTAGGCCACAAGCCAGAAGCCCCTCCAGGTCACCTGCTGCCTTCCTGGGTGCCTTAGCCGGGAGCTGGACCGGGAGCACGGCGGCGGCCAGGGGCCAAATCTCACCCGAGACAGCACAGCCCTCCTCCGCCCCAGGCGCTGCCTAGGCCCGCCCTGACCAGCTCGGTCACTGCTGGGGTCAACCTCACGTCCCTTACTCTGACCTCACCCCCAAAACTCGCCAGCCCTGCATTCCCGGTGCGTCTCTCTGCTCCTCTTCCTCTTTCTCCGTGTGTTCTGTGGATCACCCTTCCCCCACCTCCGGGCTCTGACCAGGGCCCTGCAGCCTCTCCCTGCTGGCCTCCAGGCCACGCCCACCATGGCCTCCGCTCCTCTGAAGCCCAGCACCCGCCTCTCCTGCCCTCCCTCTCCTGACCCAGGCTGCTGGTCTCAGCCCCACCCCAGCACTGCCACCCACCACTGAGCTGTGCCTCTTCTGCAGAGGCCTTTGGGGTCTGTCCCCGCCCCTGTCCACAGTCATTTCCCCCACTCGGGGTGGCTTTCAGTGGCTGTGGGCAACTGCAGGGGTGACCAGGCAAGACAGGGGCCCTGGGCCCAGCTCCCAGAGCAGGCCAGGCTGCCAGGCCCTGTCCACGGGGCAGGTGTGTGCCTCGTGCCCAGAGACCCTGCCACGGGGTTCTCTTGGGAAGCACCCGTGTGCTTCGTCCAGTAGGGGACCAGTCACAGAGGACGGTCACGGGAACCCGACCCGAAGGACACGCAGCTGCGGCTGTGCAAGCAGAGAGCCACCCCAGGCACGGGGATGTCCCCTCCCTGAAGTCCCTCAGCCTGGAAGGGCTGGAGGGAGGGGGCCAGGCTCAGTGGGCAGAGGCTCCTGACGCTGCCCTGTGATCCAGGATCCGCCTGGCGAGGAGAGAAACGGAGGCCGGGGGGGCACGGGGAGGGGCTGGGTCAGAGGCACTTGAGGGCCAGGAAGTCTGGGGCCAGCACAGTGAACGCGGCGGACCTGGAGCCTGCGGCGCCTGCCCACGGCCGCCCCCGGAGCTCCCCAGTTAAATGCAGGCCAGGATTCGGGTTCACGCCAAGTGCAATGCTGCCACGCGGCCAAAGGAACAACCGTGAGAGTGGCCGACCTTGACGAACCACACAGCCCTCAAACAGTGTGGTTTGACCGTGACCCCGTCCTGCAGAGCTGACCGGCCACGGTCGCCCAGGCCACACCAGGGGCGAGGCGGGTGGACGGAGGAGCCGCACACAGCAGGAGGAGCCGCACACAGCAGGTGGCGCCGGCCATTGGGAAGGGGGGTGTGGTGGCTGAGTAAGGGCGTCCTCGCCCCACCCCCAGCACCTGAGCGGGACCCCAGGGCACAGGACCCTCCAGGCTGGTCTCAGGATCCCGGTCCCCGTGAGAGGGCGGCAGAGCGAGCACACAGAAGGGAGGAGCCGGGGCCATTCGAGGCTGCAGAGGCAGAAGGGGGCTCCTGCCCCTCGGCTCAGAGCCCTGTTGCTGGAAACCACCCCTGTGAGACTCCCAGGGCCGCCGCCGTGAGCTTTGCAGAGACAGCTCCCGAGCAGCCTGGTTCAACGCATCACGCTAACTGTGCAACATCCGCACGGACAGCATAAACCGCCCGCGCCTAAGGAACATGGCGGAGACCCAGGGGCTCCCAGCCCTCCCGCCCCCACTGCCCCCCGCCAAGTCCCAGGCCCCAGACAGCCTCCCAGGCCCCCAGACAGCCTCCCAGTCCCCAACCCGTGGGCCCGCCTCTCCCGGCCCCCGCCTCTGTTCTCGCCCACCCCCACCCGGGGTGCCAGCAGCCCAAGTGCCCCATTGTCAGAATCGGAAGGGCATCCCCCGCGTCAGCTCCGGACAGGACCACCCTGGGCCAGGACGTCACCCAGAGGAGCCGCAGCTGCACCTGCACAGCAAGTGCTCCAGCCAGGACGCCTGTCCAGCCACGGTGGGGCCCTGGGCCGGGGGCTGGGGCTGAGCGGGGAGACCCTCGCGGAACACCTCCCAGAGCCGTCCCGCTTGGCCCCTGGTGCACACACAGCTTGCGGCCAGCCCGGGCAGTGCGCCGCCCCTGGAGACACTGTCTCCTTGGGGGAGGACGCCGACGTCCACTTCACTGGGGCATTTATCGGTCATGGCAGCGGTGGCCACTGCAGGGGGCTGGGCGGGGCCGTGGACGGGGCACTTGGGCTCAGCTCCCAGCAGGGCGTGATGGGAAGGGCTGCATGGGTGGGAGAGAAGCAGGACCTCCAACTTCCTTCCCGGGCAGGTTCCCGGGCAGGGCCATTGTGGCCGCGCACGCCTGGGCTCAGCCACCGGGCCAGTGGGCCTCACTGCAAAAGGACAGACGTGGGACCTGGTGACAAACACAACAGGAGGGCGATGGCCTGCACCCAGAGCTGCCCCGGAAGCACAGAATCCAACTTGGCCCCAGCCCAGCCCTGGCCTCAGCCCCCGAGGCCAGCCGAGAGCCCACCAAGAGCTGCTCATAAGCCCTGGCTCGACCTCCACCTCCGGAGTCCTGGCCTGGACCTGCCAGCCACGCCCCAGCACAGCTGGACACGTTTGTGAGCCGGGTAGCACTGCGGGGGGGGGGGGGGTAAACCAGTGCTAATGAGGGTGCTGCGCCCCAGGGAGCTGCCAGTCAGTGTGCACCAGCTCCTGCACGCCCCCTGCTGCCAGCAGTCTAGCTGCCAGCCGTCCTGCTGCTCCAACCCCTGCCAGCAGCCCAGCCGTGTGACCCTCTGCTGCAGGCCCCTGAGCTGTGTGCCCGTCTGCCCACGCCCCTCGTGCTGCCAGCCCAGCCCCTGCCCCTCGTCCTGCTGCAGACCCTCCTCCTGCGTGTCCCTGCTCTGCCGCCCCGTGTGCAGGCCCGCCTGCTGCGTGCCCGCCCCCTCCTGCCAGCCCAGCTGCTGCCGCCCGGCCTCCTGCGTGTCCCTGCTCTGCCGCCCCGCCTGCTCCCGCCCCGCCTGCTGCGGCCTCTCCTCGGGACAGTCCTGCTGCTGACCGGCATGTCCCTCGGCCCTGCCACGCCAGGTTCCCACCCCTGCCTCTCCCGGCTTCCGGGTCCGTTCCCCACCCACACTTTGGCCCAGGTCTCAGGGCAGAAGCCCCGTGACCTCTCACCCCAGCACCCGCAGCTTCCACCTGCCACCTCCACGCAAGGTGAACAGGAGAGGGAGGCTGCCCGAGCCGTGAGTGACAGCAAGACCTGCGGCCGCCCAGCCCTCTGCCCTCTGTCCCCTCTGACCTGTGGCTGGCGCTTCTCTCCGCTGGGGAGGCCCCGTCCCCGGCATGAGCACCGATGCCGTCTTTCCCAGCCCCTGGGCTGGCAGAACCCCGGCTCCCGCAGCCTTGGAGATCGAGGACCCCCACTGCCCTCCCTGGCCCCAGTGTGGCGGTGCCGCGGCCCCGGGGTTCTGGGTTCGGCATTGGCTTCTCCAGGGCCCATCCAGCTGACCGGCACCTGGCCCAAGTGCTCCCTCTCCTGGTCTGGCTGCCCAGCGGGGCAGGAGGCGGGGCCGTTCTGCTGGGCCCCAAAGGTCAACAGCAGCCCCCCTTCCGCAGCCCCAGACCCAGCCTGCCTGGGACAGAGGTCAGGGGACAGAGCCCAAAGCCCAGGCCAGGCCCCGCGTGCCCAGCCTGGCCCTCACTCCAAGCAGGACTGCTGGCTAACCTGCTGTCCCTGCTCCACACCCACACCGGTGCCATCTCCCCTGCCTGGCCCTGCTGGGCACCACGGGAGAGGGGCTCCAGGCTGCGGGCTGGGGGCTATGGGGTGGGGGTCAGCATAGACCTTCCCAAGGCCCATGAGCAGGGAGAAGAGACCCTCCAGGGTCCTGACAGTGCCTGCTGTGAAAGCGAGGCCCCCTGAGGCAGCAAACAGGACCCCTCATACATCCCAGGGCAGCGGGGCAGTGGACATCTGACCCTGCTCTCTCCCCGGGGCACTGGCAGGAGGGGCGGTGGAGTGGGAAGGGGAGGAGGTGCCAGCATGGGTCACCCCGCATCTGCTCCGGGCAGGCTCTCACGCTCGCTGGTCCCCACTCCCAGCCCCTCTCCCCAGAGCCCGGAGCACCTCCTGGGGAGGGGTCGTGGGCTGCGCAGGGCGGGGTGGCAAGTGGTGTCATCGTATTGGAGACCCTGGGCCCGCACGTGGGGAAGGGAAGGGCGCCCCCGTGCCCGGAGATCTCCAGGCTGGGAGCCCTGAGGACGGGCGGGTGAACAGCAGAGCAGGGCGGGGGTGCTGGCACGGGCGGGGCGGCGTGCAGCGAGGGGCGGGGTCCAGGTGGGGTGGGTGGGGCTTAGCTGTGTGGGGGCGGTCCAGGTGCTGGGGTGGGGCCCAGGTGAGGGTGTGGGGGCACAGTGGGTGGGGGCAGCGTGTGGGAGGGGTCAGGTGTGGGGGTGGGGGGTGGTGAGGTCTAGGTGGGGTGGGTCGAGGTGGGAGACATAGCCTGCCTTCCTGCTTCCTGGCTCCAGCCAGACCCCAGCCCAGCCCCAGCCCCGGGGGCATTTGGGGGTGAACGGTGGGTGGACTCTGCCCCTCTCCTCCCCACCTCCCACGTCACTCTCTCAAATAAGTACATAAATATTAAAAAAAAAAAAGTAAAATGCAAATCTGTCAGTCTCTTCCCCCACTTTGTCCAGCTCCTGGAGTTCGGGGCCCCCCTGCCCCGATGCTGGCTGTGCCTGTGCTGGGCTCTGGCCCGTGGGGCCCGTGGGGCTGTGTCCCAGGCTGGGGGAGGGGGCAGCGAGTGAGGTGCCGGGCAGATGAGGTCCTGAGGCTTCCTGGCTGTCCCCCCAGCGGCACAGGCCCAGCCTCCCCCGCCCCCGCCCATGGCCCACTCGTCCCTGCTGGACGGCCAGGATCCCCCCCACCCCAACACGCCCCATGCCACCCCCAGTCAAGAGCTGGACTCTCAGTGGCTACACCCATGCCTTTGTCACCAGGCCGCAGGGTCCGGCTCACTGGGGCAGCTGCGTGGTCCTCGGGCCAGGGCCCCATCAGAACACCTGGTCCTGCTCCTGCGGCTGTGAATGCCCGAGCTGACCACCTGCCAGTCTGCAGACCCAGGGACACCTGGCCCCGCCCTCCAGCAGAGTCCAGTGACAGAGGCTGGTCAGACGCCCAGTCTCAGCTGACCATCTGCAAACTGGCCGCACCGCCTGCCTGTGACGGGCCCTCACCCGTGACTGCTGGCTCTCGGCCCGACCCTGGCCCTCCGCAGCCCCCGCCTCCTGGACTCTGGCTGGCACCTGCGCCCTGGCCCAAGCCCCTCCCTGAGCCACTGTGGCCTCCAGCAGCTCCCTGGCTCCCAGTCAGCATTCCCTACGGCGCAGGGGAAACGGCGGCTCCCCTCTGCTGCCCACCGGGCAGGCACACCTAGACCCCTGCCCTGCACACCTGGACCCCCACTCTGGGCACACCTAGACCCCTGCCCTGCACACCTGGACCCCCACTCTGGGCACAACTGGACCCCCAGCATTGGACACACCTGGACCCCCAGCCTGCGCACAACTGGACCCGCAGCCCCAGGTACACCTGAACACACTGCCCTGGACACACCTGGACACCCAGCCCGGGACACATCCATCATGTGTGTCACAGACCAGAATGTCATAGCTGTGTGTCGTCCACCACACGTGTCAGACCAGAGCGTTACACATGTGTGTCATGCATCATGTGTGCCACAGACCAGAATGTCTCAGCTGCATGTCATCTACCACGCGTGTCAGACCAGAGTGTTACACATGCATGTCATGCATCATGCGTGTCACAGACCAGAATGTCACACCTGTACGTTGCCCATCACGTGTGCCACCCACACAATGTCTGTGACTGCAGACACGGCCCGGGGCCCCGGAGCCTCGGGTCACGCAGGAACCGAGCCTGCAGTGGAAGCCCTGCCGTGGGCCTCGCGCCCGGTGGGACCAGGTGGCATCTGCCGGCCACGGCCGCCTCCTGGGAGGGCTCCAGACGCAGCTCAGCACCCCTTGCCGGGCGCTTATCTCCGCGCCTCGTCCCTGCTGCTCAGAACTGGGTCATCTTCTAACTATGCGCCCTGTGCCTTCCGGGGAGAGGAGGCGGCCTTTATAAATAACCTTTATTATCACCGTGCAGGCGGGCTCTGTTCACGGCGCTGAGGGCAACATGAAGATACATGCTTGTGACTCACGCCCTGCCAGGAGGACGGCCTGTGCTGGCGACCGCAGCCCCCCGAGGCCCCGCCGGACCGGGTGGGCCCCAGCAGGGAGCGAGGAGGCCACGGCCCAGCCTTCGTGGCTGAGAAGTGCCGGGTGAGAAGTCGGCCTGCTCCTGCCTTGTGCGCGCAGCCGTCCCGCTCAAGGCGGTCTGCGGCAGGTGCAGCCCCCCAGTGCCCACAGGCAAGCAGCCACTCCCCCTTCCCCCGGGGCCTGGTGACAGCAGCGTGGGGGCCCCACCCCAGCCGCCAGCTGGGAGAGCAGAGCGGTGGCCCCGGGTGTGACAGGGACGTGGACGGCTCCCGGGAGCCCGGGATGAGGACTTTCAACCAGAGCCACACCCCAGATCCGCTCCCCGCACCTCTGCTAACGCCTTTACGGCCTCCCTGCTCCTCTGCTGGAATGCTGATTTGAGGAGTGGGCTCACTGGTCAACTCTCAAGGGCAATGTCAGGGTGCCAAAGCCAGCAGTCAGAAAAACCCCTGCCCCATCTGCTGTGGGAGCCGAACCCAGCTCCAAGTCAGGGAGGCCAACAGGAAAACTAACCCAAACTCAACACTCAGTGCCTAACCCAAACCCAAACCCAAACCTCCAACACTTAACCCCAACCAGAACCCCACCCCTAGGAACCCCAACTTAAACCCAAACCCCAACACCTAACCCCTGACCCTAACCCAACCTCCAACCTGAACCTGAAACCTCAACACATAACCCCTAACTCTAACCCTAACCCCTAACATGAACCCAACCCCCAATGCCTAACCCCAACCCCAACACCCAACGCCTAACCCCAACCCCAATACCTAACCCTAACCCAAACCCAAACTCCAAACCTGAACCCCAACAGCTAACCCAAACCCAAACCCGAACTCCAACACCTAACCCCAACCTCAACCCTAACTCAAACCCAAATCTCTAACCCCCAACACCAATCCCAACATACAACCAGAACCCTAACCCCCCAACACCTAACCCAAACCCAAATCCAAACTCAAACTCCCAACACCTAACACCTAGCCCAAACCCAAATCCCCAATACCTAACCCCAAACCCCTAACCCAAACCCAAACCCCCAACACTTAACCCCTAACCCAAACCTGAACCCCTAACCCAAACTTAAACCCCCAACACCTAACCCAAACCCGAACCCCAACACCTAAGCCCTAATCTGAACTCTAACTCCCAACCTCTAACTGTAACCTGAACCTGAACCCTAACCGCAACACGTAACCTGAACCCCTAACACCTAACCCCTAACCTGAATCCTAACCCCAACACCTAACCTGAACCCCCAACGCCTAACCCCTAATCTGAACCCTGAACCCTAACCCCCAATGCCTATCCCCAACCCTTTGTGGGGGCGCTGGGCTCTGGCGCTGGGGCTGGGCTGCCTGTCCATCCAGTGCTCTGGGGGACAGGCAGCCGGGCACCCTCGGCCCCGGCCTTTGCTTTGCCAGTGCAGGCTGGGGGCTGCCGTGTGCTCATTCCTGAAGCAGGTGCAGGGCCTCTCCCGGGAGGCCAAGCAGGCACATACTTGCGGGAGGCCTCGGGTGCTGCCTGCCTCTGGGAGACGCGTCCCCACCCTGCCAGCACTCGCCCCGGTCCCTCCCACCGCCACCTGTCTCCAGGGGCTGCCGACCGCCGGACACCCCGTGGCCTCGCACGGTGTCCGTGGCAGCGTGGCACCCACCCACCCAGTACCCACGTCCCGGCCCTACCTGTGCAGGGCTCCCAGCGCTGGGCACCTTGGCCAGGGGTTGCCAGGGGCAGGAGGAGGACACACAGCGTCAGCAGGGCAGACATGAGGGGCTCCGGTCCCCAGCTCCATCCAGGGGCTCCGCTGGGCTGGCGGGGAGGCAGCTGCCCTCCGACGGGGGCACTCACTGCGCTGGCCGCATGCCAGCCGCCCGCAGGGAGGACAGAGTGGCCCTGGCAGCAGCCGGAAGCTTCTGGCTGATCCGCAGCGGAGGCCCTGCAGGGCGGGGCTGCAGCCGCCGGTCTCTCCTCACTCGCACTGGGCTCGGGTCTCGGCGCTGAGCAGGTGACAGCTGACACCAATCTCGGCACAGCTGGGATTAGTCATTGGCACAGCACATCTCCCAGAGGGACGACGGCAGCGGGTCGCTCAGCGCGAGCCCAGAGCAAACCAGAAAAACTTAGAAAACCTGTTTGGCTCAGGCGCACACGCGTGCCGGGGACCTTGGCAGGCCCGGGGGCCCCGCGGCAGCAGGCCCCGCACTCGCCGGCTCCGAGGCCGTCCCAGGAGGGGCCGGGCTCCACGGAGGCTTTTCATCTGGTGCCCAGCCCTCTCGGGTGTGTGGTTGCCGGCTGCTGGGTTCAGGAATTTCCCGGGGCTGGGAGTCGGTCCTTAAAGGGAACAGCTCACGGGGAGGGGGCGGGGGCCACCGGGAGGCCAGCCGGGGTCCGCCTCTCAGGACAGGGGAGGCCAGCCGGGGTCCACCTGGCAGAGCCAGGGAGGCCAGCCAGGGTCCGCCTCTCAGGACAGGGGGAGCCAGCCAGGGTCCACCTCACAGAGCCAGGGAGGCCAGCCGGGGTCCACCTGGCAGAGCCGGGGAGGCCAGCCAGGGAGGCCAGCCAGGGTCCACCTCGCAGGGCAAGGGGAGGCCAGCCGGGGTCCACCTGGCAGGGCAGGGGGGCCAGCCAGGGTCCGCCTCGCAGCACAGGGGGAGGCCAGCCAGGGTCCACCTCGCAGAGCCAGGGAGGCCAGCCAGGGAGGCCAGCCAGGGTCCACCTCGCAGGGCAAGGGGAGGCCAGCCGGGGTCCACCTCGCAGAGCCGGGGAGGCCAGCTGGGGTCCGCCTCGCAGAGCCTCAGAGCCCCCTCTCTCCGGTCCCTCCCTGCCCTCTTCCCTCAGCCCCAGCCGGTGACCGTAAGGTGCTGTCCCGACCGCAGGGGTTCCCCAGCTGGGATGAAATGGAGACGAACTTGCGGAGGCTTCAACTCCCCGCACGTGGTTCCCGCACACCTGAGCCTGGTGCCCCGGGGTGGCCTCCCTCACCTTTCCTCCCCACTCCAGGCCAGCCATGGGGGCCTCAGGGCCCAGGCCCCGGGTGGAATGGGGGGGACAGGACACAGAGGGCTGCAGTGCAAGGCCACGCCCCACACCCCTGCTGGCTCCCCGCTGCCCAGCTTCTCCGCGATTTCACCTGCCTGTGCCAGGGACACGGTGTCGCATTCCCCCAGGCCGACTTGCAGAAGCAGAGTGAGGACGCTCAGGGACACCCAGCTCAAAGGGGTGCACCTGAGCGCCCCAGTCCCTGCCTACCTACTGCGACCTCTGTGACCAGAAGTCCCTGAGGGTCTCGAGTTCAAGTCCCCGCCCCCATCAACCGAGGAGAAGCCACCTTCAGGGACCCAGGTGTAGCCGGGCTTGGGGCCGGAACCCCAGGAGGCCGGGGCGTCGGCGGGAAGGCACCTGATGTGGGTGCTCTCCCCAGACCGCGCTGGCGGCTGCCTGGGAGCAGGGAAGTCACTTTGTCCAAACTCCGCCCCCCAGGAACCAGACCAAGCAGGGTATCCCGTGGGTATCCCGTGGCTCAAAGCCCCAGCCCGCTCGGGGCCCTTGGACATGCGGCTCCACATGAAAACCCAGAGAGTCCCCGAGGGCTCTCCCCACACACAGCCCGCCCTGCCCCGTGCCTGGGCAGCAAGGGGAGGCCGAGCCTGGACACAGCCCGGAGGCCATCGCCGTGTGCCCGAGGGTGTCTCTGCTCCCCTGTCCTCAGCAGGGAGCGGTGGAAGCCGAGGGAAAGAGGCCGGGACAGGAGAAACCGGAGGCGAAGCCGTGTTAGGAGAAGCCGGTGCCGGGCCAGGCCCTGCTCCCCACCTGTCGGGACCCCCAGTGGTTTCTGACCATTTAAAGACACAGCGTCCCTCAGGGTTCTCCCCAGCTTCGTACGCACTGACCCCACTCTAGGGATGTGTGAAAGGAAGACGAAGGGCGCCTGACACTTTTATTTTATACGATTTATTTATTTGAAAGGCAAAGTGCCAGAGAGGGAGACAGAGACCTTGCAGCTGCTGGGTCACTCCCCAGATGGCCGCATCGGCCAGGGCTGCTCCAGGACGAAGCCAGGAGCTTCCTCCGGTCTCCCACGGGGGTGCAGCGGCCCAAGCGCTCGGGCCACCCTCTGCTGCTTTTCCGGGAGCACTAGGGAGCTGGCTGAGAGGCGGAGCAGCCAGGATGGGAACCGGAGCTCTACCGTGGGATGCGTCACGGGCAGGGGCTTCACCCCTGCACCACGCCGGCCCCATCTGCTGAGCATCGGGGGACCCAGGGGCACCCGGCGAGCCCGGAAGCTGAGCAGCAGCCCCTTGCTGGGGGTCAGGAGTCATCGGGCACCGGGAGGCCGGCGGCAGGAGAGGCAGGCAATTCGCTCTGAAAAGCCCTGGTGACGAGGTCCCTGCGGCAGTTGGGATGTGTCTGCGGGCAGAGCCCTGGTCCCCAGTGTGGCCGCGGGGGAAGCGCAGGACCCCCCAGAGGCTGGGAACCAGTGCGGTCATCAGGGCTCTGCTGGAGGCTCAGGCAGCTGTCCACAGCCAGGCCCGCTCCTCCGTCTCCCGCTCGCCACGAGGCCCGTGCCCGCTCCCCTCCCGACGCCAGCGGCCAGGAGGTGATGCAGTTGGGGGCCCCGAGCCGCTGGTCCTGCCAGCCCCGCCGCCGTGAGCCCAGCCCACCTCCGCACAGACTGCCCGCCTCGGGCACCAAGCCCCGGCACCAGGCGGCAGATCGAACCATCTCGCAGGCTCTCTGCCAGGGCGGGGAAGGGGCCTCTCCCTTCCACACGGTGAGGTCTTTGCCCGCTGGTGGCTGCTGAGTTCTCCCACCACGCCCCCTTTTCTGGTTCCGTGGTCTAACTTGTCCCCTCGCCCGGCATGTGGAGTCTGTGTCCAGAAGAATCTCTAAGGCCTCTGCGAGTTGTTGGCACCCAGGCCCTTCTGCTCCATGGCGCCGGGTGCTCAGGCTTCTGCTGCACCTGAACGCGGGAGGCCGCGTCCCCCGGGGCGCCGCACACGCGTGGGCCCCTCATCTGCGCCCGCTAAGCTCACCGTTCCCCTTGCGGCTGTCCCGGTGCTCTGGTGAGCGTGTTCCCCGTGGGTGCTTACACAGGACACAGGACCCGGTCCCGCCTTGGTCACAGACACTGCACAACACCCACAAAAGTTCGCATCCAAGAAAATGTCACTGGGGCCAGGGCTGTGGTGCAGCAGCTAAAGCCACCACACATGGGCGCCGGTTCGAGTCCCAGCTGCTCCACTTCCCGTCCAGCTCCTTGTTGATGGCCTGGGAAAGCAGCAGAGGATGGCTCAAGTCCTTGGGCCCCTGCACCCATGTGGGAGACCTGGAGGAATCTCCTGGCTCCTGGCTTCGGATCAGCACAGCCTCGGCCATTGCGGCCAACTGGGGAGTGGATGGAGGCTTGCTCTCTCTCTCTCTCTCTGTCTCTCTAACTCTGCCTTTCAATAATCCAGTGCATCTTTAAAAAGAAGATGGCCCAGCCCCGCCGGCTCAGTGAGCCCAGTCTGCACCCCGCTCTCACGGACGGCCGTGGGCCACTCCCGGGCCACCCCACCGGGCATCATGGCCCCAGACGCCCCCTCCTGCCCGAGGTCTGGGATTTCTTCCGCTTCTCTCCACGCCCTGGAAGTCACCGGCCACCCACAGCCCAGGTGCGCAGGCGCATTCCCGCGGTGCTCCATCAGGACCGTGGCCTGGAGCCCAGCTCCTCCCCCAGCGCGTGGCGCGCCCGGCTTTCGTCCTTTCGCTCAGAGCGCGCCGTCAGGTCGTCCTTGAGATCCATGTTCTCTACCAGCTGTGGGTTCGAATCGCTTCTTGACGATGACTCGAACCCCAGCCCGTGCTGGGAGCGGTGTGGACCTTCCCCTCACTGACACGCAACTTACATACATGGAGAGTGGTGTATCTCTGCGTGTACTTAGCGATTTTGTCACAGCGAGCTACAGAACAGTGTGTGTGTGTGTGTGTGTGTTCATTTATGTACATGCTTGTGACGTGTGACTGTGTGGTTACGTGGTTGTGTGGTATGTGTGGTTATGTATGTATGTGTGTTGTGGATGTGGTTGTGTGTGATTGTGTATGTGTGTGTACATATGCATGTGTGTGGTGTGTTCTGTGTTGTCTGTGTGTGTGCCTGTGCATGTGTGACTGTGTACGTGTGCTGTGTATATGGTGTGTGTGGTTGTGTGTGGTGTGTGTGGTTATGTATGTGTGTGTATGCACGCATGTGTGTGTGTGGTGTATTGTGTATTGTCTCTGTGTATGGTGTGTGTGGCGTGTTATGTACGTATGTGTGTTGTGTGTGATGTGTACGTATGTGCTGTGTTGTCCCCGTGTGGTATGTGTTCTGTGTGTACATGTGTGTACGTGTGTGTGACGTGTTGTGTGTGTTGTCCGTGTGTGCTGTGTTGTGTGTTGCATGTGTGTGGTGAGTGGTGTGTGTGCCTATGTGTGTGAGCTGTCACTGCTCCGTGTCTCCCTGCAGCCTGCCTGTTGCTGTCAGGGACACGTCTGTCTCAGTGTCATCTCTGGATGTGTTTCTCCTGGTTGGTGGACAACACCCCGCTGTGCAGGGGCTCCCGGACAGCGCCCACCCCGTCCCAGTCCCCGGCCCCCGGCCCCGGCCCTCGGAGCCCTGCCTTGTCCCCCACACACACTCCAGCGCCACCAGGTTCCCGCCGACGGCAGAATTCCACTGGTGCCTACAGGAGAACTCGTGTGAGAGACGCCGGAACCAGTCCTGAGAAGGGCACGGTGGGAGTCCACTCTGCAGGGACCCTGCGGCCCCAGCGGACGTCGCGTCAGGCAGAGCCTGGCCCCGGCTCAGCTCGTGCCTGGGTGAGCAGTGAGGGTTTGGATGGGATTAGCATTTAAATCAGTAGACTTCGCAAAAAAGGGTGACTCCTGTATTTGTTTGAAAGGCAGAGAGAGAGAGGAATCTTCCATCCACCAGTCCACTCCCCACATGGCTGCATCAGCTGGGGCTGCGCCAGGCCAGGGCCAGGAGCCGTGTGCAGCGGGCACTCAGTACCTGGGCCATCCTCGCTGCCTTGCCAGGCACATAGCAGGGAGCTGACTGGAAGTGGAGCGGCCGGGACTTGAACCAGCGCCTGTATGGAAAGCAGGTGACCGGGCGGCGGATTTACCCACTGTGCCGCAGCACCGGCCCCTAACTCAGTGGACCGGACACAAGCAGACCGCCCTCCTTCCTGCAAATCAGCTCAGGGCCTTCAGGCAAAGATGGAGCCAGGGTCTCCAGGCGGCCGGCCCAACCCGCAGGCCCTGGAGTTCCTGGTCGCTGCAACCGACCCCTCTTCCAACCCCTGAAGACAGACACAGATACAGGTGCGGGTGTGGACATACAGATGGAGTGTAGACGGGTGTGGGTGTGGGTGCAGTACAGACACAGTGCAGACGGAGCCACAGATGCACTGCAGGTGTGTGTGGGTGTGGGTGTGGGCGTGCAGAGCTGTAACTATGCATGGGATGCAGGTGTAGACAGTCATGCACACGTCTGTAGGTGTAGACAGACGGGATCTGACGTGTGTGGAAGCAGTGGTGGCTGCAGCTGTTTGCAGATGGACCCCCACGATCCGTCAGCCCTCCTCTGGAGAATGCTCACTGCTGTAACCAGGGCAATGCTTCTTGTTGTTTTCCCAGGGAGCAGGAGGAGGGAGAGGAAGGGGAGGGAGAGGAGGAGCAGGGAGAGGAGGAGGAAGAGGGAGACGAGGAGGAGGAGGAGGAGAAGAGGGGGGAGGAAGAGGAGGGAGAGGAGGGGGAGGGAGAGGAGGAGCAGGAGGAGGGAGAGGAGGGGGAGGGAGAGGAGGAGCAGGAGGGGAGGAGGGTGAGGGAGAGGAGGAGGAGGGAGAGGAGGAGGAAGAGGGAGACGAGGAGGAGGAAGAGGAGAGGGGGGAGGAAGAAGAGGAGCAGGAGGAGGGAGACGAGGAGGAGGAGAGGGGGGAGGAAGAGGAGGGAAAGGAGGGGGAGGGAGAGGAGGGGGAGGGGCGGGCGAGGGCGAGCTGGGGGTGGAGCTCGGGGAACCTGACCCCTGCAGGCAGAGCTCCTGCTCCGGTCACTGCCACAGCTGCGGTTCCGTGCCGCGTGCATTCGGGGCAGAGCCTCCTGCTGAAAGGTAAAAGCCTGGACACAACTGCCCACGATCCTGCCACGGCCACGCATGTGGGGCCGACAGCAGCTGGCCTCCCGGGGGCCCACAATCCTACCATGACCATGTGTGTGGGATGGACGGCATGCCAGCTTCCCAGGGACCCATGGATCCCGCCACAGCCACACGTGTGGGGCCGACAGCAGCCGGCTTCCTGGGGGCCCATGATTCCGCCGTGGCCAGGTGTGTGGGATGGACAGAAGGCCAGCTTCTCAGGGGCCCACGATCCCGCCACAGCCACACGTGTGGGGCAGACAGCAGCCGGCTTCCCAGGGGCCCACGATCCTGTCACAGCCACGCGTGTGGGGCAGACAGCAGCCGGCTTCCCAGGGGCCCACGATCCCGCTGTGGCCACGCATGTGGGGCTGACAGTGGCCGGCTTCCCGGGGGCCCACGATCCCGCCGTGGCCACGCGTGTGGGGCCGACAGCAGCCGGCTTCCCCCAGCAGGCGCTAGGTGCTCACATGTGAGTTCCAGCGTTTCCTGCTTTGAAAACACCTCCGAGATCTCGAGACTCCTGCCCCGAGGACTCCGCTGGCCGCCACCCTCCGCAGGGCGGGGAGCCCCCGCACTCTCCTCTGAAGGCTCTGGGCTCGGCCGGGTCGGCTCCCGAGGTCTCCCCCTCCCTGCCCCGGACGCTGGCTGGTGCCGCGGCCTGGGGTTCTGCTCTCAGCCCGGCTGCCGGGGGACAAGGGCTCTGCCCCGGCCGGCCGTGCTGGGCTCCGGCTCTAGGCAGCCTGGCATTTCCGGCTCCAGGCCAGGCCCACCCTCCCCACACAAAGCCTGTGCTTAAAATTCTTCGCAGATGAAGCCGCCTTAGCTAAACCCGGTGAAAGCCCAGGTTCGCCTTCCTCCCAGCAGCCTGCCGAGGCGGCCCCAGGGGAGCCGGGTGCGAGGCCGGCCGGCAGCGGCAGCCACTTCAAAGGCGCGGGCGGGGGAGGGGCAGGAGGCAGGGCTGTAATTAGCGGCCGCGGGCAGCCACAGGCGTGCTCACACCTCGCGCCCCGGCTGCAGGCACAGCCGCATGCAGCCGCGCAGGGCGGGAACAAAGCGGCCTCCTGTTTGATGTGAATCACCGCCCCTCCCACCTGCACCGGAGCCAGGGCCCAGGGGAGCCCTCCCTGCCCGCCCCGCCCCAGCGCCCAGCACCCACACCTCCCACCTCCGGGAGCACGCGGACCCCGGGGGACAGGGCTCCAGGCACAGCAGCCTGTGGTGGGGCCAGAGGGGTCTCGGCTGGGGCGGGAGGCCAGCCGAAGGAAGCTTCCGGAAGAACCCACCCAGCGGGAAGGTGGGGCGGGATTCAGGGTGGCCACCGCGGCCCGCTGGCCAGCTGGTCCCAGGCTGAGTGCAGAGCAGAGCGGCCGGGCCCCTGGTCGGTGTCTGCTGCCCTCGGGTTAAGACCTCGCCCCAAGACTGGAGGTGGCCACTGGAGCCAGTGCTGAGCAGGCTGGGGAGAGCGCGGCTGGCAGGCCCGTGGGCGGCTTCCCCGGACAGCCCCTGTCACTTCTTCCCAGGAAGACCACGGGGCTTTTCTAGCATCCTTCACGTCTCAGGAGGGTCACTCACGGAGCGGCCGTGGCTGACGACGGCAGAGGCCCAGGAACCCAGGGGTGGGGGGCACTCCCAGCCCCTGCCCTCCCCCTCCTCAGCCAGGAGCTCCCTGGCTGCCCCAGGCCCCATCGGCCTCTGTGCGCAAGCAGAGGCGTGGCCGGGTTTCCAATAGGCCCCATGCGGCCCACGGGTGTCACCGCCTTCCCTCCAGTGCTGACGGCTCCAGAAGGCACAGGCTCCGAGGACGCCGCAGGCGCTGGTGCTGGGTGGGGGGAGGACCCCAAGCCAGGCAGAGCTCATGAGTGAGCCCAGACCGTGGGCCCCAAGCGCTGTGAACTTGATGGGGGTGTCCCGGGTGAGCAGTCGGCAGGCCCCCTGGACTGGAAGCAGCTCCTCGTGTCCAGGCCAGCATGGGTAGGGAGAGTGTGGGTGGGGGACCAAGGCCCTGGGATGGGCCACAGCCACGGGAAGCACCACAGGACGCGGTGAGGGCTCAGAGGTGAGGGGCTGCCTGGGGGATGCCAGAGAGGGGGCTGTGGGCACGGCCAGGAGAGCTGGCTGGAGGCTGCAGCAGGGTGCAGGACACGACCCAGGGCGGGGTGGGGGGAGCCAGGACCAGAGGACCTCTGCGCAGACCCTGGCCGCACACTCACGTGGGACCCCCACGTCCACAGAGCCAGCCAACGACACGGTCGGCCTGAGAAGCGAGAGTGAGGCCGCCGTCAGCAGGTGCACCGTCAGGCCCGCCCTCCCAGCTGCCGTAACTGACGCAGGCGGGGCTTCACAGTGTTCACCCGCTCAGGCTGCAGGCTGGCGTCCCATGGCCTCGCCCCGGCTGGCCGTGTCCTCTGCGGCTGCCCTAGGCCACTTGATCTCACCCGTGAGGACTGCTGGCGGCTGTGTCCCACCTTAACCGCCTGCTCCCCGCCTGGCGCGCCGGCAGCGTGGAGAGCAGGGGCAGGACTCCCGCCGAGGGATCTGGGGAACTCAGCTCGGCCAAGGGAGCCGCGGCAGCCCTCGTGGGCCGGGGGTGGAAGCAGGTCCACAGAAGCACCTCGCGACATCCGCCTGCTCTCACGTTGGGGCCCACGTGGGCGACAGGACGCCCGGCTGTGCCCGTGTCAGCTTGTGGTGTCCGAGAAACCAAGACCCTGCTCGGGCCTGTGCCTGACACACAAGCCACGCCTGGGAGCCACACGTGTGCCCTCCGGTGGCACCGGGCGGGGAGCCACTCACGTCCCTTTGTGTGAGTTGCCAGGCGGCTGGTTCGTCCCCAGGGAGGGGTGGGTGGGTGGCTGCCAGCCAGGGGCTTGTCCACGGCCGCTCTCCTCCAATGCACCGGCAAAGAAATGACGTCACCTACGCACACATCTGCCTTTTAAAATCACTTTGTTTTTCTTAGTGCTCAACAAACAACAGGCTCCTTGACGAAACCCCATCAGCACCTGACAGCACAAAGAAGGGAACAAAAGTCCGCGGAATCCCGCCATCGGGGGTCACGCGAGGTACGAGCGTTCCCTAACACGGTGTCGTCACACACGTGGGCGCGCATAGACACGGTGTCGTCACACACGTGGGCGCGCATAGACACGGTGTTGTACACACACAGGTGTGAGACCCCCTGTCGCCAGCCACCAATCCCCCGGGGGCCTGAGTGGCAGGAACACTGTCGCCACTGTGCATGGCCCGTGTGCCAGGGACGCGGCCGTGCCCCTCCCCAGGAGACCTGGTGACCGCCCCTGAGTGTGGCCTGTGTGGAGCTGGCACAGCACGCGTGGCTGCTTCCCTGGGTCCGGGCCTGAGGCTCCCTCGGGTCATCGCCCGCCCATCTCGCTCGAGGTCAGATGCCCAGGATCATCCCACACAGGACCTTGACCCTCGGCAGCCAGCCCTCCATGCCTGGCCTAGGCTGTGCCCCACCCATGTACCTGTGCCCACTTCTGCACCGGTCAGCGCTGTGGCAAACCCACGCCGTGAGCTGCTGTGCGCCCTGGGCTGGAGGCACGGCCACGGGGCGTGGTGGCTCTGGGAGGGGCTTCAGAGAGCCAGACGGTGGCCCTGGGGGAAGGGCTTCAGAGAGCCAGATGGCTGCGGGGGCTTCTCCGTGGCCTTGAGTCCCGCCACCGCCCCTGCTGCCCCGAGGACCCTGGTGGAGGCAGCTCGCCCCGAAGGGCTGCATGGCGGACGGAGCGACACTGAGGTCACTCTCGGTTCTGCAGCCTGGACATCCACCCCGAGCCCAAGGGCCCCTCGTCCAGCTCTCTGGGCCCCTGCTTCCAGCGCGCCCTCCTCACATCGCCATACGAGGGCCGGGATTTCAGCGTGTGAACGGCGGGCGGGGTATGACACACACCCAGGTCAGCCGTCCACTGTGCACACCCAGCCCCGAGCCCCAGGACTCTCAACTCTGAGCGCCAGCTCTGAGGTGTAAGGGCCGGGTCCCACACCCCCTCCGGCGCCGGGCACGGCTGCTCTCTGGTGGTCAGCCTGTGGGTCCCAGCTCTCAGGAGCCGGCGTTCAGCCTGCGGTCAGGCCTGCCTGAGCCCCACGTCGGAGTACCTGGCTGGGACCAGCTTATCACATTAACCAGTGTCTGGGAGGATTCTGACGCTGGGGGCCTGAGGGTCCCAGGAACAGGTGCGGCACCTCCCCCGCAGGTGGACGTGTCGCTCAGCCGGCCCCGCCTTCACGGAGGCCACGGGGTGCGGCGGGGAGTCCCAGGCCTCTGTGCAGGCCTTGGGGACAGCCCCCATCTCAACGCTGCCTGAGACCCCAGCCCCCCGCCCCCGGGTTCAGAACCAAAGGTGCAGTCACTCAGAGACCCCAGGGCCTCAGAAGCTCTGAAAATGGGGGCAGAAGACGCCACGGGGACTTGGGGACCCTCTGCCTGGAGCAGGGGCAGGGACCAAGGCCTCTCCCAGGGCCCAGGCAAGGCCACGCTGCAGGACGCCAGTGTGCCCTTGGTGGGCGGCTCCCACCGCCCAGGGCCCACGGAAGTCCTGCCTGTGGGTCTTCCAGGGGTCTGCTGCTGGACCTGGGCTTCCGGCTGCTCTCCCCTGGACAGCAGTGGCCACGGGTGCCCAAGGCTAACAGAGGGCCTGACCGATGGCTCAGGACCTGCACGGATGTCTGCTCCGGGGCAGGAAGCGGGAAAAGACTACAGTTCCCATGACCTGCCTTGGGAGGGAGAAGCTCCGGTGTCTACCTCCTCACCGGGACGGAGTCGCCAGCCTGCAGGAAGCCCTGAGCGAGGCGGCACGGCAAATCCCCACGCGGGCTGAGCGTCCCTCTCTCGGTCTGTGGAATGGAGAGCACAGAGCACACGGAGCGGGCACCTGGGCCACCCTATGGGCGGGGGACACGCGTGCTCTCTCTCACCGGGAAAGAAAGGCAGGTAACGTGGGCACAGACTGCGGTGCCACGTGGGCCCTGGACACTCCGACTGCTGCCTCACCCTCCGCGGACCCCGGGGCAGGCCCTGCACCAGCACCGCCCGTCCTGCTCTCCCGGGGTCCTTCTCTGCTGGTCACTCTCCCTCTGCCGTGGGCAGCCGTGAGCACACGAGGACCCCGCACGAGCACACAGAGGGGGAGCGGCTGTCACCCCGGGGTCTGCACGGAAGGAGGAAGGAGCTCCGCCCAGGCTGGCGCAGCCCGAGACAGGGCTCCAGGACTGTGCGGCCCCGTTCTCCCCACCGTGGACACGAGCAACAGCCCACGGCCTGGGAGGACCACGCTCACGCTGGCAGTGTCCTGTGTGACCCTGGACACATCAGGGTTGGCCAACCACCAGGGCTGGTTTCAGGTGCTCTCGGGCACGGCACTGCCGTCCACGTGTGGCTCAGAACAGTGCGGGGGACGGCAGTGCGGGTGGCTTCATGGTGAGCCTGGCCGGCCGGCGGCCCAAAACAGTTCCCAGCGCCCATGAGACCAGTGGCTGCGGCAGTCCCACGGGTCACGGGTCGACACCCCTGCCCCTCTGAGTCTCCACCCCAGGACCCAGAAGGAAGTGGAGGACAGGGCTTCCTGTGGCCATGGGCCACCTGCTGCGGCTCTTCATGAACAGGAAGGCAGAGCAAAGGGGGCTACAGAAGGGCAGGTCGGGGACCCCACTGCTCAGCCAGCCAAGGACAGGACATGGGAGAGGCAGCTCCATTCACGGACTCCCAGTTCTCCCGTTGGCCAAAATGTGCAGCATGAAGAATGTTTTCAGGGAAATTAGTTTAAAATCATTTTGAAGCTAATTCTTTTAAAGATTTATTTATTTATTTGAAAGAGTTACACAGAGAGAAGGAGAGGTGTGTGTGTGTGTGGTGGGGGTGTCTTCCATCTGCTGGTTCACTCCCCTAATTGCCGCAACGGCCAGAGCTGCGCTAATCCAAAGCCAGGAGCCAGGAGCTTCTTCCTGGTCTCCCACGTGGGTACAGGGGCCCAAGCACTTGCACCATCCTCCACTGCTTTCCCAGGCCACAGCAGGGAGCTGGATCAGAAGTGGAGCAGTTGGGACTCGAACTGGCGCCCATATGGGATGCCGGCACGGCAGGTGGCAGCTTTACCCTCTACGTCACAGCGCCGGCCCCCAAAAGCATTTTGAACCATGAAGGAAGTTTCTAAATAATTGTGCAGATAGCTGACCCCCTACACTGCCGGCCCAGTCTGCTCCTCACTTCTCTTGAACGGCTGAGCACAGAGGCGGAGGGAGGGGAGTGAGGGGCCAGGGGCTCGACACTCACTGTAGGGAGGGCTTCCTGAAGGGGGCGGCACTTGCTCTAAGCTTTGAAGGCGTTTCTTGGTGGACAGAGGAAGGCAGAGCAGTTGTGAGCAAAAGAGAATGTGCCCTCAGACGCAGAAGCCCCCATACGGAGAATGCGTCTCGGGCCAGACGCTCTCAGTGGAGTTGAACTTGACCAGACAGTCCAGTGGGGGCCTTAGGAGCTCCCCACAGGCCAGAGCAGAAGTCGGCGCCATCTTTGCTGCACTGGGAACACTGGTGCACCTGCGGTGGGCAGGCCGGGACCCTGCTTGGGGCAGTTGCAAGGCCAATGCCTTCTTACCCCGTGTGCGTAAAGCTGTGCCAACGACGTCGCCGTGGCAGTGCACATGGAGGACCTGAGAGAAACAGCGTGGCTGTCGGCGGACAGAGGCCTGGAGCAAGGCTGAGATGCCGACGCAAGGGAGGCACACAGCCGATGTCTCCACGACACGAGAGCCCAGGTGGGTCGCTGTGGGTCCTGAACGTGGCTCTGCCCTGCTTCTGTGTAAGCACGCCTTGTGGACGCACGCAGAGGGTCCAGTCTCCTGCGGCAAAGTCGGAGCAGCGGGGCGTTTCTCCTGACCAGGGACAACCACCAGCGAGCTCGCGACCTTGCTATTGGCGTCCCAATGGCAGTGCCATGCCTGAAGCATGGGAGCAGGGGCGTGTGGCTCCTGATGCAGCTTTTGTCCTGTCCTCTCCCAGCCTGCTGCCTCTGGTGTGCCCGGGGCAGTAATTGCCCAATACCTTTTCGGGGCTGGAGTGTCCGGATTGTTTAAGCAAATGACACGATTCTGTCCTATGTTTGCACTGCGCCTGGGACGAGAATTCCCCATCCTAACGACTCACCCAGATCTCGCAGGGACGAGCAATGCGTCTGCAACCCTTGCCGGGCGAGGTGAGCTGTCCCGCGCATGCTGGGCCGAGGTCCCTGTCCGGGCGCCAGTTGTCGGGGCTTCACATGATGAGCCGAGACACGGGCATCTTCAACCGGAGTGCCACCCCGATGAGCTCACGGGGTCCCAGCCTCCAACAGGCAGGTGCCCAGGAGACTCCCTCAGGCTGTGCCAGGTGGACTCCCAGCCTGACAACACTGGGGGTGGGGTTCCCCATTCCACACCCAGCAGACACTGTCCAGGAGAAGGGGGCGGGGCGGGAAGAGCTGGACCCCTCTCCGTGGGAGCCCCAGGCTGACCACAGCCACACTCCCAGCCCTGAGCTGAGCCCCCGTCTGCCTGCGGCAGGTGCGCTCTCTCCACTAAACCGTGCTCCCCCTGCCTGGGTGCTGGGCACTGTCTCGGATCCGCCCTGAAGGCTGCCTGGCCGCCCCTGCCTGGCTCATGCGTGAATTCTTACTTGAGCAAAGACCAGAGCCTGTGTCGGAGCCAGTGCTGTGGCGTAGTGGGTAAAGCTGCAGCCTGCAGTTCTGGCATCCCATATGGTGCTGGTTTGAGCCCTGGCTGCTCCACTTCCAATCCAGCTCTCTGCTGTGGCCTGGGAAAGCAGTAGAAGATGGCCCAAGTCCTTGGGCCCCTGCACCCATGTGGGAGACCTGGAAGAAGCTCCTGGCTCCTGGCTTCAGCCTGGCCCAGCCCTGGCCGTTGTGGCCATCTGGGGAGTGAACCAGCAGATGGAGAATTCTAGCTCTGCCTTTCAGGAATCACTCAGCACACACAGCCCTGTGCTCACAGAATATTTAACTTTAATCTCAGCCTGGGTGTTGGGCTCAGTGGTTAAGATGGTGGTTGAAATTCTGGCCCCACAGATCTGAGCTCCTGGCCCCACCCCGGCCCCCAGGGAGCCCCCAGCCACAGCCACAGCTGCCCTGCCGGGCAGGCCTCCAGTAGGTAGGCCGTCAGCCCGGGGTGCTCACGCCCAGGGACGCGGCTCTTCTCCCGCCCCGACCACCGACAAGTTCCACTGATTGCCCTAAATGGCCCGAGCTCTGCCCAAGCTCTGGCCCCACTGCCTCAGCATCCAGCCCCCCCCACCACCACCAATCCACCCACCAACATGGTCCAAACACGAAGTTCCTGTAAACCTGCTGATGGCCACAAGCTGGACCCTTAGCCCAGGGGCCCAGGGCCACGTCCCTGGGGAAGCCGCTGTGCCAAGCCCTCCGTGGCCTGTGTGCCCCTGGGCCCCGCCCTCCCATGCAGCTCTGCCCCTCGCCCACCCCACCAGGACCCCGCTCAGCCATGCTAGGTGGGGAGCCCTCCGAGCCCTCGGGCTGTGTCCAGGGCCCCTTCTCAAAGTGGCCGCTGAATGATGTTGAGGTGGATTCGTTTCTGTGAGGAGGAGTGTGGTGGGGACAAGAGGTGTGGAGTCACCACACAGACGCCGGGAGTCGGGTGAAAGCAGGCCTGAGGCAAGCAGCCTGCAGACTCGTTTATTTCAGGTGCTACAGCTGCTTATATAGCCAAGGCAGCCAATCCGGTCAAGGGGCGGTCTATGCCCTAACCAATCACAGCCTGTTGCCAGGCAGACTCTGTTGCCAGTGGCCATCTTGGCATGGCCTTTTCATTCCACCACATTTCCCCCTTTTCATTTGTTTTTGAGCAACGGGAGGCATGATTCTTGGCCATACCATTGTTGACCCCGTTTCCATGTGGTCTCCGTATGCAGCTGTGCCTGTCAAGGTTGTCCCCCAGGGGATCTTATCCGTCATTAACTAACCAGCACTCAAAACGGGAGACCACAGGAGTGCTGGCTCAGATGGGGGTAGGAATGAGGAACAATGGTAATCAGGAATGGCATGACCACACGCAGGCTGTGGGCCATTCGAGTGGCTCTCCAGAGCTAGTGGGGTATAAAGCAGTAATGGATGCGGCTGTGGGCAGTTTCTTGGGGAAAGATGATAGGGCAGGTGCATCTGCTAACAAGGTGGACCCTCAGTCTTGTTCAGCTGGTTCTGATTGGCTGTCAGTTGCAGGCTTGATGTTTCTGGCTGGTACCCAAATGGGCTGTCCCGCATCCTCTGGAAAGACACAAGCATATCCTCGGCCCTTGGTTAGCAGGAGCCTTTTTACGGGCATTGGAATCCAGGGCCTGAATTCTGCATCCGCTCCTATATTAACGGCAACAATGCAGGTGGGATGGGGTCTAGCGGCTGCCCTGAAAGCCTGGGGTGCCTGGGGACTGCCACAAATGTGGGGATCCTCACTGGGTGCGGATGGGATGACCTCACATGGGTTATTGCCTCGAGGTCATCTGAGTTCATCCCATGGGTATTTGGGGGGTGGCTGACCAGGCATTGCTGTGTTGTCTGCTGTCATGTCATCTTCACTGTCGGAGCTCTCTCTCCCTAAGTCATCGACTGTTGTCTGTGAGACAGGGACCTGGAGTGTCAGGCTCTGATCACTCCCAGATTCACTATGTTTGGTAATACGCGCGGGATTCCGAGAGGGGGCATCCTTCCCATGTCTGAGCACTTAGAGCTGAGCACCACGCCAACTCTAGCCAGAGGAAAGACACGCACAGCACTGCTGCCATGACAGTGCAAACTCCTAGCACCTCCGCTGTTGATGGCATTCTGCAGGGGTGCCCTACCCTAGACAGACAGTGGTGTATCAGAGCGTACGTATGTCCTGTGCTTAGTGGGGGGCTTCCTTGATTCGTTAGGTCAAGGCCGTATGTCCACACGGTGTCTCCGGAGCGCCACCTCTCTCGAGTGAGGGAAGATAACTTGGTTCTGAATTCTGGGATGATCAGTCCCTTATGTGAGCTCACCAGGCGAACCGAAAGTAAAAGGAGGAGCCGAGAAGCGACATACGCCTCAGGGCGGTGTGTGCCTAACCTGGGGTCACTTAGACCGAGGACGAGGACAAGGAAAGGGGTGTAGGAGGGGGTTCTGTGCTCACCCTCACAGAACCGAACAGCACACAAAACACCGAGGGGCCTTCTTGCCGAAATCCAGGGGGACCTCGCCGAGTCCGACACGCTGTCTCTCTCTCAGTCACGTTGGTGCCAGATGTTGCTGTGGATTCATTTCAGGGAGGAGGAGCGTGGTGGGGCAAGAGGCGCGGAGTCACCACACAGATCCCAGGAGTCCGGTGAAAGTGGGCCAGAGCCGAGCAGCCCACAGACTCGTTTATTTCAGTTGCTACAGCTGCTTATTTAGCCAAGGCAGCCAATCCGGTCAAGGGGCGGTCTATGCCCTAACCAATCACAGCCTGTTGCCAGGCAGACTCTTGCCAGTGGCCATCTTGGCATGGCCTTCTCATTCCACCACAGATGCTGCCTCCTGCGGCCTTGACTCTTTTTTCTTTTTCTTTTACCACCCAGTTGCCCAGATCCAGGAGGGCTGGATGGGTCCTTACCACTGTCACTGCACCCCCATGCCCACGGAAGCCAGTGAACAAAGGAATCACAGGGTGGGGCCGGCGCTGTGGTGCAGCATGGAAAGCCCCGGCCTGTTGCGCCAGTTCGAGTCCCGGCTGCTCCACTTCCGATCCAGCTCTCTGCTGTGGCCTGCTTTCCCAGGAGGGAAACGTCCTTGGGCCCCTGCACCTATGTGGGAGACCTGGAAGAAGATCCTGGCTTCGGCCCGGCCCAGCCCCGGCTGTTGCGGCCATTTGGGGAGTGAACCTCCAGATAGAAGATCTCTCTCTAACTCTGCCTTTAAAATTAATAAAATTAATCTTTAAATAGATAATAATAATAAAGGATTCGCTGGGCTGGGCATTTGGCACAGTGGTTAAGACACCACTTGAGACACGCTGAGCCCAAAGCGGACAGCTGGGCCTCCTCCCCCGGGAAGCAGCCGTGACGGTCGTTACCGGGTCCTTGCTGCCCACACTGGAGGGCCTGGATGGAGGGCCACGCTGCTGGCATCAACCTGGCCAACCCCAGCTTTGTGGGCATTTCAGGAGTGAACCAGTGGATGAGAGATCCCTCTCTCTGCCTGTCTCTCTGGCTCTCTCTCTCAAATAAATAAGTAAATTGTTAAAATGGAATTAATGAGGAACCCTTAAGCTTCTCACATTCAGCGACCTGCTGGCAGTGAGCTGCGTGAGACACGAAGGGTCAGGATGCACCAGCGACAGAAACGCAGCGGGCTCAGCCCTGCTCTGCACCAGCGTTGCTGTGTGAGTGTGTGCGCACCCGTGTGTGAGCACGCATGTGTGTGCACATCTGCACAGGTCCCTGTGTGCTTGCGCATGCGTGTGCACACGTGCATATTCAGTGTGTGTGTCCATGTCTGTGTCTGTGTGTGTGCGCATGCGTGCAGTGTGGGCACCTGTCATTGTGTCCACATGTCTGTGTGGGCAGTGTGTGTGTGTGTGCATGTGTCCACATGTGCACGTGCAGTGTGTGTGTGCAAGTGGAAGTGTGTAGAGGTCTGTGTGTCCATGTGTGTGACATGTGCGTGGATATCTGTGCACATTCAGTGTGTGTGAGCACGTGTTAGTGTGTGTGAGTCTGCACTTGGCAGTGTGTGTGAACGTGTGTGGGTACAATGTGTGCACGCGTGTGAACAGGCTGCATGTGTGTGAGCCGTGTGGGACCCAGGCTGGGAGAGTCAGCTCCCACACAGGTGGTTAACGCTGGGGAAGCCCGGCCCTAGGGCTCCGTGGAACCTGACCGGGAAGGCGGGAGCGCAGCGCCAGGTGCCGCAGGGGAGGAGCTGGACGCCTTCCCAGCGTGACTCCCAGTCCCGGCGAGACGGCACGGCGACGTCAGCCGGTGCCTCCGCTCTCGACCGGTCCAGACCTGCGCTGTGCCGTGCGGGGCGACAGCAGAGCCCCAGGAGGGAGTTCTCAGGGAAGGGACACTCTGAGGGGACGGCCCGTTCTGCCCCCACTGTGGACAGAGGCGGTGCTGAGCACGTGATGATGAGAGTGATGGCGCTCAGCTCTGCTCGCAGCAGAGGGCAGCTCCTGTGGCCCAGCACCCGTGGGCAGCTCCTGTGGCCCAGCGCCCGTGGGCAGCTCCTGTGGCCCAGTGCCCATCAGCTGCTCCTGTGGCCCGGTACCCATGGGACAGGGAAACCAAGCTGGGCTTGATCCAAGAGCCCTGGCTCCCCACCAGCCTGCAGGCCTCCCAGAGGGGCAGGAGGGTGACAGGGAGCCCTGGGTGCAGGGCTGACCACGTGATAGGGGATGGGGACACCATGGCTGTGATGGGAAATGGGGCTCTGGACGTGGCCAGCGCAGTGGTGTGAAGCCAAGGGCTGAAGTGCAGAAACAATGCGTGTGAGGAGGGCTGGCCCGGCCACCTGGGGCCCGCCTCGGGCTGGCAGCTGTCCTCACTGGGGGGACAAGCCAGCAGCCTCCACCCGGCCAGCTGCAGGGGGCGGCTCCGAGGCTGCTCTGAGCGCTTCCAGGGGCTCCCAGCACACTGGACGCCCAGCATTGTGCTGCGCTCTGCGAGCCGCGGTGAGCAAGGGGGGCGGCCTGGCTCCTGCCACCTCGCGGCCCGGGAAGCACCAAGGCCGGACGCCGCATCAAGGCGCTCTCCAAACAGCGGTGCTGCAGGCACCCTCCTGGGGTGAGACCACCTCCTCCTGGGGCTCCAGTTGTTTTTACAGGTTTTCAAGTCAACACTGAGCATTCAAAGATGACCGAGCACATGCGGATGCTGCCCTGGACCGGAAGCAGAGGCAGACCCTCAGGCTGCGCTTGCCAAAGCCTGGACCAGCTCAGAAACGACCGGAAGCCCTGAGAAGCATGACTGGCCCTGTGACACACCCCGGAAATCGGGCAACCAGCAGTGGTGGCGACTCCACGCTTCCTAGGCTGCTACACGCACAGCCACAGGCTCCGAGGCTGAGGACGGCACGGCTGTGCCCTGCAGGCCCGGGGGTCACCGGGCTACACTGAGGGTCGGCCCTCACAGCCCCCAGTGCTCCCTCAGTCTGGGGACTGCCCATCCGGCCACGCCCCCAGGGCTGGGCCACCTGCAGCAGGACAAGCCTGGATGAACTTCCCAGTGCTACATTCTCTCTGTTTATTATTTATTTATTTAATTTGAAAGGCAGTTACAGAGAGGCAGAGGAGAGAGAGAGAGAGAGAGAGAGAGAGAGGTCCTTCATCCTCTGGTCCGTTTTCCAAATGGCTGCAACAGCTGGAGCTGCGCTGATCCGAAGCCAGGAGCCAGGAGCTTCCTCCTGGTCTCCCACGTGGGTGCAGGGGCCCAAGCACTTGGGCATCCTCCACTGCTTTCCCGGGCCACAGCAGAGAGCTGGATCAGAAGAGGGGAAGCCGGGACTCGAACTGGCGCCCATAGGGGATGCCGGCACTGCAGGCAGTGGCTTTACCCAGACACCACAGCGCCAGCCCCTGGTGCTAGATTCCTACGGAAGTGGCACCTGCAGGTCCCTCTGCCGTGGAAAGTGACGTAGTCACAGATTTGGGGGTTAAGACGCAGACATCTGGGGGGTGAAGCACTTCCTGGGTGGGTTTAACAGATGTCATCACAGCGGAGATGAGAACCAGCCACGAGGAACGCGGGTAAGAACGCAGGAAGGAAGAGACGGGGAGAGACCACAGCCCGGCGTTGCCCACGCTGACGAGAGGAGCCGCCATAGAGCCGCGGGGCCCAGCGCCCGGTGGGCCTGCGAAGCCACAGATGCCGAGGCTGAGGGGCAGAGGCAGGAGCAGCCACACAAACTCACCGCGAGCAGCCCCACCACGCGCACGCCCTGGACACGCAGAGTAGCCGGCAGCAAACGGAGACCTCGGCGCCACTCACGCCGCTGATCCCGGCAGCCCCTCTGTGCTCTCCGCGGGGCCGGGCAGGACAAGGGACAGGGGATGGCGTGTGTCTGAGGACAGGGGCAGGCAGCCTCACAGGTCTGGGGCAGGGGAGACAGACAGGAAGCCAGCCAGCCTGGGCCCGGGGGCGGC
Source organism: Oryctolagus cuniculus (assembly GCF_964237555.1). Lineage (NCBI taxonomy): Eukaryota > Metazoa > Chordata > Mammalia > Lagomorpha > Leporidae > Oryctolagus > Oryctolagus cuniculus. The sequence continues at coordinate 1,806,568 of NC_091435.1, read as the reverse complement.
AGGCAGCGGCTCCCTGAGGGCGAGCCGAGGACTCCAGGATCGCCTGAGCAGTGCTCTGTTGGCGTCCTTGGTTTCTCTAAGGCCCCTCTATCAGAATTCAGATTCCCTGGGGGCCGGCGCTGTGGCACAGTGGGCTAATCCTCCGCCTGTGGTGCCCGCCTCCCATATGGGTGCCGGTTGCATCCAGGCTGTTCCTCTTAGGATCTGGCTCCCTTCTAATGGCCTGGGAAGGCAGTGGAGGATGGCCCAAGTCCTTGGGCCCTGCACCCGCATGGAAGACCTGGAAGAAGCACCTGGCTCCTGGCTTCGGATCGGGTAGCGCGGGCCGTAGAGGCCATTTGGGGGGTGAACCAACAGAAGGAAGACCTTTCCTCTGTCTCTCTCTCACTGTCTAACTCTGTCAGATTAAAAAAAAAAAGAACTGTAAAGTTTCTTCCAGTGTTTTGTTGGCTGACCGGAGGCTGCTGCCCTGGTCCCGGTGAGCGAGAGCGAGCCCGCGCTGGAGGGGGAGGTAGCAAACCAGCGGCATGGGGCGGGGTGGGGGCGCGGTCGGCAGCGCGGGCCGTGGGGCTCCAGCCACGCTGGGGTCATCGGGCTGCATCCAGAGCCTGAGGACGGCGGCAGGAAGCAACTCCAGTGAGGACCCTGTGGAGGGAGCCAGAGGCCCTGGGCAGGACAGGGCCAGGGGGCCTCACAGAGTGCAGGCGGGACCTGCATGGGGGGCCGACCCACGTCCCCCGAGGGCCGCCCCAGCAAAGCGCCCGCCGGCTCCTGTGTGTGTGTGCGGGGGCTGAGGGCTCAGAAAGCCTCCCCTGCTGACAGCGGGGCCCCCAGCCTGGCCCCTGTGACCGCTCTGCGCAGAAGCGGGGCGTCCCCTGTCCTGGAGCCCTCAGAGCCACAAGCAGCAATGGCCACCAGCAGCCCCCCATGGCCCGGGAGGCTCCCAGGCCAGCACCTGAGGCCCGGCGTGGTCTGCAGGGCCCCCTCCATGCTGCCCCCCACTCTAGGGTAGGCAGAAGGGAGCCAGGCCCAGGGCAGAGCCTCAGGCACGGTCAGGCAGGGTAGACTCTCCGGCATGAGGAGCTGGCCACGGCCGGTGGGCGCGGGCCGGCTCGCGGCGGCGACTCCCTTTGCTGCCCGTTGGGCGCGGGGGACGCGGGCCTGTGAGGGGGCGTCGCCCGCCCCGGGAGGCCGCAGGGCCCCCAGCTCTGCCCGGTGGTGCTGCTCACCTGGGAGCCAAGCGTGTGTAGGCTGGCAAACCGCCGTGATTCATGTGGCTGATTTATTTGACAATCAGGCTAAATTTAGGTTAACGACTTTGTAATCACTGTCTCGAGGGTGCACTTGAAGGTGCGCCACAAACACGGGTGCTGCTGGGTAAGCGAACGCTATCTGATGGAGCCCGCGCCAGCCCGGCCAGCCCGGCGCCGGGGGCACCCGAGCTGCAGGCCTCTGCCCACAGCGGGGCTTCTGGGAGCCCGCTCAGGAACCCCACCCTTTGATGTGAACGTGTGTGTGTTGTATGTGTGCATGGGTGCGTTCGTGTGCACACATGTGCATAAGTGCGTGCGCACAGAGCAGCGCGTCTGCCTGCCACGTCCCACCAGGCCAGCTCAGAAGCCCTGGACTTGCCCTGAGCTCAGCCCCCACTCTAGAACATGCTGTCACCATGTCCCTGCCCTGGAGCCCTGGCCCCGCTCTGTCCCTCGGCCTCCCGGTCACACCGGGAGTGCAAGGTCACACGCGCACAGCAGATCGGGAGGTTCCTGAAGGCGCCCAGCGCTGCCGCCTGCTGCCAGCGCCCGCCTGTCACCACGCTGGCGGTGGCTCCGGACCCTTCTCTGCCCCAGGGCCTGTGGCTCCCGAGAGCTTGGCTACGTGGACAGCAGGTGCCCCCGCACAGCACCCGCTGACCTGCCCTATGTCCAGCGGGGCCACGCTCGGGTCTCTGGGCTTCTTGTCTGTTAGAACTCCCGAGGCAGGTGGCCCAGAGCCAAAACACCGGGAGCAGGCTCCCGAGGCTCCCGCGCTGGGCGAGCCGGCACCGGAAACCCCAGCTCGTTCTCACCCGGCCCCGGCCGCCTCCGGGGCGTCACGGCTTCCAGCCGCCTTTCATCTTCACGGCGCTTTCCAGATGGTAGCAGCAACTCCCGCTGCCCCAACACCCGGACCAACACAAAACAAGCGCGGTAATGACCTCCGGCTTCCTGCTGCCTGCAATAGGCCACGCTGCAGGAAGCAGAGGCTGCCGGGAGCCGCGGCACTGGGAGCCCACACGGCGCAGGGCCTGAGCCCGGAGCCCTGCCGGATGGGGCCCCGAGTCCCCGGCTGCCTGGGAGGTGACAGAACCTGCGTGGTGCCTTGGGGGGTGGCAGCGAGCTCCCCTCCCCGCCGGAATGCCCGGGGCCTCGGCTGAGGTGCCAGGAAGGGGCTGGTGGCGGGGTGGCCACGCGGGGCCCCAGGCGCCAAGAAGGGGCGGAATCGGAGCCGCGGGCCCCCAGGTGTGCGAGCTGGAAGCAGTCACAGAGCGACATGCAGAGAACCGCAAACCTGCAGCGCAGTGTCCAGGGACAGCGTCGACAGGGGCGAGCGGGGCCCCCAGGGGACCGTGAGAAAGGGCAGGAAGGACCCGAGGGAGCCGCAGGCGAGGCTCCCACATGTGACCAGAAGCCTGGGGCGACCCCCAAAAGGCAACCCCCACAGGGCAGCCGGGGGCAGTGGAGCCCCCGAACAGCTGGCAGGAAGTCACCCCACAGCCCGAAAACCATGCAGCGCCCACGCAGCGGGAGCCCGAAACAGGGCCGAGGCCACAGGGCAGTGCCGGGCGACGTGCCCGCCCAGAGGACGCGGGCTCCACAGGGGCAGTGGCCCCAGCTGCCGGAAGCTTAGGGATCACCCGGGGCTAGCAGGGGAGGCCACACGCACCCCCTGTGTGCTGAGTGTGGGCGTGGGGGGTCTCGGGAAGTTCTTTCTTGTAAATATTTGTTACTTAATCATTTGAAAGGCAGAGTTACAGAGAGGGAGAGACAGAGATAAATCTTCCAGTCGCTGGTTCATTCCCCAAACGGCCACAATGGCCAGAGTGGGTCCAGGTGGAAGCCAGGAGCCCGGAGCTGCTTCAGGTCTCCTGCGCGGGTGCAGGGGCCCCAGCACCTGGGCCTCCTCTGCTGCCTTCTCAGGGACATCGGAGCAGGGGGCAGCCAGGCTGGAACCGATGCCCACACGGGACACTGCCATAGCACCGGCCCCTCGGGAAGTTTGCGATGGGAACTGACACACTGGCTAAGGCAGCTGTGGCATCCGGATGCACCAGGAGCCCAGTGTGTTTTTTCTTTGGGGGGGGGGGGGAGTAAGGGTGTAGGGGGAGGAGGGAAGCTCGGCCTTGCCCTGGCCCCCGTTGGTGAGCCGGCCTGTGCATTGGAGGTGGGCCTAGCACCTCCACCTGGCTCAGGAGCTTAGGCAGGCAGGCCCAGGGGCGGCCAGCCACGGGCAGGGGCCACTGTGACCACGTCCTCGTTAGCTACAGAGGCAGGCTCCCTGCCACGCCCACACCCGGCACTGCTGTGAGAGGACACAGCCAGGAGATCCGACACTGAGCCCAGCGCTAGCACCAAACGCGTGGACCAGGCTCGTGTCACTCGCCCGGGTTCCTCCTCCACAGCGGGTCAGGGTGGACAGGACTGGACTGGAGAGGACAGACAGGGACAGAGCAAAGCACAGACGCAAAAGAGCAGACAGTGCTGTCCTGGGACAAAGCCGGAGACCCCGAGGGCACACACCGCGCACGCATGCCCATGGCCTGTGAGCTCGGCCGGGGGACTGGGGTCTTGCCACAGCCTCCGCCCAGCCTGGCTGCTTCCTCAGGCGGAACTGCTCCAAGGGGCAGAAGGCTGGAAGAATCCGTGTCTTCTGCCCACGAGTGGCAGCTGCTTCCCGTGGGCCCAACACGCTCAGTGCATCCTCCGAGGCTGCAGAGGCCACCAGCAAGCCGGTCTCCCACCCTCTTCCCTGGGCATCCACACATATGCACACAGCCATGCACACGTGCACATACACACGTGCGCAAGCACCCACACAAACCATACGTGCACACACGTACACAGTTTCACACATGTACACGTGTACAAACACGCACATGTACACACCCACACACGCATGCAGTTTACACACGTGCACACACACGCACAAGCACAAGTGTGCACACCCATACACATACACGCATGTACAAGTATGTACACACACCATACATACACGCACCCTTATATGCACACAGGTACACGTGCACACGCATACACATGCACACACAGGTTTGCCTGTACGCATCTTGTATGGGAATGAACTGTTTCCCCATTCCTCCACCCACGCTGAGCAGACAGGTCCTGGGGACAGACGCAGGCACCACAGTCGGTGCTGCTGCTCCAGCTGCACCTGGCCCCTGCCTGCCGTGGACATCCCAGGGCCAGGTCTGGCATCCACCTCGTGCAGCGTGGACCCCTGCTCTGGCCTGACCATGTCTTCAGGTGCAGGATGGGGTTTGCTGTGGAGAGTCCGAGCCAGTGGCCCCTGGGAGAATCCTGGCCCTCACAGGGGCAGGCTGAGCAGCTGGAGCCCCCCAGTCCTCTCTAGGGGAGACTTCTGGAAGGCCACCCCAGAGCAGGGCTCCGTGCACCCAACGTGCCCCGTGCACAGGCCTGGACAGGAAGGACTCGGGGGGCCTTGCTGACCACACTGACAAACGTGGCCGGCAGAGACTCGACTCCCCGCTCCTCCAGGCAGAGCCCACTGCCACCAGGGGCGGGAAGACCGCTGGCTCAGGCACGGACGTGTTCTTGCCAGGTGGGTACAGAGGGCTGCTGTCCCCAGGCGCGGTCTCCATCCCACGGCTGCTCCACGGGAATGCAGTCACTGCCACCAGAACGGTCTCACAGATGAGGTTCAGGGGCCACCCAGCTGCTGACGTCTGAGCCAGGCCTGGGGGCACCCAGGGCCAGCTGTGCTGGAGCACGCGGGGGGCTGGTGGCTCCTGCTGGCCATGCCTAGGTCAGCAGCTGGAGTGGCAGCACCAAGGCTGGGTGCAGGGTCATTCTGACGGATTCTGAGCCCCCAGCCCATAGCACTCACAGGCGGTGCCCCCCACATAACCCCTACAGCCACCCGCTTTGCACTCTCTGTTCTCAGCCCATCCTGCCACCCGCTCTCCCTGGGCCTCAGCCGAGCCCAGCACCCCCAGGGCAGGTGACCACACAGCCCAGCCTGCGCTCTGTGCTGGGTGAGGCCCCAGTGCTGCCGGCGGGCATGGGGGAGCCTGACACTCACCCCTGCCCTGCTCTACAAGAGTCCCTGGCTGCAGGGACATGACAGGGCGTGACAGCAGTGGCCCAGCCACGCACCTGGCTCCAGCAGGACCCTTGCCCTCAGGGTCAGCCCGGCTGCGCGCAGAACGGCAAGCCCAGCCGAGAGCTCTACCCTACAGTGGGAGCCCCCGCAGGCGTGCTGCCACCGGCACGGCACTCGCCCCTACCCCAACCTCAGCCCGCCCCTCCCACGGCCACGAGCCCAGTGTGGTCGCTGCCCCTTAGGGTGGAGATGGTGAGTGAGCCGGACACCCACTGCGGGTGGACAGCGTGCAGGGTCCCTCACAGCTCGGGCACCGCAGCAGGGTGAACCAGGCACAACTCCACCAGATGGAGGGTGCCGACAGCCGGCCCTGGCGCATCCTGTCCCACAGCCACGGGGCAGGGCGCGGTGGCCCCCGGAGTGTATCACAGGATGGGCACGCTGGAATGCAGCAGGCACTGAGGACGGCAGGGGTGGGGCCTGTACAGGCGGGTGAACCAGTGTGGGCCACACGGGAGGGGGTGCGGGCACGGAGCCCGGGACGCTCTGGAGGGCGGTGGCTTTGAGATGGTGCCCCACTCAGGACACTGCACAGCCCCATGTCCTGGAGGTTCTGGGGAGTGACCTCAGCGCCCCAAGCTCAGCCCAGTGGCAATGCTGCAGCAACAGGAAGCCACCCCCCACCCAAGACAACCACGACGTGGTCACTCGCCCAGCAGGAGGGGCCCCAGCGTGCCCCTCACGACACCAAACGCCGGATTCTACTTCAGGTTTCCTGGATTCCCACTTCAGGTTTCCTGGATTCTCACTTCAGGTTTCCTGGATTCCCACTTCAGGTTTCCTGGATTCTCACTTCAGGTTTCCTGGATTCCCACTTCAGGTTTCCTGGATTCTCACTTCAGGTTTCCTGGATTCTCACTTCAGGTTTCCTGGATTCCCACTTCAGGTTTCCTGGATTCTCACTTCAGGTTTCCTGGATTCCCACTTCAGGTTTCCTGGATTCTCACTTCAGGTTTCCTGGATTCTCACTTCAGGTTTCCTGGATTCCCACTTCAGGTTTCCTGGATTCTACTTCAGGTTTCCTGGATTCCCACTTCAGGTTTCCTGGATTCCCACTTCAGGTTTCCTGGATTCCCACTTCAGGTTTCCTGGATTCTCACTTCAGGTTTCCTGGATTCTCACTTCAGGTTTCCTGGATTCCCACTTCAGGTTTCCGGCTGAACGGGCGCTTCTCCCCCGCCCTGGGCTGCGCTGCCACCAGCAGGGCTCCCCGCCCTCTGCATCCGAGGTCACATCCAGTCCCGGAGGGAGGGAGGGAGGGAGAACACGGCCCAGCACTGCTCCAGGCCGGGAGAGGCCCTGCCGCCGCCGGGGCCTCTGGGCTTAGGCTTCCCAGCACACGAAAAACACAACAAAGAGGGAGTTGCAGATCGGGGGAAATGGGTAACTTTATTTGCAACACAGTAATTAAATTCCACACAGAACAGAGGCAGGGGCTGGGGGCACTTAATAAATACAAATGAATAAAAATACTTTTTGTAGACTGTCTCTCTCCCGCCTAGGCAGCCTGCGGGCCTGTGTGCCGCCCCCCCATGCCGGCCCGCGGCCCGCTCCTGTTACCGCGTCCCCGCCGGGAGGCGCACATACAATGCGCTCCCATCTCGGATTTTACACGACCCCTCCCGTGGAGGAAAGGCAGGAGCTGGTTTCCACGGCCGCCACGCACGGCGTCAGGGAGCGGCTCCGCGCACGGCGTCAGGGAGGGCAGGGCGGATGGAGGGCAGCGTGAGGAAAAGCCGACTGTGTCTCACAGACCGTCCCTTACGTCAAAAATAGGTTCCTATTTAAATGTAACCTGTGTGGACTCTGCACGTGACAGATGTGTTATTGCTTGTAACGCCGCCTCCCGGCACCAGGCCCCGCAGCCATCACGTCCGGCCGTGAGCGGCGCGGGCTCTGCCGGGCCCAGGCTCGTGTGCCTGCTCCACGCGCGCTGGCCAGGGCGGGGGTAAGGCACAGCTCTGTGCTCCGAGCTACGACCGCTGGGGCGAGGGTCTGCTTCTCTGCTGAAGGGAGGGGGCGCCCGGAGGGCCAGGACGCTGTCGATGCAGCCTTCCCGTGTCCCCGCCCCTGCCGGGGTGCTGGGGCGCTGAGGCCTCCACAGCCGCCGGGACCCGCAGGCCACAGGCCTTCAGAAGGCATTTCTACGTGTGACGCTCCGTGATCACGTGCACACGCTGTACCCAGACGTGAGGGGGATGCAGCGGGAAGGTGACCGATGCCCGGGGGCTCGGGGAGCGGCCCGGCCCGTGGCGGGCAGGGCATGGCCGGTGTCCCTGTCCCGGAAGGCTGGCCAGCGCGACCCCGGAGCTCCAGGAGGGGAGGCGGCGGAGCTGCGGGGCCTCGGGGAGAGGTAGTGACGTGGCCGTCGAGGTGCTAAGCCGCCGTGGCAGAGGCCTGCCGGGCAGGGGAAGGTGAGAAAGTGAGACACCGCGGCTCTGCTCAGGGGCCTGTTTCGGTGCCAGCACAGTGTCACTGTCACTCCGCGTCGGAGGCCTGGCCTCACAGCCCCAGGGACTTGCGCACGATCTGCCTGGCGATCTTGTAGAACTGCTCCCGGTCGTCACGCCACATCTTGGAAGCGTCCACGTTCGCTCCACTCTCGTCGTTGGGCTCTGAAAGGACAGCAGCACTCAGCGGGGGCGAGGCGGGGCGGGGCCGCCACTCCAGACGCGAGCAACCCAGGCGCGGGGCGGGCCAGGGCGCACGCCCGCCGCTCTGTGCCTCACCCGGCTCCCGCTCACGCACCTGGGAGCAGCGGAGGGCGCTCCGAGTGCTTGGGCCCTGCCACCCACTGGGAGACTCGGATGGAGCTCCTGGCTTGGCCTGGCCCAGGCCTAGCTGTGCAGCACTGGCGGAGAGAACCAGTGGATGGAAGCCGTCTCTCCCTTTCTGTCATTCTGTCTTTTAAATAAGAAGTCATTTAATAATAACTAAAAAAAAAAAAAAAAAAAAAGAAGGCAAGCCACTCGGCAAAGCGCTTCCGTTCCCTTTAAGAACGCTGAGAGGCCTCGCGAGAGAGGTCCCCAAAACCAGCAGGAGGCACTGAGCCTGCGGGCCGGGAGAGGGACGCAGCTCTCCACACCAGCGGCTGGGCACCACCAACCGCAGCACACGGCGTGGGGCAGCAGCTGCCCTCGCGAGAGAACTGTCGTGGGTGTCGAGAGGCCAACGACCAGCCATCTTCCATCGTGCTCTGCAAACACCCCGACACAGCCACAGGCACACACAGCCTCCCAGGGGACTGCGTGGGGCCAGTGGCTGCACCACCCACACCGCGGTCTCCGTTCTGAGGGGCTCTGCAGTGGTCACTTCTCTCACAGCTCCTGCAGAGGGCGCACGGCCCACCACAGCTGCCTCAGGCCCCCGGCACCCTGGCGGCAATTCTGTGTCTCCCCGACCTCTGGAGGCTCCTCCTCGCCCCCTGTCCCTCTACGTGACCTCTCTGGGCTGTGCCATCACCTGCCGCCCTACCCAGAGTCCCCTTCACCCAGTGGTCCTGGATGAGCCCCTCAGTGGGCGGGCCCTGGCCTTCACGGGAGAAAGAGAAGTCAGCCAGGCCTCGGACTGTGCCCTGTGGCCTGGGGCCCACACTGCAGCCTTCTGCCGCCCCGGGTCCCTGGACCCCACCTAGCACATCTCTGCCTCTCCTCCACTGCCACCCCCGGCACCAGCTGCAGCACTGCCCCTGCGGCGTACTGCCCGCCCCACTTCCCACCGCGCCCCGCTTCCCAGCCCTGGCTCAGCGCAGTGAGCTGGCAGTGCCCCACTGAGTCAGCTGCCTCCTGCCCCTGGGCCCCTGCCTGGTGGCTTCCTCTGGCCCAAATGCCTCTCCCGCCCTCCTACTGTGCTAACATGCCCCAGACTCAGCCCAGCCGCCCCCTCTCAGGAACTGGCCTGACAGCCTGTGTGTGTCCTGGTCTCCGGTCTACCCTCAGAAAGCTCCCTTTAAAGTCGGGGTTTCTGTCACCCGGAGCTGCACACGGAGCACAGTGCCTGGCACCAAGAGTAGGGCCCAAGAAACCCCCCCGAGTATGCGGACGTCTGGCTAACGACGGTCAATGATACGATGGCGGTACCCAACTGCCCTGAAATGTGTGCAGGCAAACAGCACTATAGGACGGGCAGCGAGGAAGCGTGGACTGGACACGGCCACACGAGGGAGGAGAGACTGCGGGGCACGACGGCCCCAGCAGCACCTCCGCTCCCACGCCCGGCCGCGGGGCCCGGCCCCGGCACTCACCTGCCAGCATGCTCACCACGGACAGCAGAATCTTCTCCACGCTCTGCACTGGGCTCCACCTCTCGGCGCTGCTCTCGTAGCCCATGGGGTCGTCCCCTGGCGCGTGCAGGATCGAGATGCAGACCCTCCCGTCCGGGTAGACTGCGAGGGCCGCAGACAGCAGGGTGAGCCCAGGGAACAGGCCTGCGGCGCCGCGCCCAAGATGAGGAGAACAAGGCTGCAGGCTCACTGAGCTGTTTGCACGGCTGGAGCACGGCCTGGGGCCCTGGGCGCCACTCCTCGCCCCGAGACAGACGCGGCACTGCACCTCAGGCACACTTTTTTTAATGCCAAAACAAGAAACAATTTCTGGAGCGGAGACAAATTTCTCATCTAAAACAGAGTCTGCACGACCCTGCGCAGCCAATGCTCTAAACCGCAAGTCCCGCTTCCTGCTAGCGGCCAGAGGACCAGCGAGGTTCACAGACGCCGGAGGGCTGTGGCAAAGACTGTGCCTGGTTCAGGAAGGCCAGCCAGGAAGTCTACCCGGCCCTAACCAGCTACAGCCAGCAAGCACACGGAGCAGCTCCACGGCCCGGAGCCCGGCCGCGTTGGATTCTGTTCACTTGTTACTTTCTTAGTTTTAAGATTTATTTCATTCATTTGAAAGACAGAGTTACAGAGAGACAGAGAGAGGTCTTCTGCCTGCTGGTTCACTCCCCAGGTGGCCACAACAGCCGGAGCTGCGCCGATCTGAAGCCAGGAACCAGGAGCTTCCTCCAGGTCTCCCACGCAGGTGCAGGGGCCCAAGGACCTGGGCCATCCTCCACTGTTTCCCAGGCCACAACAGAGAGCTGGATGGGAAGAGGAGCAGCCGGGACTAGAACCGGTGCCCATATGGGATGCTGGTGCCTCAGTCCAGAGCTTTAACCCGCTGCACAACAGCACTCAAAGTCATTTTTT